>NC_142205.1:25194134-25503461 GCF_049639895.1 Pseudopodoces humilis
TTTATTTTCTGACTAAAGTCCTGCATAGACAGGAAATGAAACTCTTCAGAAATGCTGTTCATCAGCTGAACAACACAGAGACTAGAGGGGCAGAGAATCCTTCTCCTACCCTTCCTAAGGGACACAATGGCTAATGTATTTAATTCCACCAAGTACTCAGCTGCACTTCCACAGTTACAAGATCATGATAGACTACAAAAGGAGGAAGAAAAAGGGAAATGAATGCACACAGTCCTATTCCTGATATTCAGGAGTCAGCAGTGGATGCGACAATTTCCAAAGAAAAAGCCACAGAGCTAACACCAGTAGTTGATAGTGAGACTCAAAACTTATGCCAGGTTCTACCTCACACAAATGAACAGAATTCAGGAAGGGAGAGGGCTCCAGCTTTCACCAGCTGATGGGCAACCACACCACAGTGCACCAGCAACAGGCTGTGGGCAATGCCGCAGCTCATGGTCAGTGGGTTCCACGGCCAACCTAAGAACCTTGGGCAGGAGGCAAGTCACACACAGCCTTCCTTCTTTGGTCTGGCCTTACAACTGGCCATTAAAAGAGACACCAGAGATCAGGTGTTCTCTGAAATGCACAATTCATTAAAATTAGCAGATACATGGTGTTCATCAGCTTCAGTCTCTTTATTCCTTCTTACATCCCTAAGTCCAGGCTTAAGTGTGATTAGTTACTGTATCATGACAATTTCAAAGACACCATTACATTTCTTCAAGTCGCCATCCAGTACAGGTTTGAATGAGCTCCCGCAGGCCTTTGCTAATGTCAAGAGTCACTCTCAGGTAAAGTCTGAAACCATGAAAGGCTTTAAAATGGCAAATCAGACTTAGGCCTTTTAATTCAAGTGAATAATGCTCTTTTCAAAGACTTTAGACGTCTACTGTCAGTTTGAAACTAATCACCAGAAAAATAATAAGGTGATTTTTCAGAGAAAATACAACTTGTGTGACTTTCTATAGTTTTTCTTTATGTAATGCACAAAATTTTAAAAGCAGATGAAAACTGTAGACAGGGTTTAGCTAGAAATGCTTCTACTTCAAACTTTTATGGCTGAATCAAAATAGTACTCTGGTAGTACTCTCGAAATTTTCCAACAGATGATGACTTTAATTAATGACACTACAAGCAGCTTCTGTAAAAACACTGTTTTTATAGAGTAGTTTTGACCAGGAAATCTACTTGGATTATAAATTGCATGCCAAAATTCAGGATAATGGTATAACAGAGCATACAGTATAGAGAATGAACTAACTTCATTTCCATCACACTATTTTCAAACATCATACAGCATTACTTTACTCATTAGTCCCTAAATACCTTCCATCTACTCAAATTCAAAACTCTAATGCATTTAAAGTCTTCCTGACAGCACTTGCAGGGCTTTTTTCTTTCCTACATGAAACTGCCCATTCTGCTTTACTTCATTCAATTTCTAAGTGACATTTCTTTGCTTCTCTCTTTAGATTCTCCCCCTGCCCCAGCTTAATGGGAACTTTCACTTAAATGGTCTTTAGTAACCTTTTTATTAAACCCTTCTGGTTTTGTTTTTCACACTACCAAACCTCACAGTGCCTAGTAAGGTGACAGCAACTTTTTAGATTTATTGAAGTCATTTAATAAAGTGAACTTATAATGCAGTGTGTGAATCCAGTGACATGGGGAAACTTCATTCTGCTATTAACCCTCAACAGATGCCATGCTCCTGTGTAAGTACCACCAAGAAAAGCTTCCATGTACTCCAATGGAGTTCACAACCCTCCCAGGAGACCACATCCACATTCATAAACATGCTGAGGCAATTTAAGTTCTCCTCCATAACTACCAAAAATTGTGCAAATTAATGACAGTATGGAGAATTTTGATCCAGTTGTAGGAAATTTCCAAAATCAAACATTTTCTACTTTGCTCTGCATGTGAGTTATCTTCATGTATTTTTATTTGTGGTAACACTGGAACATGCCAGCAAAATTCAGAATTTGGCTACCTCCCCAAGTCTGATTTTAAACATAATTTGTGCCAGAATTAGAAATATTTTCATCAATTTGAAGCTTAAAATCAGCATCAGCTAGTCTTCTGTGAGGTCTTTTGTTCTTAAAATAAAACCTTCGTTTCATTTCAGGCCCTGTGAAAACTAGATGGTGAATCAGCTTCAAGAAGAAAGCAAAAATAAGTATTCTGCTGCTCATCAGAAAGTCCCATCTCCTCTGACATTTTGTTTGCAATGTTACAAAGTAGCGAGTAACCCACTTTCAAGCTACAAATCCCATTTCTGATAAAGATTTATCAGAAAAAAAACCCCAAAATATAAGTAAAAGTTGACTTATATTCTCTATTTCAAAAGTCTGTAGTTATTACTCTGAGCAATGTCAAAAAGTGAGATTTGATCAATTACAGAAATTTCTTTGCTTGGTTTTGTTGCTTGATTTTTTTTTTAATCCAAAGTTATTTTTCTCAAATCAGGTGTAGATAATTTTCACTGTAAGGAGCTAGGGAGGCACGCATTTTTAAAAGAGATCATTTTCCCCCCATGTGTTACTTAAAAGTTCAAAACTCAAAGATGAGTGGTTAAATTCAAACCATAGAGATTGTTATAAGGAAGGAAGAAGCAAAATAATGTCCATTCTGTGAAATATTGACCCATAGGTGTTTTCCCAGGCTGAAATCTGAGTTTTTTCGTCCTTCTCTCATTTACTTCAATATTGCCAATGCGAAAGTTCAAGAAGATACAATGAACTTTTTCTCCTTGACTGCTTTTTGCTGAAAGTCTGCCACACTTACAGGGGAAAAATACCTCCTCTTGCAAAATATCTTGCAAAGGACAACTGTATTAAAATAAAAATCACCATATATTACATATTTAGTAGTTGTTTAATTTTGGAAATCTGATAATGCTCATAAAGCATCTTTGCTAGATGACTAATTAGTTGGCATTCAACCTAAAATGATGCCAAACTTAGCACATCTCTTGTACGCGTGCAGAAGTGTCTGTAACCTCTCCACAAAGACTAAATTGCAAAAGACTATCAGTTCCCAATGACTCCTCCGGGTGTTAATAAATTTAGCTTCCTTCTCACTTAAATGTGTAAGCTAACTTAAGAAGGCTTCATTTATTCCACACACTCAAAAAAATAAGAGTGGTCCAAGAGTGCCAGGTGTTGTCCTTTAACAATCATGATCATGCATGTGAGAGCACTGCATATGGCATGTGGTGAATGTGGTGGCACACATGTCAGTGTGGATGGATCACATGTATGGAGAAGGTACTTTCAGAGGAGGAAGAAAGTATTTCGCAACATAAACCTACGCAAGGATCTCATTCAATCCTGTATTGGAAGCAGCCTATAAAAATCTCGTTACAGCTTTGAGCATCATCAGAAGGTCTGTAGCATTTATTTATAAATATTTTTTATATCATTTTTACTTTCAAATTTGCATTTTTAATATCTTCATTCCAGATTACAAAATAAAGTTTTATTTTTGCCTGGATCTTAGTGATTTTTGGTTCCAAGCCCCTACACAAAAACATTAAAATCTTACAAGTCCAGCTACTTCTTCAGATCACAAAACTGCATCTTAACAGCCTGGAGAAAGGAAGAGGCCCAAAACCCCCACACGCGGAACACAGGTGAAGGGAAATTTGAAACTCCGCCACGTCCAATTCTATACAGCAATTAAGTCTACTACTTCCAAATCAAAGCCGGAATTTCAGCAACTGTGGTAAAGAACTGGCACCTGAGCTCTGATTTTCCCTAACTAGTGGAACAGAATCCATCAGACCTAAACTCCTAGGCTGATAAAATTACACTTGTTTCTGTTAGGACCCGATAGCGGCATTTACGGGTCGAAACCTGCCAAGAACGAGAAGAATCTGGGTGTTAAACAGGTCCCTCCATCCCGACCAAGCCAACGCACACGGGCTTCAGGGCTTATTTTTCCTCCAGCGCAGCAGCAGCAGCCCGAGCCCGGCGTGTGGGCAGAGCAGCGCAGCGGGGGCTGAGCCCGGGACCGCCCCAGCGGGGCCCCCACGGCCGGGACTGCGCAGCCCCCCCCGGGCTTTCGGGCCGGGCGCTGCCCCGGCCGCCGGCCCTTCCCGGAGGGCTCGGACCCGAACATGGAGTGGGGACACACCCCCACGTTTTCGGTCAGTAACGGGTCGGTCCGAGCGCTGAGCGCTGCGTCCCCCGCCCCTGCCCGGCGACCCCCCGCCCGCCGCCGGCACCGCGCCGCCACCGTACCCCCAAATCCCGGTCGCAGCCGGTTGTCATAGCCATCCAGGAGGCTGTTCAGGATGCTGGTGAAATTCTCCGGCCACAATTTCTCCTCTTTTTTGATCTGCCCTGGGGGCCCGGTGAGACTGTGAGGCAAAGAGGGAGCGGATGAGCGGAGCCGCCGGGAGCCCTCGGGGAGCAGCGGCACCGGACCGGGCCCCCCGGCACCGCCGCCGGGCTACTCACCAGGTCGCCAGGCACAGGCAGTGCAGGAGGGCGATGGAGAGACCCGAGGACATGGCGATGGCTGGCTCCTTGGCAGAAACCATCTTTGCATGCCATACTTCACGCCTGGGCACGTTAAACGCCTTGTCCGGGGCGGGGAGGGGGACGCGGGGCCCGGCGGGGGGGCGGCGGCCCCCGGCGGTCCCACATGCGCGGCGCCCCGGTTGCCAAGCGCCCTGCACGGGCGGAGGAGCGGCGAGCGAGTTTCCCCGCCCCGCTAACTCTCTCGGGGCAACAGGCGCCGGTCCCGCCGCTCCCCCCGCTCCCGCCCCCGCCCCGCCCCGCCCGCGGCCCCGCGCCCCGCCCCGCGCTCCCCTCCCGGCCCGGCCGGCGGCCGCCGCTGCCACCGGCGCCCGTGCGGAGGTGGGCTGACAGCGCGGGAACGGAGCCCGGGGGCGTGGCGGGGGTGACCGCGGTGGCGGAGTCTTCGCTCGTCCCGATCGCCTCTGCTCCCCGCGAGGGGAACAAAACCGAGAGGGGGGGCGGGCGGGGGCGATAAATTCCCCAGCGAGGACGGTTTGGGAGCAGGAGGGTCCCTCCGCTCCAGTAGGAGAGGAGCTGGCAGGAGAGAGGTTGGAAGAGGAGGTGAAGGAAAGCTTTGACTTCAAGGTTAAAACAGAGCGCTCCCAAAACAGATGGAAGCGAGTGGGTTATCCCAGGTTTCTTAACGAAAAAAAAAAAAAAAAAAAAAATTGCCAGAATAAGGGAATCGTTTCACATTATATATGGTGGGTTTTTTATTTTTTCTTTTCTTATCATTCCTATAATTAGGAAACATGATTTGGTGACCCAAAAAAATTCCATTATGCAAGGTCCAAGGGATTCTGAAGAATTACAGTAAAATCCACTCAGAAGTGTTGTTAGTCTGTCACAGGCTATTGGGATGGTTGGGTGGAGGTGGAGGACTGGGGGAAAGGAAGAGAACGGGGTGGGGGCTGGTAATCCACACGCAGTAAGTATTGGCAATAAGCAACTTGTTCTTCTGATCAAGTGTGCTGCAGAGACAATTGTTGAGGTTTGAAAATCAGTGTGCAAGTCAGTTTTAATGAGGGTTGTGAAATTCATTGTGCACATAGGGCAGGTATTGTAATTGACTCAAACACTACAGTACTGTCAATGCCGACAGTAAAAAGTCTTTATTCGTTACTCACTACAGTATTTTTTAGCACTGAAATGCCTGATTATCTTCAAAACTACTGTACACTTGAAATCTTCCTGATTGTACTTCAGAGCTTGTTCCAGCTAGGGTGTCCTTTGCTGATTCGTTTGAAAAACAATTAAAGCTGTGCTTGAAATCCATTTAGCCTGCTGATGCTGTTTATCATTCAAAAAACTCTGTCTAGGCAGTCAGTCCTGCTTCCAATTTTAAAAGCCTTATTTAGGCCTCTGCAGATTACTAGTCTGCTTCCTGAGATTTTGACAAGGATCCTCATCTCCTGACTGCTTTACAGGATCCTGATCTGACTGCCTTAGTGGAATGACAAATGTGTTGCCAAAGCGTCACCAACTGGGGCAGCCTGCCTATGGACAGCACACAGGTTCTGTGCAGTATTTACAAACCTGGACAACACAGACGGTAGGATGCCATGCCAAGGTCACTTCAGCTCTTGTGATGAGGCTCTGGGAGTAGGCTGTTTAACTACACAGACAGGTGAAAAACAGCACAACAGCCAGAGTCCACTGCTCTGTCTTCATTAGCAATCTGATCAGGAACAACAGAAGGATGGATGCGCAGCTCTTCAGAAGTCTAATTTCACAGAGTCAGATAAATTTCTCTGGGTTAATCAGCCACTTGGGATCTTCTGCAAAGTGTTGTGATTGTTTCTCTGGATCAATCTTCTGTTCTAGCATGGACTATGCCAGGGGTATACTGAGAACTGGCCTTCAGGAAAGACAGCATCTAGTAAAAACTTCTCCCTTGAAATAAAAAATAAACCCTTACTGCAGAATATTAAAAATATTTCCTAGTACAATTATCTTATATAGGGATATCTCAGTAAAATTTTGCTGGCAGAAGTGAAGCTCAAAAAACTAAAGTGAGGGCAGTAGAGTCTAATTGAGAACTGGGCAGAATCCTACTGGGTAGTCACAAACTTGGAGCAAAACATGGTTCTATGGCACTGTCATTTATTGCAGCTGCTGAGGAAGAAAACAAACACCCAGGGAGAGCTGGGGATGCCCTTAGGTTTAGATTGTTTTGATACCTTCTGGAAATGTATAGATACCTGTGTGAACTGAAATAGAAAAGTTGAGTGGCATTCACCAGTAATGATCTCACCACATGGATGTCGTGAGACATGCTATCACACAACCCCCTCTCAAATCCATGCCTGGAGTCAGTAGTTCTGCTACGACTAGAAATCAAAGAAACTCCCCCTTTCATCAAATCTAGGAACTGAGCTGATCTTTGAATGATTTCCAAGTTTTTCAGAACAAAGAACATTATTAATACCTTTTGTCTCTTCAGAACATGTACTTCAGTGAAGTAACATTCAGTAAAGGTACCATCAGGTTACAAGATTTGTGGACATGCCATGCAAGGGCAAGAAATACTCATGGCTTCTAAAAAGATGCCCATGTTGTTTTTTCTAAGAAAATGTAGACATAGTGCCCTCCTGTCACACCAAGCCTGCCTTGGGTTGTATTGATGCAGTACCTGAGTGATGCATTAGTTCATTTACTCCCTGCAAGTGCTAAAACTAAATGAAAATTCACTTTCTCTAAATCTAAAAAATTAATTCTAGCACATCTCAAATTTATGAGTGGATAATATCTCCCTTAAATCCAGCAATGGTTATCAATAAATCCATAAGCCTAATACCAAATCCAGACTGTTGTCCTTGATATCTGAAAGCCTGTATCATTTGTAGATTGATGAAGCCTTTACAAAACTAGACTTAAAGGAAACATAAAGCAGTTCAAAATAACAGTAAACAGTCCTGTAAGCCACATATAGCAGCTCTGAGTATTTGTTTATTGCTTCTGATATATGCTCTGCTTAATTTCAATGTTTTCTGAATTACAACTTAAGAGCTATTCTAGAGTTTTTTTGGTAATGTATTTGTAGCATAGACACACAAAAGCTCAAGAGGTGCTTCTTCGTCACCAGCAGATGTATGCTTTTTAGAAAAGTACAGCTTTAAAAGGTCTTTGATCTCTTCACAGAATATCTGGTTTATATCATCTCTCTAAAATAACTTGATGACTCCAAGAAGGATTTAGTGGCCACAGGCTGGATTGATGGTCCTCAAAAGTGTTTGCAGAATTCAGTATTTTCCCAGCTTCTCTATCTTTTACCACCAATTCTTCCAAGATTTCTCTGAAGAAATCTCACCCATCGGGGACTATTGTAAGAAGGGGACTATTTTTGCCAGGCTCCATATGCTCAGAAAGCACTTGAATTTTTTAAATAGATTTTTTTTTCTTTTTTTTTCTTTTTTTTTTTTTTTTTTACTGTCCCTATACTGATGTATCCTACTAATGGTTTTTGACGAAACAGACATTCTGGCCAAACCTCAAAAACAGGTTTTTCCAAAGCTATGGATCTGAAGTATTGCTTAATCATTTTTTTATTTGTCACAACACAGAGAAGCAGATTTTCTCACCACTCTTCCCATTTCTACTTTACCATCAGATTAAGTGGAAAGAAAAGGGAAGTCAGTTATTTTCTTGTGTTAGTCATTATGTAACCTTTACAGGTTTGTATTTTTGTTTTGGCGCTTTTTTCCCTTTTGTAAAGTATAGGCTCTGCCAACACTACAGGTTATAAAGATAAATTATAGGCTTCGTCCTTTCCCCCAGCAGATTTAATTAGTCAGCTGATTTTTACCTGATCTAGTTTTGGCATCAAATCCATGAAGACAGACAAGCTAATACTGAAAAGGCTGTGAAAATCTTTAATGACCAGCTATATGTTGCATAGTTAAAAACTTCTCTTAGAAAAGAGAAGATGAAACTGGGATCACTGCCAAGTATCTCAATGTTTCTTTATCTAAACAGCTAAGTCATTGATTTCTTGGATTTTTTAGTTTCTATCCATATCAGTAGAGCTTCTTACAGTCTTGAACAAATAACTTGTCTTCACATACACCCTCTTTAAAAAATCAGGGGTTGAGTATCCATTCTTTGGAAAATGCATACCTCACCCATCCCGTTTTTGGCAGATGGCCAAGAAAAGATACCTTTACTGTACTATGTGTCTTTCATTCCCTTCTTCAATATCCACTATGATTAAAGAGCTCATGGAAACCTACATGTCTTGGCTTTATCAAAACTTAGATGTGGAGTTCAGGGAAAGTCTGTACTACCTGTTCAGGGAAGAGTTTTCTATCAGTGTGGATACCAGGACACTGTGGACCTTGACTGCACCTCTAGCGATGCACTTATGTTTAAGGAATGTAGATTTTTGGGTCTGTTGATTGAAACTTAAGTTCTGCTCTGGGAAGAGTAAGATAGATGCATAAGCTCTTTCTGGCTCTTCTTCCAGTTCCAGCTTTCCCTGTAGTTCCCTTTCCTGATGTAATTCTAGAAGTTTTCTTTCCAGGTTCCTATTTCAGTATCTGATCACAAAGCTTTTACCTAGGCACTTACCTCTCTGAAGAACTTACAGTTTAGATAAACAAGACTAACTAAGGACTGGATACAAGAAAGTACTGTTATTTCTGTTTTGCTGGGAATAGAGATACAAAAAGCTTAAGTGGCAAAGCAACACAATGGATGAAATGTAACTGCTTCTAGTCTGCTGCGTCCCAGGTCAGTTTTCTAGTCACCTCCTCATCTGTCTTTTCAGAACACAGCATAAGCTCTATGTAAAACTGAACCTTCAGCTGGCCCAGCTTTGCTTCACTTCCATGGCCAGAACTCCTACGAAACTGCAGGAGCTGATGCTGACATGCATTTAGCTGTGTATTTTTTCCCCTGACATATGGTATTTACAAGACTTCTCTACAGTACCATGGTTATTTTAACACATATGTCTTTGATTGCTTGGAATAAGACTAGAAAATCCTTTGAGTACCAAATATATATATATTTATATATATATACACACACACATATACATATATATATGCATATATTGCTATTACTGATTGCAACAAGACTTGTATGGATTATAGTGATTGACACATGGATGTTTAAGGAGGTAAACTGTGAGCTTCATATTTAAGGGGACCTCTACACACTGTAATGGAAATGTGTTTGTGGAAGCATTCACTGCAGGAACTGCAGTATGGGGCAGAAAGTGTTGTCACCAAAAAAGCACAAGAGGATTCATGTGCCTTCATCTTTCTCATCTGACCCCAATACTTTCCTGGCACACACACTCATATAGTTTGGCATGTCACTGACCCATGTCACATCTGCACCCAGGGCCATCAGGACAAATTGCAGTCAGGTCCTCAGTGGCAAAGTGGGGAATCAAGGAGATCTCCTGGTGTCTATCTCTAAAATGGGCGTCCCCAGGAAAATAAAATAAGAAAATCCTCTTCATGCAAGAGGAAATGCAGATTTTCCTAAAAGCAATACAAATCTGTCTCTCTTTCATTGAGGTGAAGGACGTGGCAGCCAAGGTAGTGGGGAAGAATCTGGGAAGCCACTGCCCAGTATCCTGCCTTTCCCTGACAGGGCTCCCACATTTAATGCAAAATGTGTCGAAAATTTTGGTTGCCACAAGCAACAGTTGCAAACTTTCTGCAGCATTCAGAAGTGACAGGCAGGGCAGAGAGGGGCAGGGGGCTGAGGCAGGGGAAGTTTGTGGGGGCTGCCATAGCTCAGAAGGAGAGGGGAGGAAGGCTGGATGCTCCCACTTGCAGTCTCCTTCAGATTCCTGTTTTCAGGCAGAGCCTGCTGCTCTGCCTACTGGTTTTAAGACAGCTGCATCCTGCTGCTGGCAACTGCTCCCAGAAAGAACAAGAGAAGATGCACCAACAAACTGCCTTCCTGGAAGACTTCATAGTTCCCATTCATTCCATGTCTACTAATCCCAGAAGTTTATGAGTCATGGACAGATACCTGGGGAATGACTTAAATGTTCCATGGAAGCCACAGGTCTGGCCCTTGACTCACAGTGAAGCCACTGGCAACAGCACAAGTGATTTTCTTCCTGCTTCCACCAAAGGAGGAAGAGCCTCATTTTTCTTTAAAAGGAGGAAAGGAAAGAGTTGCAAAATCTCTGGATTGTATAATGCCAGGAAAAAAACTGACATTTCACCTAGATGGCTTACAACTGTTGCATAAAGAACCCAAAATCCTGCAGGCAGATAAGTAAAACAGATGTCTGAATCTCATGAGCCTTGTGGGGCTGACTTCTGGTTCTCAAAAGTCTGGGGATAGCTAGTACTTATGAGTACTTAAGAGGCTCTGTTTATGCTGCTCTTCCCTCATGTTTCCATGCTGGGGGGTTGGTGAGCTGTGCTCAACACCATCTCTTCACTGACAATGATGTTCAGCTAAGAACTCTGCCTTGGTTTGGTTCATTTCTCAACACTACTCCCTTTGCTGACATCAAGCACACACAGTAACAGACTTTCCTTTCTACCTTGAAAGAGGTACATCCTTCATAACATTTGGAGAAATACAATGGCAGCAGAAGAAGTAAGGAATACAATCACTTAAAGGTGTTCTACATCTACCTTCTTACAAGAGATAGCTCATACAGTGATGCACCTAATATAGTCAAAACCTTCCTTACAGTGAAAACATTTTTGTACTAAATAATAATATCAGCATTTGTGCATTAGGTAGAAAACATTCCCTTTCACATATTTTAGTATAAAAGCAAACAGAATGATTGGGGGGTTTATGCAAACAGAGCTGCCAAGCAGACTGGCCCAGAGGTAAACAGCTTTAGACCTGAAAGCTCTGCTTGTAAAAGCAAAATTTGCCATTGTGGCAATACACTAAATCTACAAAAGACACACAACTAGTCTGCTCTTCATTACCATCTGGTGGTTGTTGCATGGAGTGGCATTACTCACATCTCAAAGTTACTGAGGAAAAATTTCATATCCTCAGAAAGGAAAGAGCACTGTAGCAGCACTGAGCAGCACAAGGGGGGTGGTTTTGTCTTATAGGCATTAATACAAAGGCGTCAGGCAAAGAAAACACTGTAAACATGAGCAGGTAGAAGAGAGAAAAAATTAAGAAGTACTTCTCTCAGGTATTTTGAGGTATACCTGATACCTGAATATCACGTGCAAGGAGCTGAGAACTGTTTGGGAAGTGTGCTGTTCCCTCTCACTGACAGCAATGGCAGCTGAGACCATTTGACATTCGTTAGCCACTTTCCATAGCTAGCTCCCAGACCTTCACTACTCACCCAGAGAGGTATTTTACAGTGGTAGCCTAGCAAGGGGCTCATGTCTTCAGTGGTAAGCAAGAGGGAGCTAATCCTCTAATTCTACAGCTACATTGGGAGCTAGCTCACCTCTTGCACAGTGAATAGTCTCCAGATCTATCCACTGTATAGTCTCTACCTCTTCCCATTCCCACACAATGATTCTCATACAAAGGGAAATTGCAGTGTAATTCAGCTTGGAAGTGACTTTTAGAAGTCATTGGTCCAAACTTCTCAAAGCACAACCAGCCTCAAAGTTAGACAAGATAACATCCAGGGCCTCTGAGGAGTTCCTCACCCTTTTCAAACTTCCTGGAGTATTTCTTTTCCTTGGCAGTCCGCTCTTACACAGAGTGAAAGAAGTACAGTAATTGATGAAGTACAATACCCTTTTGCTTTTACCTAAGTGTATGAATCAATAGGTAATTGATGGGCAGTGACAAGTCCACTCTAGTTTGCAACAGTACCAATATAAACTCCTGGACACAGTCACAGAGTGTGCTAGTTTGTGTACACCATAGGGTTGATCCAGTGCAGCTGCAGCATTTCATGTCTTATGTACTAGATTGAATTTTTCAAGAACAGCATGAAAAAAAAATCATTATTATAATTATAAAATGCACAGAGCATCATGCACTTAAAAACAGAAATAGTTTTATACCTCAGTTGCTTTTTACCTTTAAAGATGCACCCTTCAGATTCTTTCTCAGCTCTGCCATTGATTTCTGTGACCTCAGATAAGGCATTTAGGCCAAATCTTCTAACAAATGTAGCTCATTCTACTTGCATAAATTATACATAAGACTCACAGACCTTGTGGAGGTGAATACCCAAATCTGCATTTAAAATTGTGATCTCCACACCTCCATGTCTGAATTTCCCGTTCTTCAAATTTTAGAAAAGACTCCTATATATTGCAGGGATATTTGAAGGCCATTAATCAGTTCAAATGCACACAGTGAATTAAAAACATAAAGTATAGAAATGCTAAGTATTATTACCAAATAGGTCAGCATTTAACCAATACATGTGTTCTTAGTAGTTTAGACAGTTTTTGGTCAACTTTGTGTCTCATTTCAGATGTTTAATACATAGTCAGCTTTCTAAATAGTTCTCTGCTGGACACAGATATGAAAGTACATGAGATTAACACTATCTGAGAAATACCCTGTCTTAGTCAGCAGGCTCCACCATCACCTCCCTCACCTCTTAGCCCACTCAGACATGAGAAATGAAGATTTCCACTGCTGAAGGTGAAAATGAGTGGGCGGAAAATCCAAGGGACAAAAAGTAAGCTGAATATTTAACAGAGACAAATACACAATTCCAGGAGACTTCACAAGATGAATGGTTTTAAGAAAATGGATAAGGTGCCTTTTCTGTTTTATTAACCCAAAGCAATACGTGATTGTTTCCCTATCCAAAATGGAGAAATAAAAATCTACCCTGACTTATGTATGAGTTAGATACTAAGGTCATTTAGGTCCTGCTCCAAAACTCACTGAAGTCAACAAAAACCCTGCCACCCATGTGGGTGATTCTGGATCAGAACAAGACAGCATTTTTCATTCTGAGTTCCTAATTTACTATGGTGTTAGGTTTTTCTCTATATTTAAAATACTTTGTTTTCTTATAACCTCATTATTGTGGTTTAATACTCGTATAAAATTTTTCTAATTCGTTAGTTCCCTATCTGACTACAGCCAGGCAACATTTTGCTTTCTCAAAGGGGTGTGAAAAGAAATTTGACTTGTTTGCGACTCATGTGGATTAGTGCCTCTCACTGAAACACATTTTGCGGATTTCCTGGAATTAAAATTTTGATAATGTCCAGAGATTAAATAAAAATTAAGCCTAAATATACCAGGCAAAGGGAGAGAAACACTCTGAATCAAAGAGCACAAAGTCACTTAAGGAGACACTTAGCAAGACGAAGACACAAGAGAGGCTGAGAATATGAGAAGTCAACTCATGAAGGATTTCAAGACCATCCCTTACAGTAGGAAAAGATGAGAGAGAAAGTTTTCCAAATTATTAATATATTGATATATATTAGTTATTATATAATTAATATATCATAACTTTAGAAATATATAAAATCATATATTTTATTATTACATCATTATTTTATTATTAATTATTATATAATATATAATTATTAATATATTGATATTCTTTTGGTGTCTTCTGTACAGAAAACTAAATCTTGTTTCAACCTCTATTCACTTCTGTTCCAAAATGGTACTAAAAACTGTCTGAAGCTAATATTGATATCACACAAATGCTTGATGCTGCTCAAGAGAAGCTCAAGGGAACAACGGGATGCTTCTGCATCCGTTATCTCACTTTTTACTGCTTCCTGAGCTTTAACATGCTGCTGATTACTCTAAAAGAGAAGTCACGATGGTTTCACCCTCTGAGCTGGGTTTGAAGGCAGCCATAAAAAGTTCAGTATTTTCCAAAATGTATGAACAGTGAATAAAGCAATACCCCATGCTGTTGAAACATCCCTTCTGAACACCTCTTCTCAGAGCAGTTATCCATGGGAGCATCCTTGTGCCCCTGTGCCTGCCACTGCAGTGGGAAGAGACAGTAACAGGGGCTAAAATAACTAGTTGCATCCCAGTTCTGTGATCTGGCTGAGGAACATCTTTACCAGTTCTTTGCCTTTGTGTTCAATTTCTTTCCTTCTTCAAATTCTTAACTTTGCACTTATTTTAGCCTTTATTTTAAGGTTCTTTTCCAACTAGCTAAAAGCAGCAGAAATGACAGGGTGCAATCCATTTCTCAGTATATGGACCTCTTCCAGTGAGTGCTGCCAGCCCACACGACATATATAAATCATGGATTTTAGACCTGCACCCCTACATCACTTAAAGAGATAAGTAAAATTACTTGTCTTACACTTCCTAGATGACAAAGTGACTCCCAGCAGAAGACATTCACATGTGCTCTTTATTTCAGCAAGCCATCTATCTCACTCCAAATGTGCTCCTGAGACAAGAAAGGAGCGTGCAAGCAGCTGGTGTGTAGGACTATTGCATTTGTTAAAAACATGCCCACTTTGTTTTCTCCTAGCATAGGTATGACTGTGCATGGTAATACCTAATGCTGTCATTTTCACGGCTGTAAATTGACAACAGAATTCCAGGGGAATTTGCCATCATCAAAAAATCAGCCTGCAAGTTTTCAGTCTGGCAGGTTTTATTGTTATAGTTTGCTCTTTCCATAAAACTCACTCTTAAATGTGAGAGGTGACATATTTGTAAACACATTCTTGAAATACAATTTGATTTTTTCTTATTGTCACCTCCATCTTTGGAAGTAGCAGACAACCTTGATAATGAGTGGAAATATAAAATGCCTACCTTTCATGAGGCAGGTGCAACAGCAAGATAAAGAATTGTTTCTATTTGTGATGCCATGCTTGGCTCTGTTCTAGCTTTTCCTTTTTAGGGTTTTACCATATATAGGCACAACCTCTTAAAAAACAAGTACTATAAAATCTCAACCAAAATGTCTGCGTCCTTTCTTACTGAACTTGGCTGTTTGAGGAGTATGTGATTTGGGGTCTGGGTCTTCAGTGCATGAAGACTACTTTTGGGTAGATTTAATTTTAAAACTGGAAATGGTGGCCAATAGAAAAAGCCTGTGTTCAGCACCAGTTTTCATCACAAATCAGATTTAAGTCAAAAGCCCAAAACCTCTAATGTAAAACTAGTTTTGAGGAATAACTAGCCAGCAATATAACACACCGCATAAGCAGAGGCTACTGGAGATTAAAAAGAAACTGGAGCTACCATTTCTATGGAAGAAATGGTATAGGCTTCTAAACAAGAAGAAGAGGCAGAAAACAATGTTACCACCCTTAAAATCCACAAGATCACAAAATACTTGAAATTGGAAGGGGAAGTTGAGTAGCCTACCTCCTGCTCAACTGCCCAGCCAAGCTCAGTTTCCTCTCTGAAATGCATTAACCTCAAAGATAGACCAGCTTGCTCAGGAGTATCTTTTAATTCAAAATTTCTTGAGAGAATATAATGCAAAAATACATATTTTCTCAAAGAAAATTTCATTTTGATCCAGTTTTTACTTAGTTCTTCCTGAGAAAGGAACCGTCTGAGTTTTGGAAGATATCTCTAGAGAAATTGCACATGTGACTAAATTCAGCCATTCTATCTCCTTGTTGCTAGAAGAAAACAAGCTGGGCTCTTATTTACATGACTCACATTCACAAGTGTTTGTAGTGAGTGCATAACATCACTGAAATGGGACAAAGAGACACATTGCATTCTAGTGGCTCTGTGTGGTAAAATGTTTGTATGAGAATACTACTCATAAAACCTGATAATTTAAATAGGAATTTGCAGTGAGCTGCTTCAGAAAACAATGAAAAGGCAAAGCTGGGTAAAATTAATCCATTTATCAGAAAAATAATTTCTGAGCCATTCCACTAACAGTGTTTTGCTTCTTATGCTAAAAAAGTCTTGTACAAACCAAGATAGCAGCAGGCCTAAAAAGCATAGAAGCAAAGTTCTCAATCCTACAAATGTATAAGCAACTTGTCACAGTATGCATCAACCTCCTAAAATCAAGGGAGCTGCTTGTAATCAAAATATGCTCAGATAAAATAATATAAATATGCTCAGTTTCTCCAGGATAAAACATCAAGTGTTAACTCTTCCTGTACTGCTCCAGACATACTGCCCCTACTGAAAAAACTCAATTTTTAGGAGCTGTATAAAAGGAAACATCTGAAGTACTTTTTAAGAGAAATCAAACAATATCATACTTCATATGTCTGTTCTCTCAACACCTCCTTAAAACCGGCTTCTGCAGTGCTGCCACCAACTGCCTTCCTTTTTCCGACAGCACTTAAAGATGTTAAAGATGTAGTTAGTATGTGCATTAAAACTATAGAAATGCATACAGACTAACTGCTGCCTTCACCTTCTTCGTGTCTGTCTGAACACTTATGGCTTCTCCTTCTTACAAACCCTGAATGGATTGTTCTTTAAGCTAAGATTGTCTTTTTTGTTAATCTCTATAGCAGCTGGCACAAAATCCTGTATACAAAATCCTGTATAGCTCATATATTCTCTTCTCATTTTGACTATTAAAGGTGAGTAACTATGATTCATGGTTTTGATATTTACTATTAATTACTTAAAAGAACTGTCCTAAGCATTTTACAGTATTTTAGGACAAAGTAGAACATGCACTAGAAAGATCTCAATTTGATATTTACAGGGTAGAAAAAGAGGGATGAACATGGAGCACAAAAAGGATATGTACCTTTTTCTGTCCTGAGATAAGAGGGAGGGCTTACTGAGAGACCCAAAGGAAAGGGAAATAGATGTGAGGGTGGTCTCCTCAGTGTGTAGCAGTATCACACTCTCTACAGATCCCAGGATAAAGCACAACTTCAGCATATCAGTCCTCAGCTCTTCTCAATCGATCGTGTGCACAGTTTTGCTGCTGCACTGAAATCCCCAAGGCACACTAAAAGTACTTCCAGCTTGCAGTTTTCTGTCATTTGAGAAGATGGCTCATAAGCTCTATTTGACTCAAAGGATTACTGTAGGTATAAAACACAATAGTGCTATTACTAAGCAGATGAAATAAGTGTCCTATTTCGTTACCTGCCTCTTCACGCATAAATATGAACAAAATTTGGTTTTTATCTGCACAGGTAGTAATTTCACAATTCCAAGGTTTCACTACATAGTTTTCAAACCAAACCATTCAGCTTAATTGTTAAAAAATTTGATCTAAAATTTTGAATTTATATTATTGATAGAATTACTGCAAAATGTTGCCTGCTCAGTGCCAAGTAAAGAAAAAAAAAAAATTACCCATCTTCATTCTCATTTTTCTTTCAGCTGTGTATGTAGTATGGAAAATTCACACAGCAGTTCCAGTTGGACACGGATTAGGAGTATCCTGGGTTTGCAAGTCCCTATTTGCAGTTTCTCAAAACCTGTCAGTATGACAAATACTAACATTTTGAGTCATCACCTCCACATACAAAGTCTACAATATGAGGGACATAGCTCCCCTTTTTTGTTTTGAGTAGAAGCACAGAGACACCTACTTTCATTCTCCTTTTAAGAACACACAAAATAACATGAGAGAGAGTTTGCGTTGTCATCACTTTTGCATTTTTCCCCTTTGTTTCTTTAAAACTTGTGGCCTTCCTGTCTACAGATCTTATCTAGTGAGACACTGAAAGAATTTCCAAATTTACCTTTTTTTCAGTGACCTTGCTTTTTTATTTTTTTTTTTAATTAGCCAACATTATATGAGCAGGACATTATCTTTGTATGGTGTGCACTTTCTGATGCCAAATTAAAATAAGCAGTGCAAAAAAATGTATTTAATAAAGTGGAAGTATTAATTTGTGTAAGAAAAAAGATTCCTTCCTGAAAGTTTAAACATAATGAAGGTAAAAAATGAACATGTGTTTGGCCCAGGATAGTTTCTGCATCATACTTTATGATTACATTATTTTTCTTGCTTCTAGTAAGCATTTTACAGGCCTTAGAATATTAAAAAAAAATAAAAAGTCATGGTTAATATCTTAGAACTAGTGGATTTCAATTGGTTTTGTTTATTAATGCTTACGTATGTTTAACAAATATTAAACTATTCCCTGCCCAAAAGGTCTGCCTTCTCTAACACAGACCAGAAATTCCTTTCCCAGAAATGACTGGGAAAGGAATTTGGCACTATCATTAGCAATGGTTTGAAGAAATATTATTGAACAACAGTTTGAGAAAATAACCATAAGACCATAAGAGCAGAAACTGAAGTCACTACAGGTGTTTTAAAACCAATTGTTTGGTACAATGGGGTTACAACTCCTATAGGCTGTGAGCTGGCTTCATCCCACCTCAGCATGCTGCTGGTGTCACAGAATAGCACAGGGTGGTAGCTCTGCCATGGGAGCTCATTTCACTGACAGAGTGGACAGGAAAGGTAATAGCAGTAGAAATATTTAATTATTTCTGTCAAGGTAAACACTTCCATGCAGAGGACATGCACTTTTCTTGGTATAGCAGCTGTGTTATCTCCAGCCTTATTAAAAACCACAGATTTACAGCTGTGTATCTCAGAGGTGAGAGAGAACTAAAACTACTGAAAACTAGTAACAAAACTCTCCAGATTAAGCTCCTAGAACTTTGGACACTAAGCAGCATGGTTTTCAAAATTGCAAATTAGCTATCTACTTAGCTGCCTGTATTCTGGGGTGCTCAGCAACTTCCAAGATGACCAAAAGCCATGTTGAGCACCCATCAGGTTTCGCTAAGCCTGAGTGATTGAGTAAACCTCATTGGAGTGGATGGAAAGACACACTGCTGAGTTTTCAATCAAATTTATTGACTGCAGCAGCAGCTGTCATTTGAAGCACATGTCAAGAAGAGACCACCAGATGTCTCATCACCTGTATAAGCGTTCAGAAAATGTTTGTAAGCAATAGTCATAATAGCCGCTTCCCTGTAGTCATTCATTTGGGATGTCTTTGTTCTTTGTACAAGGGGTTGTTAAAGAGATCCTGAAGCAAGAACTATGTTTTTATCAAAATTACATCAAAATCCTTCTACATTGGTGGCCTGGAAAAGCATTCTCTATTCTCTTAGAAACAGATCATCTGCAAAGAGAGCAGAACTTCAAATTCTTAATTCATTGACTACAGCTAGTAACACGTGTGAAATTCCTGCTGGTAATAATTTACCTTTTTCAGTCCTGAAAGAAGTGGAAAACAGGTCTCAGACATGTTTCCATCATCCTTCCCATAGGGCAAGAGAAATCCTTCTCACCCCCTCTGCTCTGGCAGTGTAATGCCATGCAGCTCCTCCTTTGTATGGTTATTAAAAGTACCATATAAATCTCTCTGTTCCCAAGTCCCCACTTCTGAGGGGTCTTTTTAGTATTGTCTCCACACTGAAGGATATTTGCAGTTCTTTCAAAACCCAAGTTTAGAGCCTGGATGTCCCCAGTAATCAAGCCGTACAAAATGGAGTACAATTTCAACAGTTTGGGTCTTATTTTTGAGATGTTCAGTGGAGGAAGCTTGAGGCTGGTCTCCAGAACCGAGGATAGCTTCAGAGGAACCAGCTTGCCAATAAGTACACCCTCATCCCTCCTGGAAGTATAATTGCTGGGCTGAGACATCCCTGATTGCAGACGACCTGCAGGGCAGGCTTTGCTCATGCCTTCTCAGACCAGATGATAAGATCAGAAATTCACCCAGAACAGTTGCACCATTACTGGGCACTCTGTCCAGGGGTGAGACTACAGCTATTCTGAACTAAAGCTGCTGTGGAATGTGCAGCAGATTAAGAATTCTAATAGAATAAACCCCTGCACTTATGCCTTAAGACAGATTTTAGCAAGCCATGGAGAGCAGTGGTCTCCCTTAAATACAGGCATACCTGACTTTCATATGGCTTATGGCAAAGCTAAATGTAATGCTGCATTATTATCAAGAAGTAAAAATGACTACATAGCTCCATGCTAAATCCTAATTCAGTGTTTCAGAAGAACCAGATAACTTTATGATGGCTGTGTGTGATACAATTCTAATTAAAAAGATACTTTTTGGTATCCAGCTGAAGGTAGGATTTTTTTAAGTGCTCTACCCAAGCCAGACCAATCATAATTGAACAAAACTCTTTCCAAATAGCAATCCTAAAGTACTCTCAAGTTGAACTGGGAGATCACATTTTTCAGCAGCTGATTACTGAACTAGGAGGAAAAGAAAAATATATAAAATGCCTCAAAGAAAATTGAAAATACTTATTATATATTGTTTAAAAAAACCCTGATAAAATAATTATTTTCATAAACTTGTACACTTATGGTTGGAGAAGGCAGATGTGAGATGAAAGACTCCTACGGTAATCTCCCAGGAAACATTTGCTCCTTCTCCAAGAGTGACAAATTTTCATAAAAAAATGCATCGTTAAAAATTTTGTTCCAAAAGATGTTCAGAACTATCACTAGAAGGTGTCATAAACTGTATCAATATTCCAGCATTTTTCAAGTATCGTAGCATAACTGAGCTACAAAAAACATCAACAAGTCTGCATGACGCTGTAGCAGACTCAAAAGCATCCAACACGCATCCCAAGGGCACCGCACGCAGGACTGTGAAGCGCACAGAGGAGATGGGTTGAACCTGAAAGGGATAAATGTTATTTCTGCTGCGCTACGGTGCAGTGAAAGCATCGGCAAAGCCATAAACTGTTCCCAGGGCTCCGATCGGTCACTGTGTAATGATTGATGCACAAGAGAGGTCAGGTTGCGCTAAGGCATCCATTCCAATACTCTTAAAAAAATAAATAAAAAGAAGTAATTTTTTTTAATATAATAAAAGAATAATAAAAAGAAGAAAATCGCGCCGTAAAAATTGCAACTACAGATCAGTTAGTTGCCCGGGGCACCGCGGGTACCGCTGCGGGGCACTCCCGCCACCGGCCCGCTGCGGGACCGCCGAGCGCTCCGCGGGGCGGGCGCGTCCTCAAGCCTCCGCCGCTCGGCAAAAACGCTACCTGCACCAAAACGTGCCATTTCTATTGAGTTTGACATTCCAATTCCACTTTATGGCTAACGTAACATCGAGGGGAATTTTCACGCCCAAGCGCCCTCAACAATTATTCACCGTTTCTTGACGGCAAGCCGGCGCTCCAGCGGCAGGGACCGCGCCCGGCAGTGGCAGCCCCTTCCCGGGGGCTCGGCGGTCTCGGTCCCGCTGTGGGCCGCCAGCCGCGGGGCCCGGCCGCCCTCAGCGCTGCCCCGCCACCTGTTGCGGCGCCGCGCCCTGGGCCCCCCGCGCCCTCAGCAGCCCGCAGCGGGGCGCGGCCCGGCCGGGCAGAGGGGCGCCCCGGGGCCGCGGCGCTCCGCTCCGCGCATGCGTCCCGCTCTCGGGAATTGCTTCTCCCCGCCGCTCCGCGCCAAGTTCCAGTCCGCGGCTCGTCCCCCGTGAGGCGGCGGCCAGGATGGGGGCGGCTGCGAGACGGGCCGGCCCGCGGGCACTGCTGCTGCCGCTGGCGCTGGCCGTGGCGTGCGCGGCGCGCAGGTGAGCGCCGCCGGGGTGCAGACGGAGGCAGGGAGGCGGGCGCGGGGCCGCCCGCCCGCCTCCCTAACCCGCTTGTGCTTCTTCCCGCAGCGCCGACGGGCCCAGCAACATGTCCTACGTGAAGGAGACTGTGGACAGGCTGCTCCAAGGCTATGACATCCGCCTCCGCCCCGACTTCGGAGGTGAGGCGCCCGCGCCCCCCCGACCCGCGCCCCGGCCCCACAGGTGCGCTAACGCCGCCTCCCGCTCCCCCCGCAGGTCCGCCCGTGGATGTGGGCATGCGGATAGAGATCGCCAGCATCGACGTGGTCTCGGAAGTCAACATGGTGAGTGACCCTCGGGCCGGGGCGGTGGAGCCCCCACGCCGCCCCGCCCGTGCGGGGGCTGCCGGAGCCCCGGGGCCAGCCCTGCAAGCGGCTGGGAGCCCGGCTGCGCGGGGAGGCGCGTACCGAGCCACAGCGATCGCCACAAAATAACCGAGCACGTCGCAGTCGCTAGGAAAAGTTATTTGCGTTTTTGAGATGATGTTGGTGTGCCTGCGGTAGCACTTCAGAAGTGCTCCCTGCCTTGGTCAGAATACTTAGTGCAGGTTTGAGTTCTGGGTCCCTCTTGCCCTGGTTTGCCCTTTGCGTAGTCAGCAGCTGCCGTCGGAAATGCTGGAGTTTCTTGAACTGTAGCAGCAGACCGCCAGATGTGTGTGTTTTCATGTTAAATTATTTAAAGAATTAGACAGTTCACTTCGCACACTAGTAGTCTTGAGTAAAAGGTGTAAAGAAAAAATAAGAACTTCTAGAAAATGCTCCCTTTCTTATAGAAGGGAAAAAAATAATGACACTGCAGAATAAGTACATAAGGATGCTTCCAACTATCAAAATCAGAAGTCTCATAGCTACAGGTGTGAAGCATACTGCATTTGATTTCAGTTCTCCTGCAGGAAGGAATGATAATAGACAAGCATATTTAAAGAGCAAAAAAGTGACTTTACTGCCTGCCTCATTTGACAGCCTTTTCCCAGAATAAAACAATAAGTCAGTTGCAAGTTTAAACATACAAAATCATGTTGAATTAGTCAGTATCATGGGCATTTTGCTGTCACTCTTTTCTTATGTTTGATCTCACATGAAAATCTCAGATGCTTTCCGTACATAAGGGAACATCTACTTAGTTAAAAGAAGCCTAAAAACCTTACATTTCCATCTTGAAATGGATGGCATTTTATTTCACTGGGTGATATTTGCCCATTTGAATACCCAAAAGTGGGGATTTCTTCCTTGGTATATTAGTTAATAGCTGTTATTTAAACAGTCTCTTCATAGGTTGGTTTGTTTGTTTGTTTTCATATTTAGGTTTTTCTTCTGTTGTTTGTTACATATATCACAGCTTCCGTTTGTGTGTAACTGTTTTATTTGCTTATGAATATGTGTGGTAGAGTGGGGAGGAAACAGAATTTGTCAGGTTGTGTGTAGCATACTAAGGTCTGCAGACTGCTAATGTCACAAAGACAACATTTTGCAAATTTCAGCTCCTGGTCTTGCTGTATAGTACTTGCTGTATAGTACTTTCAGGGAGGAGCATGGTACAGACCACACAGCACAGACAAGGCAGAGGAAACAGAACACAGACCTTATCAAAATAATCAAAGAACAAATCTATTCCAACTCCAAGCTATTTCTACAATGCTGTAGTGGGATTGCTGCTTTCACACCTGGAAAAAGCCAAACAGAGCAAAACACAAAAACACCTGTTCTAAAAATTCAGTACTTACCTTGGAAAGTCACTGTTAATCTGTAGGGGAGTGGATGTGACAGTTTCCAATGGCAATCTCAAAGGGCATTAATTGTGTTGCACCAGCTCACAGCATTTCTTAGTTGCATCCTGTACCTGTCAAAGCTTTCTTCTCCATTTTAACACTTGCACAGCCTCTGGGAAAGAGAAGTTATATGCTAAATGGATTCTTTGAAAAATCTCTGTGAGTAGGGGGCAGTTTGAATAAAACTGGTCAAAAAGTAAGCAAAAATGTTTTCATTTCAAACAACGCCACATCTCATGGCGGAAGGAAGCAACTGGTCCCAGCTATAGCTGTAGCTGTTCCTGAAGGCAAAATATGGAGTCTCCAGTCTGAATCAGTTTGAAAGGGCTTTCTGATATCAGAAGACATGTACTGGTGCTACCTGTACATACCCATATCTAGTCTTCTGTGTTGCAAGGTCTTTATAGTGTTGCTAGAGATTGCCTGGTTTTGGACAATGATCAGTAATTTCATCCATCATTGCAAAAACAAGGTGGTTGATATCTTGGCATAAGAAAAGGGTTTTTTTACCTAGTAAAATAATTTTTCTAGTACTTTTTTGTATTTCTGAGAAATCACAGCCTTGAGATCTTAATGTAAGTCACATGTAAGTTACTCATCTTCTTTTCCTTTAAACTGTGTCTTACAGATTTATTTTTTTTAATTTATTTAGTAAGAGTTACTGTTCTGTGGCTTCAGAGCCAGAAATGTCTTTCATAAGATCTTAATTTATGGTGTCCTCCAGCTATAGGGCAGTTTTGTTGCTGAAGAAAACCAGTAATAGGAGCTGGGAGAGTATACCGTCATCGTGTGAAGTCCTCCTAGCAAGAGGGTCTGGTTGGATCCACCAGAGTTCAGTCAGTCTCACCCTACCAGTATTGGAGGGAGTTGTCTCATCCCTTGGCTTTCCTCAGCAACATGAAACCTTACATCCAGACTGACAGAGACACATGTTCCTAATCATGGTGCCTACAGAGTTAAATTTTGTATTCCAGTTTCAATGCATAAGTAAGAGTAAAGGCTATATATAGAGAGAGAGAGAGGTTGGGGAGAGAGAGGCTACGAAGGAAGTGTTCTCCTTTGGTGTGTTGGATGAGACATGGTCATGGCTGTAGACTGTAGACAGCCATGTCAACAGGCTGATTTGTATGTCCAAGTACATACAGTCCTTGGGTAAAAAGTTGAGGTATAAGCAACAGAATAATTTTGAATTCTGTGAGTACCAATAGTAGTAACTGTGTTGAAGCAGCTTGGCTGGTTGAAGTGGCTTGTTCTAATTTACGAGACTATTGTGAAATACTTTACTCACTTAATGAACCAAGACTTGCACAGTCTTGAAGTCAGCCACTCTGGTTTGTCTCCTTTACTACTCAGTCCTCAGCTCATTAAATGGCAATGTTTTATACCTGCTTGGTAATTCAATAATACTGTGGTGAGCTGCTATAGCAACTTCTACAGAACAATTAATTGAAACACTCTTATGATTCTCCCATATACATTTTCTTATGTTGATTTTTGCAGGTAATAATCTGAAGAGCTTGTCATACAACAAACAAGCAGAAGTAGAATGTAAACATTGCCTGGTTTTAACCATTCTTTTTCCCTAATATACCATGAGATAAGTTTCAGTTTAGTTTTCCTTCTGATTTTCACAGCCTTGCTACAGTTAAGTGCAAGCATTACCTTCCAAAGGCACAAGGTGACCCTTCTTCTTGTCTCAGTTAGTGACTGTTCAGCTAAATTTCATTCATGACAGAGCTCCTTAGGTATAATAGACATTTACATGAATATAGAGTTCATTAAGGACCATGCTATGACTGGATGTATTAAGCTGCTGTGATGTCTGGTTTACTCTGATGCCTTTATGTGGCTGGCAGAAGGTGCTGCTTATACATCAAATATAATAAACATGGGTAGAATGATTGCCAGTAACTAGTGTCATGATTCAGGGCAAGCAAACTAATAATGTATTGTTCTGTCTACTAAGAAACAGTCAAGAGAAGTAACTGGACTCTGAAAAAATTCACATGCAGTATATGTTGTCATTTTCTCAAAAATATGTTCCGTACTGAAGAAAATGTGGTCAGACCTTTATAATAGGCAAAAGATGTCATGTATATATCCTAAAGTTTTTTAAAAAGTGCATATGATAAAGAACCTTTTATAAAATAGTTTAAAAAGACACCAAAGAGGAAAGAAAATTTTAAAAAAATAAATAATAAAAAAAAAAATTATATTGGGAAGACTGTTCTTGACCTACCATAATGATTTTACACTAACGATGATGTAGTTACTGTGATCACAGACTGAAGGTTTCATGTCCCAGCAAAAAGAGGTAAAAAAACATGGAAAGAATGTATAATTTTTTAGCTTCTCTAAACTTGTATTCAAGGCTCCTACATTTATCTGATCTCCCAAATAAGCCACAAATCTTGCAAAGATTAGTTTATTTAACATCCTAACCTGTTGGGTAACATTTTTTTTCTCCAGAAAGAATTTATTTTAGCTTAAACCACTCACTTTTTGAATAATTATTAATGAAAATTTACTTAGCTGTAGTGCAGAAGAAGAAAGGAGAAATACTTTCTTGTTATATTGCAGTAGTCCTAAAGAGTATGAAGGACGTGCAAAGGCACTTTAATAAGAATGTTCTGTAACTCATTTTATTTTTTTTCAGCAAATATTGAAAAACTAATCAAGTAATAATATATAAAGGCCAGATCATTACAGCTTGAGGTTAAATGACTGGGTCACTGTTAGTGGATGTTTTGTTGGATCATTTTTCATTTGACAAGAATAAACATTTCTTCAACAAAATTGATAAATTGATAAAATAATTCATAAACTTATAAAGCAATAATGTAAATGTTGTTTCATATGACCCAGAAATCTGCTAAATCTTAATTTTTCTAATTAAGAAATATATTAAATATATATCAAAATATATATCAAATATATATCAAACTTGAGACCAGCTTCAGAGTTGATATAAGCTTTAGTCCACATTTTCTTTTTAAACTGACAAACACAATACTTTTCTGATGTCAAGGCTTACACAAACTAGCTCTGAATGCCTTTCAGAAAACACGTATTTATTTTCTCTAATGTTAAACTCACAGTTCCTCTCAGGAACAACTCTCCTGAGTCCCACAATTTACAGTTAATCAATCATATCATAGTGGTGCCTATGAAATTCAAGAGGTGACACCCTCCCTTTTAGTAGTGGCAGCTTTAGCACCCAGTTTGAAGTGTGTAGGATTTCATTAAATAAGGGGTATACCTGTAAAAAGATAGGCTTTTTAGTTGTGTGGAAGGGAAAATGAAAGGATTTCCCCAGCACTGCCTGTTTAGTGTACCTGCATCAAATAACATGGCTGTGCTGTGACCACTGGAAACATCTAGCTGGTGATCTGTTAATGTGCACAAGTCCTACAGTTCAGTGGTACAAACCTTTCTTTTATTTCTAAAAAAGAAAAATCCATAGAATTACATTTCATGTTTCTTTTATTGTGTGCAGGACAGGGAAAGAGCTTATTTAAAAACTTTCACATTTTCCACAACTGCATTTCCCTTTTACTTCTGAATTTGGATTTTACATCTGACTTCTGAAAGAGAATATCAGAACCTTCTAAAATAAGCATTTTTCTTATAGGGAAATCAAAGGCACACATGCAAAACTTAGTCTTTTTTTTTTTTTTTTTTTAGTCAACTTTACTTTGTACTCTATTGTCTGAAAGGTTCCATACCCCCTGTAGGCCATAATAATAAATTATCTACCAACTCCAGCTCAGTACAAACCTGGAGCTGAAGCTGTGCACCCAAGAGAGGGAACACTCATACCACCAGTTAACCCTGAGGTGGGAAAGGAGGGAGGAACCTCAGGGAAGGAACAGTAACAACCTCAAAAGCTATTGCCAGAAAGACCTGTTCCTGTACACAGGATGCCAAGTATTCTGTGACAACAGCTGAAACTGTTAAATCAAACCCAGAGATTGGCTTCATTCAGAGACATCCCCAACTGATGTGTTTTGTTGATCACTGTATTCCAAACAGCAGCTGCTTGAGAGAATTCTCTGTGGTTTTTCATCTCCTATCCATCTTTAAATGTGCTGTCCTTTAAAGCATCAGAAAAGGCTGAAAATCTAAGGTCTTCTGGCAGGGGATGAAAAAGTCCAAGATGGTTACTAGAAGGATTTTATACCTTAATGCTCTTTAAGACTCCTTATTTTCTTCTAGAAATAGAACCCAGGATCTCAAACTATGCACTCTCATGCTTGTAGAATTCTCTCATAAAAAATGCCTGTAACTCTGGCAGTGCTCCAAAAAACATATTAAAATGAAATTATTTCCATCCCAAAGGTAAACTACTGTAAATATGTTCACAAGGGAATTGGTTGTAGGAGTCACTGAATAATCTAGCAGAATAACACCAGACAATGCAGTTGATTCATTCTTTAAGCAAGTGTTAAGGTCTGTATTAAGGTCTATGTGGGATAGAGAATGTAGATCAGATTTCTTGCCTATCAACTTTTACAATAACCTGTCAGGATTAAATGGTTGCTTTTGGCCAAAGCAGTGTCACACTGAGGTTGGTTTCACCCTCTGCTGGGGCAAATCCTTAATGATTTATGTCATGAACCAAGGAAAGGTAATTTAAAATATTCAAAGGTAGTTTCTAGAAAGCTGCATTATCGCTCAGACATCCACCTTATAACAAGATTGACTTCTATGGTTTTAAATGCTCATGTTACAGTACATAGTTTCAAAGCAAAAGTTAATGATTTCAGACTGCCAAGCTTAATTAAAGGTTGGGATAAATGTTCTCCATTAAAACTCATCAATCCATTTGACTGAGATGGCAGAATTTCAGTCACATCTTTTTTAATTGCTTATAGAAAGAGCTAAAGAGTTAGCAAAGTTAAAACTGTTGAAGCAGATAAATGATGTCTAAATATTATGCAAGATGTTAATCATATTAAAAGAGGAGTGCAGTTAATTCCCCAGCATAATTTTAACCTGAAGAGCCTCGTAAGTGTAACTGAAGTAACATGAGTAGAAGCCAGTGGCAGGTAGATATGTTCATGTTTGTGTATCTCAGAAGCATCTGTAAGTGCTAATTATTGCAGTGAATGAAGACTCCTGTCCCATCCAAGTGGACTAGATGCTGACAGTCCCATGTTTTCAATGAATATGCTCACAGATAAATGTTGTGGTGCACAAAAATGTGGCCTGAGAGCGACCAGTGCTTCTTTAGCCTGGAGTGCACTGCTAAAATAACTGATGACTTGGCAAAGGATAGGTCTTTGTATGGTGCTTCAGGAAGGGCTTATTGATTGAAGAGGGTCCAGGGACAAAAACGAAACTGGGTGGAGGGTCCACGGTTATATATGGGTAAGAGAGGGCGGATCAAAGGGTCAGGGTCCAATGGGAATGGGTAAAAGTGATGCAGAGGTGGGGTTAGGGACAGGAACAACCAGTAGGAAAACAGGAGTGGAGGATTGCAGCTAACTGGGGCCAATGGGGATTGAGGGAAGGGAGAACATTCTAGAAGGTTTACAGATAAGGTGAACAGGCTGAACAGGGTGACATAAACTTGGCAAACCAATGGGGGAACAAATTTAATAATACATTAACATATAACTGTGAAGACCTGTGGGAGAGAGGCCTTCTCTAACCCCAGCCTAGGGAGATGTTACTTGTTGCCTCCTTTCCAAGATTGGGTTATGGGGATTTTAGTCATAGGCCCTTGGGCCTCCACAGTACATATTAGCTCCATCAGCTCAACAGTTTACTCAGCAACTTACAGGAGCAGCTCAGCTTTCCAGTTTATATAATTGTTAAACCTTTGTTTCTTTATAATTTCCTCTGTCATTGCTCTTCAGCAGCATGAGAGAATAACCAAGCCTGGAATGATACCCTGCCCTCCTGTGTTCTTCTGTTATGATTTATCCTTTCTTTAGTCAGTGGGGTTTTTTGTAAACCGTTAACTGATCAAAATAATACACTGGTCAAGGAGAGAAGTGGAAGAGGTTTGGAGGCTTAATTCACATTAACACATTTCACAGGCAGTGCAGCTTTGTAACTGGTTTCCTATGCAGAGAACAAAACATGGGATTGACAGCCAATTTTCAGTTTAAATATTAATCTGCAGATGATTCTGACGTATTACTCAGGCAAGCTTATTACCTGGGTTTATTGTGGAACTTCATGGTTTCAATGACTTTTGCACAGTTTCTGTTTGGAAATTCAGACAGCAGTGGTGCTCCAGATCATAGAGAACAAGTAAGTGGAAGAGGCACTGCTGAAGACAACCTGTTGTGCCAGGGAATAACGTCAGGGCCCGACTCAGCAGGAAAGGACTGCTGGCCCAGCAGGGACCCTGCTGATCTCACTGCTGCTCTGCAGGGCCCATCAGGTCAAGCGGCTGTCATGACAGATGGCTAATTCTTTTCAACAGATTTGAAACAGCAATAATCTGTGGTTCAGATTATTTTTTATAGTACTATGTAACTCCTTTTATCATGCAGGCCACATTTTTTTATGAATTGCATAGTTGGTTTTTTTCCAAGGTTGTTTGTGGGGCTAGAAGGAACTTGCAATAATGCAATTGGTGTGCTGATTTTTTCTCATCCAAGTGATTGCAGTAGTGAAGAATTCAGCACAGTGTTATGGAAAGGAATTAAAAATTATGGACCTCTGTACTTAAAACATTATGAATCTATTAAACTCATTAGTATGCATAATTTTGCAATTTTTAGTCAAACAAATGGAAAGTCAATATTTCATGTAGCTTCCAGTAAACAGAAGTGCTCAATACAACATGTTGCAATATTCAAGAACTCTGGAGTAAGAAGCTGGACAAACTTTATGCAATAGCAAGCTAAACACAATTTTGAACCAATACCCGTTGGTTGAAATACTTTATTAGCTAAGATTTATATACATATCCATGTGCTCTTCAGTCATCTTTTATAGAAATGCTATAGAAGAAAAATATATTTGACATCTTGGTAGGGTAAAAGATTATTCCCATTTTTTAGCTGTTCTTCCAGTTCTGAATATCAGCTCCAAAGGGCTTCTCTGGAAGTTCATTGAAGTGCTTGGCTTTCCTTGTTCTTTGGTTAGGTTCCTCTGAAAATCAGTGAAGTTTCCTCAGTAATGAATCAAACCAACCTTATTCAAGGTGATTATACTTTCCTGCTGAAACTGCACTTTCTTGGAAAAATTCTGCCAGTAACATGGGTAAGCTGAAGACAAACTGTTCTGAACACACACAGACATAAAGAAAAACCTTCTAAAAATGCTTAATTGTTGTAACGATGCCTCTGAGAAGCCAAATGTGAAAAAGAATGGAAATGAGCAAGTGAGAAAAAACAAGAAGTGTGTTACCCTCACAGGAATATATTCTCTGTCATTGCAGAGTCTTGGCTTGCAGACAGCTTGGTTTTCCTTGAAGCTTTTTGACAATTTTCCTGCTGGTGTATTCATGCATCCTAGCTTAGTGCTTAAATTAAGGGTTGGAGCAATCTCCGATATCAACCCAGGCTGGGGGATGAACAGACCTCGAGAAGCCCTGTTGAGAAGGACTTGGGGGTGATGTGAGAGGCTGGACATGACCCAGCCATGGGCACTCACAGCCCAAAGAGCCAAACGTGTCCTGGGCTGCATCCAGAGCACTGTGGGCAGCAGGGCCAGGGAGGGGATTCTGCTCCTCTGCTCTGCTCTGCTCTGGTGAGCACCTGCAGGGCTGTGCCCACCTCTAGGTTCTCCAGCACAGGAAGGACATGGACCTGCTGGAGCGAGTCCGGAGGAGGCCACCAAGGAATGGAGCAGCTCTTGTATGAAGAATTGGGATTGTTCAGCCTGGAGAAGAGAATACACCAAGGATAACCTAATTGCAGCCTTCCAGCCCCTAAAGCAGTCTACAAGATAGAGTGGGACATTTTACAAGGGCATGTAGTGACAGGACAATGGTTAATGGCTTTAAACAAAAAGAGAGTAGGTATTAGGAAGAGATTCTTTACTGTGAGGGTGGTGAGACACAGGAACAGGTTGCCCAGAGAAGTTGTTGATGCCCCATCCCTGGAAATGTCCAAGGCCAGGTTGGATGTAGCTCTGACCAGTGTGGTCTAGTGAAGGTTGTTCCTGTTCATGGCAGGGGCGTTGGAGCTAGATGATCTTGTCCCTTCCAGCCATAACAATTCTATGATAATAGAATTTAATAATAATAGTAATAGAATTGAATAACTTTATAAATAATATGTATTATATATAAATTTCTAATAATAATATATGTTATAATAAATTTATCATTTAAACATTGGTATAAGAAGCTATCAATTTTTCCAAGAGTAATCTGAGACTTCAGTCTCCTCAGTCTGTGCTGAGCCAGCTCCAGTGGAAACAACTTGAACAATTACCTATGCATTTTCTTTTTTATTATTCACACCCACAACCACATTATCAGAATGGTATGAGAGTTTTAAAAGTCACAATTGGGAATCTCTTCTGTTCTTTGTAGGTAGCAAGCAATTATCTTTGATTTTATTTGTATATTTGACTTTAAAATAAAGAAATCAAAATAGTCCCATAATAGGAGCTTTGAAATTTGTACTGAAAGTGGGGAAGTGTGTGGGAGTTAATGCCTCTTCCTCCTGATAGTCACAACAGTCATTGTAGCAGTAGAACGAAGCTGTGTGGAGATCTTTATTCCAAAGGAAAAGGCAATGATTCAGGTAGCTTGGGTCATGCTCAGAATGAAGTTTGGAGGCCAGTGTCTTAGATTTCACTCTTGTTTTCAGCAGATCAGTGCCTACAGGGTTATATGTTGTTTCCTTTATGAAAGGAAAGGTCTCAGGGGAGAGATATCAAGTGGAACCAAAGTATAAATTTCTATCCTTACATGGGTTTTTGGGATTGGTTTGTTTGTTTCAATTTCTTTGGCTCTCAGTTGTTTCTCTGTTAAGATTTCTACCTTACAGGGATAGTACGGGAATTAAATGCATTGTATGAGCATTCATTTGGACAGTGAACAAGCTTCTGCACACTCAGGTGGAAAGAAAAAGCATACAGCCTGCAGCTAAAAAAGAATATATCCCCTGTGACCAGTTATTTCAACACAGCATCATGGCTTATGACCCAGCTGGTCTGTTCCTACATCTCTACAACAATACTCCTGCAGTCCTGACAGGAATTTATTTCTTACTTAACTAGTGAGAAATCCCAAGAAAGCACAAGATGTTGCATAGTAATTACATTTTCCTCAATGGTATTGCTGAATGACATATTGTGATATATCAAGAGGCAACTGTGAATTTAACTTCAGTCATCACAGTACTTTGCCCAGTACAGTAGTTTCCAGATGAACATAGTGAATGTAAGAATAAAGAGAAGTTTCTGAATACCACACAGCATCATGCATACTTTGTCAGTCTTAGCTTTCAAAGCACATACAGTTCTGCACTGGCTGGGGAAATCTTCATGTATTCATTATGTATTTAGCTTACATATTCACTCTAATATTTAAGAATATATTGTTTGCAGATGGTTTCACAGGAGAAAACAATAATGATAGTAATTTGTCAGAAGAATCAGACATCAAAATATGAAGCTTTCTCTTGCTTTCTGTTTAGTGTTTAATGCCAGTAAATGCCTATTTCTTGTGATTAACAGAACAGGTAAGTAACTTGCATTATTATTCTGTTAGTAAGGCTATCTAAACTTACCTAATTTCAGAACACTATTTTCCCAGTTTTTGGAACATGGTAACAACATGCAAAAGAAGAAGGTTTTGCTAGTAATTAAAGAGGTTGTAGATTTTCACATTTATCTCTCAGTCATCATATTGTCTTTTGCAAGATACTGCAAGGCTGGCATGTGGGAAGGAAGAAACAATAAAGACTGGCAGAAATTCTGCTTTTTGTCTCACACCAGGGCAGTTAGCATGAGCAGAAATTACCCTCTATGGAAAAGACATTTTTCTTTAGGTATTTGTGAAAGAGTTTTAGTGCACCCTAACAAACAATAGCCTTCATGCAAACTGTGTGGCTGATAAATGAAAATACTTTTCCCAGGCCTGCCATTCTTATATCTAGAGTGGACACATTTCACTGGGTGTTCTGTCAGTGCCAGGCCCAATGTGCTCTTAGACAAAAAATGTGTTCTGTAGCTACTCTGCATTGCAGTTTCAGCCCTTTGGCCTCTTGGTCAGTTGTGTCTTATGCTGGGAGTAGCACTTTTAAAGTCACCCATCCCTGAGGGGTAAAAGAATGTGGACACCTAGTTTTAGTTCCTGGGTAGATGAAGTCAGTTCTGAAACAGTGCTACTGGTGTGCTGGAATAAGAATTGAGTGCAACAGTGCCAAATATCTTCAGTTGTTATCAGTCTACTCACAGAGAGGTAATGCAGGTTCCTTAAACTGACATAGAGGGAAGATTTCCTCCCTTCTCTAAATAATGTATTTGAATTATCCTTATCTCTCTCTCTCTCTGTTAATCCTATCATAGAAAGTCTATGCTGCTATTTCTTCAAGGTTAGGACGCTAAAGTTATGCAGTATGAAGACCTTGACAAATTTAATTTTTTTCCCTGCTTTATAATATGTTACTCCTTATATTCAAAGCAAGGAGCACTTTTTCATTCAGTAATTCCTAGTCTCATGATTCAAGCATTACCACATTACCAGACCAGTTGCACAAGTAATGTAAAGATGCCTGATAACTGTGTGGCTATTAGTGTGGTTTGGTGCATAAAATTGCTTCTTGGACTCATTCTTTTGGCTATGTCTCTATGAGAAAGACCAGTCAAAGGCAACACAAGGTAATATGGCTGTTGTGTGCCAACTGGAAATTTTTGTGCACTTGACAAGGAGTCCCAATAACTGAGTAAACTGGTGTTACAGCTGCTTAAAGATACTGAATGAATAACAGGACCTAAGAATGACAAGATATTTAGATCCATGTCAAAACCTGATGCATTTGTTAAGAGTAAAGTATGAAATGAGAGAAGTTATCGAACCTAGTCCATCCACTAACTGAGGAGAATCCTGCCCTTTATTGTGTATTTACTGTTCTTACTCCAAGCCAGTCTGTAAGACTCCAGGAGTTAAAATCAGAAAGTTGTTGAGCAGTCCTTCCCTATCTCAGGGTGTTCCCCTTGACTCCAAGACATTATTTCTCATCTATTCATTTTATTACTTTTGTATTACATATAAATATCTGCTTCTTTCATGAAAGGAAACTAGTCATTTTGTCTCCTTTGTTGTACGTTCCATAGTGCTTTTTTTCCTCAAGTTTTTTTCTCTGATATGGTATCTTTAAAATCAATTCCCATTTTATTTACTTTCAAGTTAATAAAAAAGCACATCATGTGCCATTGCAAGTACCAGCCTATGTAAGGATCTGCCTTAGGCAGTCTGGAAGTGCATGCTTGGCTATGTTCCTGGTTCCTAGGTGTATTTTCAGACATTGCTGAGAAAACAACTGATGTGTAAGGCCATTTTACATCACAGGAGCAGTCCACTTTGCAGTCATATTTTTCACTACACATTGACATTGGATCAGAACCCTTGCTTACTAACACTATTGTAAGTTGGCAGTAACTAGTCTGAAATAAATGAGTCATATTCAGATGAAAGAGGACAAGCAAAGTGTCTGCTCTTCTTCAGAAGAGCCTACTTCTGCATATATATATATATATATATATATATATATATAATATATATATTCCAGAACAAAGTATCTTTCATATATCAGATGGAAAGTGATAGCAGTTCAGTGTATCATTCCCAAATCTCCTCATTTCCCTCTAATTTTGTTCCTTACAGTACAGTCCTACTGTTCTTTTATACTATAAATAGTATTTTATTAATTCTGTTTTCATGTCTGTTCTTACATCATAGCAATCTTACCTAAATGTACCTGCAACCTGTTTATTTTAATACATGACTTCCTGCATTTCCTCAACTTTCTGATTGTTGCCCTGGAAAATGATATCTGTTAGATTTGTTTGTGAAAAGAACTAGGAGTAAACAGGTTCAAGATACTTTGCTGGCATAAACTATTTCTCAACAAGTTCTTAGGTACTCTGACTGAAATAGGTTTGGAACCAACATCTTTGAGATAAGGATGTAGATAAAAGGCTTTGACCAGTCAGCCTGGGCATTATTACAGACCTGAAACAATCAAATTCCTGGAGAGAGTGTATTTTCCACAGTACAAATTCCAGTAAATAGACAACTTCTATATTGCTTTCCACATCAGTGCAAAGAATGAATTTTCATGCAAGGCTGAGTGAAAATATGTTACAATAAGATAAGTGAACACATTTTTTAGCATCAGCAATCCAGCTCATTTTCTCAGGGTCAGGTTTTCCTTTGAATATGCAGCAGCAGGTTATCACCAAATCTTTTTTTTTATTTTCATATTCAATATCTTGTGACACATGAGATAGGCACAAAGGGGCAGCAAAGCTGAAAGCTCACAGGGTGTCTGATTCATTGTCATAGAGGTGAGCAACAGAACACCTGCATGGCAGATGTGAAGGGGGACTTCTGGTATCTTCTAGGAAGATACCCAGCTGGAGTTTACTTATGGATCTGCTGAAATTAGCCTGCACTTTGAGAGTGATTTAGATGGCATTCGACGTTTTTGTCTCATTCCAGGGAGAACACTGACATTCTGAAATGGCACTGGAAGCTAGAAAAGCACATAGTGTATGAGCCTTCAGTCCAGAAAGTGAAGCATGCCTTAGACCCAGGTCAAGAGCAGTGCTTTAAAAGAAATGAAAACAAAACAGCCGTCTTCTCTCCAGCAGGTTTCTGAGTTTGATGAGGGTGGGCAGTATGTTACCACGAAGTGGATTCTAAGCATCAAGCTGGAATATGTTTCTCACCTTAGCAGGGAGTGATATAATACCTTGATAGCAGACATGGGCAATTTCTCAGTTTCTTTTTCTTAGCCAGACAGTCTTACTGACAATTTGAGTTCAGAGTCAAGTGATAAAAGTGTATCAGAGGATCAGTGAAATGTGTTTCAGAAAGAATCAGCAGAAAACAAATAATATGATAATAATGTACCTAGAGCATATCAGACTGAAATATAAGTTCTAGATGGTGTATAGTATATAATCTGTCATTGTATAATCAAATTTTTTAAAATAACTACATTTTTCATTAAAATAAGAGATGGTTTCTGAGCAACAAAATCTCTCAGAAGAGATTAAACACTAAAAATTAAATACAAAACAATTGCTTTTTTTGTCCACCTCTGTTAACAGATTAAATATCCATAATCTAGATACCTGTAAGCATAATATAATCTAAAGAGAAATACAAAATGTAGTTTAGCTTTAATTTATTTTATTTTATTTTTTAAAATGTTTTAGTGTCTCTATTTAGCTGGATGGGAAAATATGGCCAAGAAAATTGCATTTAAAAAGAGAGCTCTTTGCATTCTGCTATCCCATGGCTTCCATCTCTTGTCCTTGCTGTATCTCAAATGATAAAAAACCAGAATCGGTGTTTCAATAACCAGTGCTAGAGGTGTTTGCTCAGGAAGCTACATAACTAAGGATTTGATTAGGAGGATTTTGGCAGAAATATGGTGGGGGAAACACTGTCATGAAAAATGCTTCCTAAATTATTGTTTTTATTTAGTGATTATTGTTAACATTAAAGTCCACAAAATACCTAGGTTATGCTGTGGACTTGGTAGCAACACTGGAAAACAGAATGGAATAATCTAAAGATTCACCTTATTCTTCACCACTAAACAAACAGAGCAATAGCAAAATTCACTGAAATCTTCCCAAAGATGAGAATCAATCCTGTAGTGCTCTACCATGATTGTGAATAGATATTATCATCTTTGGAACTGAAACAAATTCCCAACTCTTCTCTATAGCCTCCTTGCTCCAGCCAGCATTTTGTAAACCAGACAGTACCAACAACTGAGCATGCTGTTAAAACAGTGTTACGAAATTTACTCTTATCTTTCCTGCTATTTCTACACAAAGATAGAATTTTTTAAAATGTAATCAAAATACTGTGATTCAGTTTCTATGTAATCAAAATACTATGACTCAGTTTCTGTCTCCCTTTAGAATGTTCCATGGAAAATATCAATGGATTCCCTCAGTGAACTAAATAGTAAATGAAAACACAATGCACTGCAGAAATCCAATTTTTTTCCAGAAGGTTTTGTAAACCATTCTTTCTCTATCTGTGGCAGCCATTGTTTCTTTATGTTTCCCATGTTTTCAAATTACTGGTTATTACTGGTTTTCTTGTAGGGTCCTTTGGAGTCTTCTTCACTTGGCATTTGCTGCTACCAAATTGTCAGTGTACAAAAATCTGTTGCAAAAAATACTTCAAAATCCATTAATCTATCTCTTGCTTTCCACTACAAGTATTTGCATCTGTTGGAGTACAATAGTTGATCATCAGCAGCAGAACTGTGTGTATATTGCACTCTCCAGGCAAAACAACCTTTAAAAATATGTTACTTGAAAAAAAACGTAACTTCCAAAAGAGGTATGAATGGCTGGCCACAGTTATTTAAACATTTTCTTAGTCCAAATTATGAATCAAGCAAAGAAATGTTATCTGGTAACAAAGAACTGCATGGGACAATGATCAAGAACATCATAAATGAAATTGTTAGGGATCATGTAAAAGGCAGGAGTGTTCTTACCTGGACCAAGACTAGAAAGGAAAACTCCTCTTTGGCTATGATTCTAGGTAGCCTGATTCAGTTCCTAAGTCAGCTGTAGAGCTGCAGTTGTATTTTATGTGGCAATGTTACTTTATTTTGCTGAAGGTCTAAGCTTTTCAACATGAGCAGTTAGAGCAACATCCAGCGGATTTATTACTAGAGGACTGGATGCTATTTTATGATACTTCTGATTTAATTTTAAAAGAAGAATTACCTAAATTAATTTCACAGTGTAAGAGCTAGAGTCACAAAGAAGGATTTATTTCTCTGTATATTTCTGCATCTGTATTTTCACGTTTTATTAGGTGACTATGATTTGCTTACAGCATTTTCAGATCATGGAGGAGTTTCTTTGAATGCTTGTGATTAAAGTTCCTAATCACTTGAGAATTAATTTTTGCTCACACAGTTGGGGAAAAAAGTGGTTAAGAGGATTATTTTATGAAAGAAAATACCTACAAATATGCATTTTTAATAAAAATTCTCTTCTGTCCTGTTGATCATAAGCCTGAGATTTAAACTAACAATATCTACTGGACTTGCACACATTAGCAAAAAAAAACAACTGGGGTTTTACGGGGTCTCCAAGTCTTTGACCATTTGTCTTTTCTGTGTTCCTGTAATCTGTAAACTGATTATGGAACAGTGAGAAAGAAAAGCAATTTTGTTTGCACTGAATGAGTCTAACATGTTTGTCAAACCAGTGATACAATTCGTTTCTACGCTGGGCTGCAGAGAGACAACTGGTTTTTTACTTTCTTTTCCATAATTCATCTAGTCTGGAATGAAAGAAACTGGAAGCAATATCAAGTAAAAATCCTTCCTGAATTAAAACAAGGGGATGCTGGCCAACATGGACAGAGGAGGGCAAGATCTGTTGGTACAGCACGTAGTCACAGTGTTCTCTTGCATTTACTTTTAGTTCCTCCTGGCAGTTCTCTTGTTGTAGACTACTATTTGGTTCAGAAGATCTGAAAATACAGAAGATACTATAATAATGAAGATTGGAGGAAAGGGCATAAAAGAGATGCAGAATTGCTTATAATTTTTGCAAATTTTGACATTTCAGAAATACTGGGCTTCCCTATCTCTGCATTGTTGTACATTTTTTTGTTCCTTTCCCCATTATATTCTTTGTCAAACTGTAGGTTCATCCGCTCCTTTTGCTCATCTTGCAGAAATCTCTGCTTTGCAATACAGTGGTATTGGAAGGTCAGTTGTAAAGAAGGAACAGAAGGAACATTTAACACTTCCGTTTTCCACGGGTGTTCCTTTAGTGATTGCCAGCAAGGCAAAGTGTCATACAAATAAACACAAATAGCTCATAAAGGAAAATTAAGTAAGTAAATAAAACCCTATGGCTGGTGGTTCCCTTTTGCTGTGCAGGATATTGTCTATAAGTAATCTTTCCAGAGTGCAGCCATTAAGTTCAACATTTCCTCTGTGTTCAAATCTGAGGAATTTTCTAGCTGTCTGTAAATCTGCCATTGGGTAGAAAGCACCAATGGTATTATTCAATATCTGTACAGATCATCTCATAACTTGTGATATAAATCAAGTCTTCTAGCATGCTTTCCTACGTTAGAACCACCAGCATCTTACAATACCTTTGATAACCAAAGATGTGATTGTTAAAAGGTACCTTTGAAGGTATTGAAGTAATTTGTTAAAGGTGTCAGGGAGCATTTGTAGTAATTTGTTACAAGGCGTCAGAGAGTATCTGAAGTAATTTGTAATAAAGAGTCAGAGAGTATTTGCTCACTTTCTAGCCAGCATCTTTTTGGACCAAGTAGGAGTTGCTCTCTTCTCTCTTTTCATTACGATTGTTCAAAAATAATTCAAAATTTAGCACAAATAGTTGAAGAATCAAAGCATGCTGTTTTGTCAACCAGTTTGAAGTCTCTAAATGTCTTCAGATTTAGCTCTGTCATGTTTGGACTGTAGTCCAGACAGAGAGTATGAACACAAAGACCAGTTCACAAATAGAAGGAGCTGTAATCAAGTTTCCAATCCCATTCCTAATCCTATCCTAGTGGCAATAGCCTCAGCAGGACTTAATTCTCCAACATAAGTCAACAATATCTCCACTTATACCAGGGGGTTACACCAACAACAAAGAAATCAGTATCAGGTTTAAGAACTACAGTAACAAAATACTGGCTTCTGTAGCATTTCAAAGGCTCACATTATGCTGATGCTCTTTGATGATGATGTTTTTATCAATACAGCTATGAAACACTAAGGAGAAAAAATAACACACACTTGGTATTCTTGAGATACTCTTTTCCTGGAAAGGTTTCTAAAGAAAATGGGACAAGGTCAGTACTTTAATATTCATAGCCCGGTAAAGATATATGACAGTGTATTTGGGTAATGAAAATTTATAATCTGTTAACTGAAAAAAAAAAAAAGTGATTTCAGGTAAATAAGGTAAATACCTTAAAGCTTGAAAATGACATTTGTTGAAAAGAGAATGATTATTCAAAACAAAATCACATTAACCAATCAGCTACATTTTTGGAAACCAATAAAAACTTCAAACAGAAACTTTATGACTCTGTCTTAAAAAAAAAAAAAATCATACTGCTTTGACGAAAAAGAAAAGAGGCAAAAAAGGAAGTTATTACAGGCTGAGAATTTATATTCCAAGTTTTAGTTGGATGGTTGTATTGTAAACTCCTCAGATTCATTATGTTCACACTGCCCAGAATTACTCTAATATAGTAGATGAGAATTGCTCTAATGTATTACTGTTGGCTGGAAGTAATTATTTAAATTCAAAGAACTAATGACATTTACTAGTATTGCCATGCTGCTTTATTGCAGCTTTGAAAATAGATGGGAATACTCAGTGGTATGGCATTCTAAACAGACTAAATTTAGAGCCCTGTTCCCTGCTCTTTCCACTCCATTTCATGAGACCAAATCTGAATAGCAGCACTTTGTGTCAGGCCTGCTGTGGTGCGATTGAGTAGGTGGAATGGCACCTAGAATTACAGACTGCAGCATACCTGGGGAATGTGAGGTATCCAAGGCAATGATTAGTCACCCTGTGATGGAGTGTAACATAATCAAGATAATCCCTTTCCAGGGATTCCATGTTATGCAGGATAACATGAAGATACTAGTTTTAGTCTGGAAACAGGGAAGCCAAATCTTGCAGCACTGTGCCCAAAATAATCCCCAGACTCAGCAGGGATTATTAATTTTGCCTTGGCGTCCAGAAATACGGCTATATAATTTCTCTTTTGGTACAGACGTGGGTCAGGAGCACTTTAGGTTGTCTGCATAAAGACTTGTGGCAAAAAAGTCACAAGCACTAAATCAAAGCATGGGGTCAACTCACTCAATCTAACCTAGCCACACAGAAGTTGTCTTCCTAACTGAATGCCCATGGTGTGGCCATGCAAACCAGATGTTCATCACAGTGGAGAAAGGTACAGTACTGTTGCCTTTTTACTTGGCTGCCTTTGGGCGTGAGCAGCTGTGTAAAACACAGTCTCCATGTTCTAGAGTAACTGATTTCATGCCTCCTTAAGGAATGTCTAAACAAAGTTATCCTGGTGCAGTGACAAGTTGCTCCTGTAGAATTAATTGCATGTTTTTGAATAATAATACATGAGTTGTAACATATCTGAGGTCCTGCCCTATTTCCATAAGTGCCTAATATTAAAACCACAGTAATATCAGATAAAAATGTTTGCATATGCAGTCCTGGTGGGAATTCTCTTTCCCCAGGAATTAAGCAGAAATCCAGCAAACTTACAAAGTAGGAATGTATGAAAACTCACAATTAAAATCTTCTTTCAATGCCTTGGCAAATAGTAAGGACTGGACATATTCATCTGTTGAGGGGGCCTTCTTCCCCTGTCTAGAAATATATATAAGTTTATGCAAAAACCTATATTACAGATTTTTAGTACACAACAATTACATGACCACATTTTTAGCAGAGGTGAGAATAACAAGCTAAATAATAAAGGTCATTTTTATTAAAAGAAACAATATATTTCTCTGGATTTTCTCCAGTGAAGTTTTAAAACCTTCCTAGAAAGATAAAAGAAGCCTGCTTAGAAGATTATTTGGATATTTGAAGTGTCTCTATACCAAATGTGCAGAAAGGCTTTGTTTTTCAGATGACAAATTTCTTAATATGAAGACCTTTCTCAAAGGCACTAAAATCTAGCAGCAATATGGCAGTAGCCACAAGGAGCATAAACAGGAATTTGTCTAGTCATAAATAATTTGTTAGCTTTCTCTAGTCTTGTAGCAAATTCATCATCAGAATACATGGTGTGTGTAATTCTAACTGAAATACACACCCAGCAGCTCTACATGAGTGGTTGTACTGGGAATTACAGACTGGAGCACATCCAGCATCCTGCTGCTTTGTGACTGTATACTCTTAAAAAGGGTGTGAGGCAGGAAGTCAGTAGTTTCTACTGCATCACCACATGATTCCCAACTGCTGGTGCAATGTATGGGAACATAACTTATTCCTTACTGGCTTGTGGTTCCCAGACCGAACAGGTTAAAACAGAGCTCTGAAAGCTGTGATTAGCGATGTCAAAGGCTTAAGCAAAATAAGCAGTTACCTAAACTAAGAAAGCGCTGGATACAAAAAATTTCTAGGGGTAAACATAGGAGGGAAATCCTGTCGTTCTCCCAGCAGTGACCCCCCAACTCTACTCCAGATTCAAGTCCTTCCCCAAAACAACTCATTCAAGTGCCCTCCTTATTCATCCCTGAAGGCTCTTGCAATGCACCCCTGGTTCTGCTGAGCTTGCCAGTGCTGACACTGAAGGAAAAGGCTGTGCAGTTAAGAACAGCTTTGGTGGGGGGGAGAGGTAGCTGGCAACCTTCTCCTCACATTCCTCCAGACAGCAGGGCACGGTGTGGGTACATGAGCTCGGTATTGGCAGGGAAAGCAGCTGCTTTAGATGTAATTGAATACACAAACAGACACAAGTGTCAGGAAATAGAGCTCATTTGGCCTTTGCTTCCAACCCACGCAGGTAGATGGTGCCTGACAGAGCCACACTCTTGTGGCTGTGAAACTGAATTTTGTTAAAATTAGTGAATAATTTTATCATACCCTCAAGGCAGTAAATTTATTTGTTTGATACGAAACGAATTTGTTTGATATGTCTGATACGAAACCTTCAGCCCACTGAGTATATGGGTGGATACAAACCATCTCATGCAGCATGTTCCATGTACTTTTCAGAACAAAAGGCTGCAGCTCCTGACACAGCATGCTTTGCTACAAGGAGAATCTGTTTGCTATCATTGCACATGTCCTGCACAATTTGCAAGATGTGATTTCACTGTGCTGAATCTGTAAGGATTGAGGAGCACTTACATATGAAATAAGCTTAAGTTTCCTATGCTTGAATTTACATACAACTTACCCTCTAACTCCGGAGGTCTTCTCATACTGTTTTTGTCTAGTATAAAGGGTTAACTCTGAAGGAGCAAAAATACTCTCAAATTCATCCTAGAAGAATTACTTCAGTTTCCAAAAGAGAAATTTGCAAAAGAACCTAGAGCCTGAACTGATCTTTCCATCTGCAATCCCAGGAAAGCAGCATCTGTCTAGAGGGTTAGGCTTGGATTCAAATAGAGAATTTGCTGCAGCTATTAATGATGTAAACAAGTTTTATTTTTTACATTAGCTCATTTTTTTCCTACCTGACAAAACCTTTTCAGATTATTGAAGGGCAGTTATGAAGGCCTAAAATGTATAAACTAAACTGCTCACCTGTGAGCCTTGTTTGTGTTCTACCAAGGTAGAAATTTTCAGGTCAAAGCACAGCCCCATAGATGTTAGGAATCTGGTCCAAATAATAATATAAGCTCATTTTTACTACTGGAGAGAAAGAAATGTCTGCCCAGCAAGTTATTAATGAATTTATTGTCATTTTAAGATGCATAAAATGTCTGTCAAAGGTATGATGAGAAATTCTTCTACTCTTAAGTAAAAATAACACTTCATATGAAGAGAAAAAATGACTTGTTAAATGGGGGGGACAATTTATGTGAGATAGTGAGCAAGGGGGAAAATCAAGAATCAGCAGTAAAATACATCAATAAGCCAGGGTAATTGAATCAGTCGCAAATGTTATTTGACATTTTTCTCCATTCCCAGTCTGAAGCAGAGTGAGTGGCTGTAGCAAATCACTATTTGGAGATACTCTCCATTTCCATATTTGCCATCTAGAAATGGCGTGACAGAAACACACTGATGTGCATTTAAACACACACCCACACTCTCAGTGGTCCCAGTTACATAAGAGTATGAAGCAATTAAAGCCTCCTGGAAAGAAATAATGTTACTTATTACAGCTAATTTCATGTCTCCTTCTTACATGCAGTGCTTCTTAAAACCACAGCCTTGGTGTGCCCCATCACTCTGCTGGGAGGAAGCATTTCATACCATGCCTTCAAGTCCCTTTGGCCCCAGTGCTGCAGCCAGGAAATGAACAGGAGCACAGTAATGCTTCTCCTGCCTATGCACTTGATTTCTCAAGCATGGAAATTGAGTTAGGAAGATATAACAAATCACAATAATTTCAGATGTTGTCAGGCTTAATTTGTAGAGTTAATTTGTGTAATTAAGTCATAGAAGCACTAGGTCTTAGGGGCATCTGATGCCGTCAGACTTGCGCTGCTGAGTTAAAAAAATAAGATACTGTTTTTCTATGTGCATTTCAAATTAAAATTACTTTCAGCTGAAGAGAACTTCATCATTCAAGGCTTATGAGGCTGAAATTTGAAGGCATGGTGGCAGTTAAGAGACTCACAATAACAAATTATAAAAAGGCAGAAACTATGTAAATTTCTGTAAAAAAAAAGTATGTCAAATAAACATAAAAACATAAAAAGAACTATACTAATCAAGTTACATTTGACAGGAAAAAATGCTGCACCTTACTTCCCTCTGTACTAGTTCAAGTGTTAATGTTGGAATCAGCAGCACTTAGATTTTTTGGTGATAAACCTTCAAAAGAGGGAGGTATGTTCATTTTTGCTTGAAAATCCCAGGCTTCCTGAGTTCAGTTCCTATCTGGACCACATAGAATTTGTGCAGATGTGTTACCACAAGGAGTTTCTTTGAAATAGTTTGATAATGAATGAAGCATTTGCTATAAATGAACAGTAGGAGAAGTTCCATGTTAGAAACATACAATTTTTTCTAAACTTGTCTTCTTTTATGTTACCAAGTACTTCATCATGGATTTTGCTAGGAGTAAGAATATCCCAAAAATCTTTAAGTCCATACTTCAGACAGGTTTTGCTCCTTTTCCTATCAAGAGCCTCTGGTTGCTCAATGGTAAGTGTTTCTGAAAGACTTTTTAAAATTTTTACCATCTTCCAGTATAGTTCACAGAGGCAAAAATAGCATTTCCAATTAATTAATCTGTGAATGAGAGATTATTCTTACGTTGTGCTCTAACCGTTAGCTTGTGCTCAGTTCACTTTGCTCAGCAACTAACTGGTTGCACATTTTTTATCTTGGCTTCAGCCTCTGTTTTCATGGTGAGCTGATATGTAATGAAGTAAATAAATAAATAAATAAATAAATTTAAAAAAATAAAAACAGATGGTAAATGATGAGTAATCAGCTTGAAAGAAGTAGGTTCAATACCTGTGCATCACCTGATAAGCAGAGTCTGCAGCCCCTAGGTCCTAAAACACTTCCTTTCTCTTCCATTGTTTCTACTACTCCTCTACTTTTTTTTTTTTTCTACTATGCCCTCTTTTTTTCTCCTTATGATGCCCAGTCCTCACAGAGGGCTTGGCAGCTTTCTTCATTTGCACTTTGGCTGGCTGGCCAATATGCTGAACAGCACAGTGGGCATCTTAACAGCTGTCCACTTTCATATACCACATATTGTGTGTAGCATACCATAGTGAATAAGATTTATTAAATGTTTAACTGGAAATCAGGCACTAATCAAATAATCAAGCTCTGCTGTTTAGAACCATTTCCAGAATGAGTGCTCTACTCACATGTCCTGCCCAGGGTTTGACCTGAAATCAATGGTTATTAAGTTGATCCACTGCCTTAGGCACTCTGAGCCAGTGAAGGGCATGAGAGCAAGTAAGAGAGACACAGACATCTTTACATAGAGGGAACACCCATGTGCAAGGTGATAATCAAACAGTAGGTGGTAGCTCTGACTCAAAAGACTTCATCATCTAAATAACAAGTCTTAATACTTTGATAAAGGAAACAAGTGAGCCAAAACAAAAGCATGTAGGAATCCAGCTGGTGTGAAAAAACAATTTTTTTTCTTCTCCAGTGCCCATTTTCTTGAATTCATGAATTAGAACAGGTAGTCCTGATTACAACTTACCACCTGTCATCATCAGATTTAAAGACTGTGTGTCATAGTAAAGGGGATTGAAGAGGTTGTCTATAGGAAGTTTTCCACAGTTAGGAGAGGTAATAGAAGAGAATAAAGGTTTTGTGGTGTAGAGAATCTCAAAAACAAGATTTCAGCTGAGGACGACCTGCAGCTCCGGTAACAGGATAGTTTGTATCATATATAGGTATATAGACATAGAGATCACTCTGTGTGTATTTAGGACACTTCCTTTAGATGCTGTTAACATTTGCTACTGGGATGTTAGGAATTGGCATGAATAGGTATTTGAGTAATCGTAAAATTAATTATTGTACTTCAAAACTATGTTACCTTTTGTCCTGCCTCTTAACTAAATACTGATAATGAAATAATGCAGATAGACATATTGGCATAATTCCAGAGAAGCCTGAGAAGTTCCCACAGTCCATTTATTTGAATGTTGCAAGTGTTAGGGTGCTATAGTACCTGCACAACACATGTGGTTAATAGGTACTGACAATTGGAAACTGGCAGTGACTGATTCCCTGCAGCACCCTGAAGTAACTGATGTAAAATATAACAATGTATCCTCAGTATTAGAAAATTTTCCCCTTGCTAACTGACATCTACTTTGTTGCATTCTAAGCCCATCCTGTCTTGATTCAGCAGGTCAAAAAGTCAGCAACAAGTCAAGTCAGCAATAGTCTTTCACGTATTTGAAGACTGATATATCTTATCCTCTATATGTCTTTTCTGTACTGTGTTAAATACAAGCTGTTGCAGATTCTCCTTCTCTTTACACTTCCCACTAGAGCATATGTCACTTTTCCTTCTGCAACAGCTTGACAGTAGTCCACATTTATTTTGTAAGCTACAGATCATTTTGCTCAGAGCTACTTCTTATTCCCTGTCCTGTATATATACACATTCAGTGTGTGTATATATATATACCTACAGGATGGGGATACTGTACACAGTATTACTGTTGAGTATAGAACTTGAATGTGTCATTAACTGAATCACATTACACTTTTTTCAGGCTGTTTTTGGAGTTTATCAAGATCTTGACACAAATACAAGATAGGTAAAGGAAAAGACAGAGCAGAATCATTACAGTCATTGTCTTTTCTATTACAGACAGAAATTTAAATAAATTTGCACCCCCGCTTCAAAAAAATGGAAAAAAAACCCCCAAAACACCACCCCAGTTCTGTCACTAAACATGTTTAAGGTTGAATTCACTACTATTCAGACAGGCTTCTATCTCAAAATTTCTTTATAACATTCTTATAGATAGTGAAAATTTCCAGTGACATTTACTCCCATAGAAAGAGTTCTGAAAACCCACAAAATAAAGCCAGAATGGAAGCTCAGTCCTCTCTGTGTCTCTGATAGTTTACAAGTTAATATCAAGTCACTTAAAGTAACCATGAAGAAGTCACAAGCCACAATATTATACTACTGCATTTGGTTACATCAAAGCATGAAATTATTTTTTAATTTTTTATTTTTTGAGATGTGATGTCTGTCAGCTTCTAGGAGCTGTAGAGAATGTTCAGCTTGTTGAACTTCTTGTATTATAACAGAATCCAAGAGAAATAGTCCAGCTCATAACACATCAAATTAGAAATAATTATTGAAGCAAGAGATGCTGCACTCCCCCTGATTAAAACAAAGTATGGAAAGTAATTTAAAAGGGTAATGCAGGAAACAGCACAGTATTTTTTCTGTGTAATATTTAGGATAATGGGTCCAACTCCCTTTTTACAGTATTACAGCATACACATCAAAATACTGCAAGGAGTAAAACATTAAACAATTATGGGAATTTCCAAATTCCAACTCCAAACGCCATTGGAAACAATAGTGTTCTTGCATTATCTCAAAATAAATGTGATTAGTAGGAAAAAATCAGAAAGAAAAGTTAAGGCCTTAAATCAGTCTTGCTGAATATCTGTAATCCTGTAACATCCAAAATGCCTCTCCAGAATCAAATAAATTATCTGACATCTGTATAGAAGTATAGTAAAGCAGCACTTGTCAAAATTGAGACTATCTCCACTTACTCATTTCATATTTTAATTCTGAGCCATAGTAAGGGTTCGTCACCTCAGTAAGAAAAAATTACAGATCATAGTCACTTTCTGCTGCAAAAGATGGAGAGCAGCTTATAGGCATGGAAATCAACACAGATTGTTCTCCATTCTTTCTCAATCTGTATAAGAAAGAAGGAAGGAGGTTGAGCAACAACAGCTCCCACAAACACTGCCCCATCTCTGAACTCAAGCAACTTACAGTAACTTATGCCAAAAAAACAAATCTACAGCCCTCACCTTGCTGTGGGATCAGGTAGGGCAAGAAAAACCTGGACTGGCATGATTTAATACCTGCTAAGGATGCTACTGCTCAGAAGATATATTTTACAGTACTAAGTAGTGCAAAATCTGTGAAGACCAACTGTGGTGTATACATGACATCCATGACAGGATAGATTTATAAAAGACAGCTCTGAGAAGTTGCTAGGTAACAGTGTCTTGTCCTCACAACTGCTGAGTGCTGATCATGTGTTCTCATGATGCTCTGCTGCATCCTCTTGTCCTTGTTCGAAATTAGTGTGTATACAGATTTTTAAATAAAAGTAGATCTGAGATGATCTCTCTAATTTACAAAATGTTTCCTTTCCCAACCTTTTAAAAGTGCCTAATTCCTCCTGGTTACACCAAACACAGCTCTTCATATTTCTGGGAAATTACTGCCTGGTCTTCAATGCTCATTCTTTCTGACAGCCCAATAGAGAAATATTACAGCAGAAAGCTCCCCTCTTTCCCTGATTTTATTAAAAGAATACATGACATACAATATTGCATTCAAAGTATACATTCAATATGGTGTCAACTAAAAAAAAAGTGTTCCAGCAACACGTACAGGAAAGTAACTTTTGAAGTTTAAGGATATCTGAGAAAAAAACAGCTCTACACCAGGACTCTCAGAAGACCTGAAACAGTCCAGGGGAACAAAGATGGTAGCACCAAAAAAAATCCAACTAAAAAGCAAGTTCCCCACAGCCCATCATAATAAAACACATCTGCTGCAGACATAACATCAATGGGATTTTTATGATTGAATGTGACAGCCAAGAAACTGTGATACTGACAGTGGCTTCACTTGGGCTTTGCTTTTTTCCAAGCATGTTAACATGGCTTAGCCATTCCCTCGCTTCATTTCACTGTGGCATTTTGTCCTTCCTGTTGTTTTTTAAAAAGTAGAGTTAGTAATACATTATAGATCATTGTCATCCAGAGTTAGAAATTCAAAGCTAAGAAGTCACTCTCTGAGGAATGAGCTGGTACAGCAGCTCCCTGGGGCCTCTGGTCTGAGGTGAGCACAAGGCCTCTAAAGGAACAGCTTAGCTGCCCTGTCTATTCTCTGTGATGCTTTACTCCCCGGCAGTGCAGGCAAAAACCATGAAAAACTGGTTGCAAGAGCCCAAGGAAAAGAAACAAACTCACTTTACTATGCAAAAAGCTCTCAAAGGCCATGTATCTTTGGTTAGATCCATTTAAACAGGAGCTGTAATTGGTACTTCAAGTGATCCCAAACTGCCCAACTGTGGTGTCCTGCTTCTGGCAGTTTCGATCAGTTCCAGAGAGGAGAAGGGTTGTTAGCTTCATAAATTCTGTTCAGCCAGAAGCCAAATACTCTCAAAAAGAGCTTTTTGAAAGTAATTATCATATTCTTCTGCTGGGTTTCTTATTTTTCAGTGTATTGCCCTAAGCATTTTTTGTACTATCTAGAAGTAATGGCTCCATGTTCAAGAGTCTCTAAAGGCAAATAAGAGTTTTTAAAGTTGCCTTACAACCTTTCCAACAAGTGCCACAATTCAAGTGCTTCTGAAACCTCCCTCACTCATGATATAGACACTCTTCTCAAGTAGGCCAGAGACTTGGTTTTTCACCAAGGTCAAAGCTCCCAATCATTAGGTGCCATGACTTCAAGCTAGGCTCTACACCCTTGACAGAAGCCCTCCTCCACCCAGGACACACAGTGTGCCTCTGAGGGCAGAGCCTCATCACTGTGCCAGGATTATCCTGCTTGAATAATTCATCACATCCTACTGCCAATGGTATTTGCTGTTTGCAGACCTAGTTCATTAAAATTTCTTCATAACATATGCATTTAATATATGAAATAAAAGGCAATGGTATATCTGACCACTACTAAACCATAAAATCTTCCTTGAAATTTTTGTTAAGTTAAATGTTTTCAGGCACAAAATGGATTTTGGTGCTGACTTCAGCCTCTTACCCCTGCAAATTCCCTTTTCAGTGCACAGTGCAACTAATTTCAGCATCTTTCCCAGCATACAATACTTTCAGAAATAGTCTCTTTGCCCTGGTATCTTTCCAGTTTTTCAGAGTACACCTGAGTTTGCAGCTTACCAAATGATGTTCCTTCCTTAGATGTTGCATCTTTTATAACCAGTCACACTCAGTCAGACTTCCAGGACACACTGGGGTATGCCTTCACCCCATTATTGTGCCACTACAACACATTTCCCTGTTCCAGTGCACAGCACCTTGGTCAGCTGCCTACAGGCACAGCAACCACATCTTTTCCTCCTCAAAGAAACACAGTATTTTCTAGAAGCGGTTTTCATATGGTTTAGAAATTTCCTGTGTATGTTTGAATCTTTTGCTTCTTCTCACAAAAGTATCTGTTGCAACTGAAAAAAATACTCAACAGATTTCTTTTTTTAATCTGAAGCTTTGGTAGGAGGGATATTGGACACAAATGGAAGAGTTCAAAGAAACCAGGCTTTACATACACCTATCATAGCTGTAAATTTCCCCTGATTCTCTCTGCTGCCATAGTGCTCTTTTTTCATTATTGTATTACAGGGGCTGCCATCAGCTGCCAGTCTTCGGTTAGGTTCAGCTGTGAGCTATTTGGAACACTACTCTTGAAATAATTCATTTGTAACCAGAGATTTCACTTATCACAGCTGCAGGCTGTACTATACAACTGCCTATTTCTCTTTTGTAAATAATTTTGCAGACATTTCAAATCCTAAATCCCTAACTTGCTACTGGCTAAGTTGGCTAAATATCATGCATTGAAGTCTTCTTCAGTGACTACTACTGGCTTCTCAAAACTTCCCTCTTCATAACACTACGAATAATTAAGAACAATCATTTTGATATTTGTTATCAGATTAGTACTAGATTTAGTCTTCTATGTAGTGACCTCAAGGCCAAACTAGTCAGTACAGTTCTTTATTGCCACATCTGTACCCATTAACCTTGCTAGAAAGCACCACAAAAATGACACTTCTCAATATAAAGCAGGTAACACGTGTATGTATGTATCCCACGTGAAAAAAAATTATCCAGTCATTTCATTATTTTTAAATTGGTTTGAAATAAGCATGATGTCTACAATTTTACAGTAAATAGAATAATATAATTAAGCTCCCTTTCAGTATGAGAAGTGAGTTTAGTTCATATCATACTTCTCTTTGGAGCTGCGTGTCTCTAGATCAGATCCACTTCAGAATGGATCATCCAAAGGCTTCCTAGACACATGCATGAATGCTTGTGTTTAATTGTCTGTGTTTTGTCGCACAATAACATCATTTTCAACAGACATCAACATCAGAAACAAAATGACAGTGCAGATTACCATCTTTCTACCTGAGCCACAAAATTATATATAGAGGTCCAAGCGAAACATCTGGGACCCCAGTAAGTGTTTTATCTAGTTGAGCTCATCACATGCCTGGTGTGCTCCTTCAGTGAATGTCTCTGCCATAGAACTTTTGAACTAAAGTGTTTGTAAAGTGAAAAACTGGGAAGCAGGGAAGTCAGGTACCCAGAAATTTCAATGAGAAGTTAAACAAAACTTGCAAAAAAAAGTTTATAAGATTTTCCTTTTTTTTTCTAAAGAATAAATGCCCTTGCTTATAATAGATACCTGTTAATACTGTATGTCAGCTTAAAAGTCCCCAGAGCACATCACATGCATTTGCCTGCATTTCTTACTTCCTAGCTTGCTGTGACTGTAAGGGAAAAGGTACATTACTGTCCATTAGATACTCCTACTTTATCCCCTCTCTTTAAAACTGGTTGTTAGTTCACCCATTAACACTAACTGCAGCAGCAGAGCTATCAGATTTGGAAAGCCAATTCTCTCACAAAACATTTAGAACTTTATAGAGTAATAAGGCAGAAAGTAGCTAATGCAGCATGCAATGTGCTAGCAGAATGTCAAGCACTACAGCTTAGATAAACCCATTTGAGTCTAATTCACCTTTTGCATGATCTCAGTAAACATTTCAATCTACTGAATAAATGTGTATTGGTGAAGGGTAATTGCCTAAGTCAGAAAAGGCAAATTTTCCTCAGTAGACATTGCAGCTGCATAAATGTCCAGGATTTAAACCATGTAAAAACTGCAAAGTTTTCATAAACTCTACATTGGTAAAAATCATAGAATTGTTGAGGTTGGAAGGCACCCCTAGAGGTAATTGGGTCCAACCCCTCTGTTCCAGCAGGACCACTGTAAGTATGTTATGCAGGACAGTTCCCAGACAGCTTTCAAATATCTCCAAGAATTGAGACTCCATGACCTCTCTTGGTAACCTGTACCAGCGCTGAGTCACCCCTCAAAGTCAAAAGTGTGCTTCCTGAAATTCAAGAGAAACTTCCTGTATTTCAGTTTGTGCCTGCTCACTATTGGCCTGTCACTGGGCACCACTGGAAATAGCCTGGCTCTGTCCTCTTTGCACAATCCCTTCAGGCATTTACGGACATGAGCGAGATTGCCCCTGAGCTTTCTCTTTTCAGGTTAAATAGTCCCAGCTCTCACAGCCTTCCCTCATAGGAGAGGTGCTTCTGTCCCTTGAACACCTTTGTGGCCCTTTAACTGAACACGCTTCAGTAGTTCCTTGTGTGTTTTGTTCTGAGGATCCCAGAACAGGACACAGTATCCAACTTTGGTCTTGCTAGGGCTGCATAGAGAAATGATCATCTTCACCAACCTGCTGGCAACATGTTGTCTGACTAACACAGCCCTAGGTAGCATTAACCGTCTTTGCAATAAAGGCACATTTCTGGCTCATGTTCAGGCTGCTCTCCAGGTGAGTGTCCACCAGTATATTCCAGGGAATGATGGTGTTCCTCCTCCGAGGCAGGAGTTTATATTTCCTCAAATATGTGTGTATATATATATGTGTGTGTGTGTATAGATATATATATTTCCCTCTGTGATTTGCATCAAGGAATTGCAAATTTCTTAACCAAATGTTAATTTTCTCCTGTAGGGTAGCTGCAGGGAGTGTTTTAAGTAATAAATACTAATTGAGTTGAGAGTAGCTGCTATATCCAAACTACTTGAAAGGATGAAAGGCAATTTCCCTCCTAAGCAATCCAAAAATCTCTTGGGATTGCAAGTCTACCAAAATTTCAAGGAGAAATGTACTAAAAGCCTTCAGAGGAGCCACATGCTTGCAGTTCCCCAGGCAATGACAAATATACTTTGCCTTGGTTCTGAATCAAGAAAAAAGGTCTCAAAAATATACTCAGTACAAAGACACTATTTCTAGTGCCAGAGCTGTAGCTTTCCAAGGCATTCAGCTGCTATATCGTAGTAGGTGGTAGCTTAAAAGGATGCCTTCAGTAGTTGAGTTCCAAACCCTCTTTCTAGGCTGAAGACACTATGCCATCTTTTGTTTTGTCTCTGGTTCCCAAAGTCTACACATTCCCAATGTGAAAAAGTCTTGCAAAATTAGCAGCAAAGGAAATATTATACTGATTTATTTTTCATTTCTCTTCCTTTCTGCTTTTCAAATTAAAAAGGTAAAAGAGCCTTCAAAAGACGTATCTCTTCCCATGTATAACTATTTTAACATTTCATACCAATTGAAGTGTGACATTTTCTATATCGCAATATAATAACTAAAGTACTTTAATGAGTGTAATTAAGTCTCAGAGCATCCCTGTGGAATAGCCAAGATTTATTATTTTACAGGTGAGTGAGATGAGGCACAGAGAAGTTAGGACCAAGAAAAAAACAGAAAAATGTGCAGTGTAAACCACCACAATCATTCTTACACAAATGCTGTTAAGTTTACATTTTTTGATACTAGCACCTTATTACTTTGCAAGAAGACATTCAGAATTGTTTGTTAATTGTGAATTAGAACTAGTCTTGCTAGTTCCAAGCTCTCCTCATCCCCCCAACCTTGTTTTTCTCCTTCTTTCAGAGTTTAGCATATAACTTGAAAGTCTGTATTTTCAGTAGCTGAAGATGCCACACATAGATGAATTATGAAGTTCATTAAAAAAATAAAAATAATAAATTTCTGAAACTGGTTATGGTAGAGGATGGTGGATTAACCAGCCTTACCTGTCACTTGTACAGTAGATTGGAGCATTAACATGATATATTTTAGCAATAAATATGTATGCCTAGTCATACTATGGTTTATAAAACAAGCCACTGAATGTTGTAAATAGGTAAAATAGTAAATATTGGCTAAATAGCACATAAAAATTAGAACAGTAAAGCATGGCACAGTGGATATAGCTGCCAATAAACCATATTTTTTTTTAATTCTGACTGCATTCTAGGGCTAGAATGATTTTAATTTCTCCTTGTTTCCAAATTCTTCTTAGTTACATATTCAGATAAGTGGCCTGATTTTTTTTAAAAACTTCTAGAACCCACAGACCTGCTCTTTGGGAGTGTTTCAGCATGTGGCATATACCTGGGGCTTGTGCCTGGTTTTTAAAAGTCCTAGGTATAGAATGTTACTTTAGACCTCTTAATGATCGTGGAAGTTAGAAATAGTTGAGAACTTGATAAAAGTCTGCATGATGCTCCATAATGTGTCAAAGAAAAGACACTTAAACAAAACAAAGCTCTATCAGGACATTTTTCAGGGATTGTTTTTTTACTTTTTCCTTTCCAAACCACAGAAGCCTTGAAGAGTTTGTCCCAAACTCTGCATCATATGTCAGATTTACAAAGTGATTACCCATGAGGTTTTTCTCAGAAAGCTGCCCTCTGGAGAAATAATATCCTCAGTATAACTGGACTGGTAATCTAAACTAAAAATGCTAATTAAAGGATTAGCAAGTCATGTTTTGTAAAACAGACAAAGTAATAACATTCATTCACATGGGCCAATTTAATTTCTGAGCATGTTTTTCTTTTTTTTTAAATTATTTTCCCATTTTTGTGGCACAATATTTATAAGTACATTTCAAAGATATTTATCATAGGATTTTAACTCAAATCTCTTTAGGTGGCTCTTTAGCACTGAGCAGAGTGCATTTACAGAGCAGTTGTTTTAAAATCTGCCCCTCAGCAGGACAGGTAACATATTTTACATTAAAGCTTTTGTGAAAGTCTTACAGTGCCATGCAGTCCTTTAGACTTCATGATCTGGTTCTAATCATCCTTTTAAACTCCTTTTTTGTTGTGTACTTGTTTATTCAAGGGTTAAAGTTTATGCTTTCAAGTATATTTTAGTAGCACAAATACAAACCCAACAGTTAGTTAAGAGAAACATGTCCTAAATCAATTAACACTCATTGAAACCTTACTAATGAGGTACTTGGCATGTCTAGTTTTCCTTCTGGTGACATGTTCATGAACTGATGTGCGTGTTCATGATGAAGTGAACCATGTGCTAATACAAGGTTCTGATGCACATACATCTTGGTTTCCCACAAAGGATCAGATAGTATGTGTCACTACTGCAGCCGTCTGTCAGGGAAGAAGGCACAGTCTTTCCAGTTCTTGTCCATATTATAAGTTTCTTTATAAACTGGTCCTTCCATAGCAGTCCCTGGACCAGAACCTACATGTAGTGTTAATTTGACAAATCTCATACAGATGCAATAGTAAGTATTATTCTTAAACAGACATAGCAGAGCTTCTTTTTACTTATTTGCCTGTTTCCATGGATGCTTCGTCTCAGGTAGCTACATAACTCTTTTCTAATTCAAGCTTCTTTCCCCAACCTACACGGACATAGGATTTTAATCGACTATTTGTGGTCTACTTACAGTGGACAAACAAGCAAACAAAAATGGTCTTTCCTTGGTAGTTTGCCAAAGATACATGAGACAGGAAAACAAAACCACAGAACTCTCCTGCCATGTAGTTGGAGGGACAGTTTGTCATACCACCATCAGAGGCTGATGATAATTAAATGCAAACTAAAAACAGTAATGCAAGCCATTAAGTACTGAACATGAAAGACCAGTTCACCATGGCAAGTGTAATTATACTCTTAGGCTTTAATGTAAAAAAAAATTAAATAACAGCTACTTCTGTATTGACCATCACTAGATGTTTTAATGTTCTGAACTTCTAGGAGAGAGTGTGTATTCCTGTACCTGAGTTTCAGAAAGCATTTCTCACCCAGCACCACCCTAGCATTTTCTAGGATCAAAGTGAAGGAGAAATTCCCATACGATTTCTGTGACTCTCAGACAGCTGACCAAGAAATCCCTGAAGATGCATACCAAGAAATAGCTTGATATAAACTCAGAAAGGTGAAAAAAAAACATGATGTAGATATAGATGTCTTGGACACATTTTTATTATCTGAATCCAGCTAGAAATGACAGAAGAGGAAGAATAAATGTGAGAGATAGCAAAGCAGGAAAAACACAAGAAGAGAAAACAAAAGGCCAACATTTGTTAACTTATTTTAAACATTATTATTTAAGACAAAGTCCAGTCATAAGCCAAAAGAAAATGTTGTTCACCAACTAATTTGTGTGTTGCTGAAGAAAAGTTAGAACTCTTACAAAAAGCTTTAAAATATTTTAAAACCAAATATATCATTGGGACTCCTCAAATGTCATATGAGGACCTAAAAACATGAAAACAGTTATTCACTTCCTCTAGGAAAACCACAAAACTGTTCAGTTCAAATACTCAGATTCCATTATGGTATTCATCAAATAGAAATATGTTTTCCTATCTTATGCTGATCAAATCATGAAAATACTCTAGTCTACTCAAAAAAAAAATAACTCCAAGCCTGAATCCACCATCATTAGGTGAGGTGATCTAGAAGCCTACAAAAGCAGGCTTTTGTACAGGGCAAAAGGTCATGCCCCTGTACCAAGGACTTCTCACACAGTAACCCTACAGCACACCTTCCAACAGATCACAGGTGTGCTGTGTTCACTGTCAGCACCAGAGCTGCACAGACCTGCCTGAGGGTCATGGCCACCCTGTTGCTCACCCTGATTTGCAGAGCACAAGTGGACTTCACCACCAGCTTGTGCTGCAAAAAGATAATGCTGATCCTTTATTGCCACAGTTCACCTTGTCTTCCTCCCAGAGAAAACTTAGAGATTTGGGTAAATTGAAGCCACTGGCTGTTTGAATATGTCTTCTTGCCTGATATACCAGGTCTGATGAGGGTACAGCAGAGAACATCTTCTCAGCGTAGGCTGAACCAGTGACAGTAGGACACAAAAAGGCAAAACTTAAGGCTTCTGACCATTAGAGCTCTGGAGATTAGTATTTGTTCGTTCAGTGTTACCTGGAAGTCAGCTGTGGGCCAGGCTGTGGACTCCATTTTATGTACACATAATAATGTTTCCCATTAAGATGATGCTGGAATTAGGAAGATATAAGAAGCAGGAAGGACTAGGTATCTGAACATGCATCACATAAACTTGACTTATGGCAAAACAAACAGAAATTGTTTCTACTTTCATATTCAAGAGAAATTACATTGAATATCCACTAAATAAACTAAATATCCACTACCGCTAACAATGACTGCTGAAATATGTTGAATACCGTGAAGAAAGAGTAAGGAAAATGTGACAGAAACCTCATTCTCTTGAACTCCATATTCTGATGCAGATTCTTGTGCAAGTGGAAAAACTGCTACAAGACACCCTTTTCAATGCAGCATCTTCCAGCTTCTGTGAAAAGTACAAGGCTCATATAAGAAAACTGAATTTTAAAACATCTAACAGATTGTAAGCTTTAGACTTGACTTAGAGAGAGAAAAAAAGGAAACAAAGACATACTAACTAGAAAGAGTTGAAGAGTATATCATAATGTTAGGGAACTATGAAAAAATATGTTGAAGTAACCCTCATGCTTTAAAGGTCCAGCCTTGTGTCACTGATGTTGACAAGATAAGTGATCTGTGAGTTTTCATGATCAGTGATACTTTCAACAGAAAGGGTTTAACTGAGTAGCAAATAACTTGCCTCTTTTCTCTATGGAAAGAGATCACTAACAAATTAGTTAAGCTTGACCCATCATTTCTCTGTACATCTTCCTTCATCTTCTAAAGCACCTTATATCAAGTCCATTAAAAAACAGATTATATAAATGAACTTGATACAGCCTTTCATACTAGTCATTTCTGTAATCAGTAGACAGTTATTCCTGTGATAAATGAATATTTTTATATTCACATAGTAAAATGCTAAAAGGGAAAACTAGGCTATCCTATAAGAGAGGAATTTGGAAGCAAAAATGAAAGAAAAGGAATTTAGACAAAATAAAATTCTTAGGATCAAAAAATACTTATAAAAAAAACTTTATCTTGGTAGTAATTCTGATAGTCATCACTGAATGAGTATCTCTGGCAAGTGTGTTTTTAATGTAGTGAGAAAATGGTGAGAATTTTCTTTTTCTTCATGTGTGGTGCACTCATAAAAAGGCACATTTTTGGTATTTGAGCCATGTTTTAGGTTAAAATCCTAAACCATGGTGGAACTGATATGGTTGCCTGTTGCAAGGGGTGAAACATCATTTTACTCCAGAACAAAGCCTCTTCAAATACTGTTTTTGTAAACACATTCCCATGATTGAAAGTAATAGGAAACATTCCTCTGTAAGATAATGGGCATATTCCTCTAGTGTGTTCAAAACTAGTCAGTTCACAAGTGAACTTTGTTACATAAAAGACATCAGTTTTACAAAGAAATGAAAACCAATTATGTGGTACACAATAAGCAAATAACAAAAACGGAAACAATTGCAGAAATTCAGGCCAATTGCTTCAGAATTCAGGTTGTCGGAATAGTCAAAGCTGTATGCACAGACTTTTTAATTTATCTGAAATACAGCAAAACAGACATCAAAAGCATATCTCTGAATTTAGTATGATTCTCTTATTTCCTTTAAAGGTCCTTGTCAGACATAAGTCTGTGCTCGTTAACATGTAAGTTCTTGTGAACAAAACATTCAGAAAATTCTGCTGCTTTCACTTTATAATATTACAAATTTTCTTGGTGGGATCATTATTCAGTAATACTTGATAGCTAATGAACCTCATACTAATGAGGGTATTTGAACTTTAGGATCAGCTAATTAACCTGCTTCAGTTGAAAAATAGCAGGTTGAAAGTTTCATATGTACAAGCAGAAGTAGCAATTAAATGCTAAATTTACTTAACTTGGTAGAGAAATAGAAGAACATGAAGAAAATTCAGAAGAATGGTCAAGTGGGTAGCATGTGTAATCACAGAATTTAGTGCTGAATTCTCCATTAATGTCCCCAAATAGTCTATCTATTTTGTATCTCTTAACAAGCATTTTCAAAATTTCCTCACCACTGTAGGAGGAAAAAATTACATGGCCACTCACAGTGGAAAGCAGCAGCTAAGGGAAGGATTTTAGGTTTCTTTCATTATAGCATTGATCCAGACTAATATCAAAAAACAGATTCCAGCGTCTGTGAAATATAGGAGTTGTGTTAATGAGATCAGGGAGATTGCCTGCAGCTGATACTACCAGCCATTACAAATTAATGCATTTGTCAGAAAAGAGCATTGATTTCCAAAGGCAGTCAATACCTGCCCTTACCAATTTTCCTGTGGAAAGGTCATATGCTGCTTTCATTGCTTAAGGAGCTCTGTGAATCCTATGTTACTTTTTTATAATTTCCTGGCTTTGCTGCTGGCTATGTTAACTATGTCTTTCCACTTTAGAATATATGTAACAAACCTTCATAGAGTGTGTTAGACCTCTAGCACAGTTGTGCTAGGCATGGCTAAGATCATAAATAATAAAATAAAAATACTACTTATCCATCAGAAATACTAACTCCTTTCAAGAAACGGACCCAGACCTCCATCCCACTGCATCTAAATTCAGTTAAGGAAACAAAGGAATGGCACTCTCAGTAAAGTATGATTGAATGGCAAGAGACAAAAGCTTTGTTCTAAATCAAGCTGAATATTCTTCCTGAGAGGACACTGCAATGAAAAAGTTACAAAAGGTACCTGAGAAAACTAATGTCAAAGTTCAGATGATCAAATTGTGTGTTCATACATATCTGAAGTATATATAAGAACTTGTGAAGTTCTAACAGAGCAATTCAATGTTTTAAACTAACCAAGTGAAAAAATCAAAAGGCTCAGAAACAATTCTTTTATGACACTAACACCTTGATAAATTTACAGTAAGGCTTCTTACTTTCTCCTGTGATTTCTTCTTCCAGATTTTCCCAGGACTGAAATAAGATCTTTCTTTTTCTTTTCTGCAATTCTGTCTTCTTCTTTCCCCAGTATCTCCACTGCCAGATCCCAGTATGAATTTTTATTTGGAGTACATTAAAATTTAGTGTGACATGACATTTATACTAAACTATTTAGAATGATGAAAAAATGCCATTTGACCTTGACACAAAGTGCACTAGAGCCCATGAGAGGACTACCTTCTCTTTCCCATACAAATGTTAAATTGCCTTAACCACCACACCCTCCTGTAACCTTTCTTTGCTGTCTGAAGAAGCTCAGTAAGCCTGGGCAAAAGCCAGGCTGTCTGTTGACTTAACCAAAGCAGTGTTTACCAAAAAATTCAAGAGGCAGGATGCACTGTGATCAGAATTCGTACAGGCTCCAGTTTTATTTTGATTCCTTAGTGGCTTTACAGCATACACTCAGGAGATAAAGAGAGCCAGGAGCACCACAGCTTGAATAGGAAGTATCTTATTTGTCATAGCCATACAAAACAGCCACATCAAAGTAAAAGTTGATATTAAATAACATTTCCAAACAGATGAGAAATAAATGCAAACACTGTCTTAGTCCCTGTGGCTTATATTAAGTTCCTTTATCTTAAAATCAGTGTCTTCTGTAAGGGAAGTGTTTCTTTTTTATTAAAGAAATATGATATACGTTAGAGAAAAGAAAGTGAAATTAACTAGTATTCTAAAATCAAATGTCAGATCTTCCTCTATCTAAGCTTTCAGGTGATTACAAAAGGCTTAGCTGGAAGCCAGTTCTTGTGCCAAGATACACACAAAAGCATTCCTATAGACTTATGATAGAGCTGCACTCTTATTCCTTTATACACTGTACATTGGCCAGAAAGACATATTATTTGCAAACACCAGCTAAAAAGAACGCTTGATATATTTGCAAATCACCTGTTAATCTCTATAAGCATGCAAATACAATATTTGATTCCCAACATTTCTTTGGTAGAAGTATACTACAAAGTTTTCCTTCCTTTCCTCCTCATCCCTCAGTTTTCTTCAGACTTTGTAATTCAACAAGAATCTACAACAAAGTAAAACACATCTGACTTTTATTAGCTGTTACTTAAAGTGACTCAAAGCTCTCACTATTATTTTCTTCTTTATTAATAAGAACTCAATCACAGTAAAATGTTCTAGATTAATTCTTCATGAGCTCCATTTCTGTCATTTTTCTGCTGAGGCATGACAGTATTTTATGGCTAAAAAAAAATTAATTCTCAGTATTTTTCCAAAATACTTTAAGTTAAAAAAGAAAAACAACATAGACACACATAGGTGCTATTACTAGAATATTACAGGGTAAAATAATGCAGGAGATGACCTCAGATAATACCATATGTGAATTAAAGTAATTTCCTGGCTTACCTACACCTGAATGGGAGACAGTTTTTCCCCACCAGGTCAGCGTTTAAAATCACCAACTCAACACATGCCTGTGAGAACTTTGCCTTCATCTGTAAGTGAAGAAGATTTAGCAAATTACAGAAGCCCTTTGATCTTCTTGATTTTCTTGTTTACATGTTTAAAATCAAGCATTTCAGCCAAAATTTTAAATATAAAGTTCATTGTGGAGTGGAGGAAAAATCATTCTACAGATAATTACAATACAGTTGACACTTTTAATCATATGTTATCTTACGTTATCACACATAATTCTACTTTAACATGCTTTTAAACAATGAGACATTTCCTGTTCAAAAACAAATGCTAAAGCATCCTGCAGGAATACATAAGAAGAATTTAAAAGTCAGTATCATCATGTAATATCATTAATAATCAGCTCTAATGAAATTTTTAGTTCAGTATATGAGCTTTTTTGTATTTAACTTACACACGTCATAGGGATTAGATGAGAGACAAGAGGCCCCAAGATCTCATTGGGTATGCTGTGATCTGGAGGAGGTTTTCTGGAGCTTCTGTCCAACTTGCATGATTCTGTAATTCATATAAAAACTGGTAGGTGTACCTTAAAAAGAGGCTGAACACCCACGCACTTTGAATCATTTAAGTGGAACTTCGGGGAGGGCTTTCACAACAGAAATACTTTTTAAAAAATTATTCATTGATTCTTCTCACAATTTATGAATTTTGACCTCTCCAGTGTTAAAAAAATACTGTGTCAACAGCCTAATATATTAATTTTTAAGATTATATTTTATATTATATTCATCTATACTTAATTATTTAATAAAGTAGTTTTTAAAAAGCAAAACAAAACAAATATGAGCTGTCATTTGATTGAAAATGTTTCCAAGGAACTTTTCGTAAGTATTTACTGTTGGGTGATCCAAAATTCTTTTTGTTTTCCATTTGTCTGCTGACCTAACAAACCCCAAAGACCTCGTGCTTCCTTCTGATGCTGCTGTTTCCTGATGCTCAAGTGACATGTCAGATAGATAAGTATTCATCTCTTTCATCTTTTTTTTCATCCCATTCCCCAACAAGGTCTTATCTTATAAAATAATTCCTTATAATTGGTCTCCTAGTCTATGTCTTTTCCATATTGAATATAATCCCACTTCTACTACACCAACACTTTAGATGATCATTGTGATACTCTGATAGTCTCTGATGGTAACAGTGGCTCATTACTTTAATATCAGCTGCAAATTTCATTGTTACATTTTGATTTTTCTAGTGACAGAAAAAATATAAGAGAAAATAAAAATTAGTCCCAAATCTCATCCTTTGAGTATTTCTGCCTGTAATCCCCCTTGGCACATTCCTTCTGTGTTCAGCATACAGTACTGGCACAGCCCCTTTAAACCATAATCTAACCATTCTGCTATTTTTTCGGGGTTTGGCTGGAGTGGAGTTAATTCTCTTCACAGTTGTTGCAGTATGGGGCTGTGTTTTGGGTTTGTGCTGGCCATGGTGCTGATCAGACAGGGGTGTTCTGGTTATTGCTGAGCAGTGCTTACAGAGAGGCAAGACCACCTCAGCTCCTTGTACCACACCACCGGTGGGGAGGCTGGGGATGCACAAGGAGTTGGGAAGGGGCACAGCCAGGACAGCTGACCCCAATTGACCCAAGGGATGTTCCATACCATATGGTGCCGTGGTGCTCCGCAGTAAACCAGGGCAAAAGTGGCAGGCTGCCACTGCTGAGGCCCTGGCTGAGCAGTGGTCAGCTAGTGCTGAGCAATTGCTTTCATTTTCATCACTTGTGTTCCTTGGGTTTTATCTCTCTTTCTCTTTTTGATTTAGATTTTCACTATGATTTATTACTAATGCAGTTTTGTTTCTGTTATTAAACTGTTCTTATCTTGTGAGTTCTCTCACTTTTACCCTTTCAATTATCTTGCCCCCATCCTTCTGGGACAGGTGGGGGAGTAACAAAGTGGCTGTAGGGTGCTTAGTTGCAAGCTGGGGTTAAACCATAACATTTCTTTTTTTCTAATTCCCATATTCTTCTATTTACATCATGTAATCAAAGATGTTTTACTGAATATTAGATAGCCAAGGTCCACCAGATTTCTTTTATCTAGGGAACCAGTCACAGAATAAACAAGTGACATTGATCTACAGCTGCTAAGCATATGTTGCATTTTATTTCATCACCAGCTGTTTCTAATTTTTTCCCTTATGGTATTAAAACAACTAGCAAACAAAAAAAACCCACCACACAATTTACATAATTCCTGAGATTCCTCTAAGCAAAACAAAACAAACTCCAGGGTAAAAGGAGTTATCAATTAATATTAGACCTCATATACAAATGAAACTTAATCTGAAACAATGCGTCCTTTTAAACATTCTCAATCTAAAATTCAAGTGAGAGCAGGAGCAGCTACCACATCATAATTTATATACAAAACTAACAAGCAAATCCCATGGTAAATATGTACTAGCTACTTGCGATACAGTTGACTTAGTTATAAAGTTCAAAGACTTGACAGAGAATATTCTACATCTAAAATTATATTTAATAGATTCAGGACAAAAATAAACCACAATTAAGATGAGTCACTAAATAGAAAAGTTACTTGCAGTTAAACATTATATAAGATTTACATTTCCTTAAAGACTCAAAAAAAAGTACCATAAAGTTGAAAAGGTCATATATCAAATGAAAAAATACGGTGTGCTATTTACAGCTGAATGAGATTTGCTTAAAGATTTAAATAAAAACTCTAGTTTTGCACTTCATTATGAAAAAGTATCTAGAGAATAAGTCATAAAAGCATAAAATGGCTTGGGTTGGAAGTGGCATCAAAGATTATTTAGTTCCAACACCCCTGAATTGGGTGGGAACACCTCTCACTAGGACAGGTAGCTAAAAGCCATATCCAACTTTGCCTTGAACACTGCCAGAGATGGGGCATCCACAGCTTCTCTGGGCAACCTGTTCCAGTACCTCACCAGCCAGTAAAGAATTTTTTGATAACATCTAAACTTACTTTCTTTCAATTTGAACCCATTCTCCCTTGTCCTGTCACTACATGTTTTTGTAAAAAGCCTCTCTCCAAGCCTCTTCCTTGTAGGCTCCCTTCAGATATGAAAGGCTGAGATTGCATCATCCCAAAGTCTTTTCTCTAGAATGAACAAATATACTGTAAGATGTTATGAAAAATGGTAGGCTAATGAGCTCTTTGAGATTAGCAAGTAGTGCATTCTAAGAATTCAATAACAGAACCCACATTGCCATGATTTGGGATGTAGAATTTCTTGCCCTACATTAGTTAGCAGTCAGGTTAGAAATTCACTTCTCAGGGAACTCTACACCTTTTTTGCCTGTCCATTAAGCATAAAGCACAATCCTGTATCCTATCCTGAAGTATAGAATGATACAGATTAGACATTCTCTATCCAGATTCATTCCTATGCCTGAGCCACAGTCAGAAGAGACATTTGCCAGCTCAAAAGTATTATTTGTCTAGATTTTCCCATTAGACTTGTCTCCGTGAAGAGCCATTAGTCCTGCACTAACAGTACTCAGGCACCAATATCATCTCAACAAATCTCTCTGGGTGATTCTTGTCTTGGGTTGTTAATTTGGTTTATGGATGGATACCTATCTATTAGAGAGAGCTGTGGTAGATTGGCAATTTTTTGCCATCTGAAAACAGATGGATTGAAATTAGTTACTATTTGAGGTGAGGAACCTTAACACACAAAATACCAGCCACCTGGGCCATAAAGTCATCTGCTGTAGGATTGCAAAACCCCTAGTGCTTCATAATGTCCATAGCTCTCCTAATGCCTAAAAATGGCTTAGAGTGATGTCTTTGTAATATTTTGCAGCTGGGAAGGATCCAAGTTTCAATCTTTCTTTTGGCTGACAGTGTTGACACAGGCTTCAAATCAGGCAGTGATTAAATCTTAGATTTCTGAGTTTGAAAGCCCAATATTGCTTTGAGCTGCATTTCAAACTAGTAAGTATTCTTTCACCTCTTATGTAAGCAATCCACTTATAATAGCAGACCACTATCTTGCAAGCAAAGCATTGCAATGGAATTATCTCAAACTGTCAATGTCTGTTTTAACACTTGCAAACACAATCCCAAATGTCTGGGGGTGTCTCAAATATATATATTTTGCTACAAGCATTAAGACTTAAATCTTGGATTTGTTGCTAGAACTGGATGCTGTAACCATAGTGATTACCTTTCAGTTGCTAGACTTTGACTCTCCATGAAATGAAGAAGGAAAAGGCTTGGAGAGAGATTTAAACAGTTCACCCAATATTGAACTGACACCTACTGCTGAATCTACGTTGATACTGCAGAAAATAGGTATCTTTATGACAAGCAGTCTTTGCAGACAGAATTTGAAGAAGGAATACGATTAAAAACTGACTGAAGTCAGGATTAAAGAACAAGAATTCTTCCTGTAAATACAAAAAGGGAGAAATAAAAACACTGTTCTCACACAGAACACTAATCTTTAACATAACAGATATCCCCCTCACAGAAAGGCTTTTCCCAAACATTTGAGGATATAGGAGAGGATATGTGATAAAAAAGAAGTGCTGGTCAGGGACTAAACTGTCTTATTTGCTCCCCTGGAGTTTAGACAGAAAAACATTATTCATGTCATAAAAATGTAGCAGCTACCATTGCAGCAGACCACATATGATACCTATTAAGCCTACTAAATTTCATTTTGCTGCAGCCAAAACCAAGATTTTCTCCCATCCTGTCCTCTGCACATTCTCAGTAGGATTACATTACCTATATACATATTTCTTGCAGAAGCCACAAAGGTCTAATTCATCTGCAGCTATTTCCATTGCTCAATATGCCAATATTTGTTTGTTTTTTCACATCTGTAATCTAGGAGAGACCCAAGAGTTAACATTAATCTGGCTGTCTTAGAACAAGAGGGCTGTCATGCTAAGCTTGGTGTCCATTTAAATTCCTGCCTCCACTGTAGCCAGCATCCAATACTATTTAAGAAGGTACAAGGATCCTCCAACACAGAGAAGTGGAACAGTCTCCCCCCGACATTATTTTCATTCTGACCCACAAAAGGGAAGTTATTTTACCCTGAACCATGCTAATTTATATTCCTCCCAAGATTTATTTACAACACACTTTCATAAGCCTGTTTTAACAAGTGCAAATTAGGTGTCACTTCTATCACTAAAAATAGCAAACTGAAAAGCATACCAGAAGAGTAAACTATTCCACTCAAATTATGAGAAATTATAGGAGATCTCCCCATGATAACACTGGTGAATGCTGGAGATCTGTTTCACGTGTTGTGCTATAGGGTTCAGAGTAGGTGGAAAAGGAGGCAGGACTATCTGCTTCTGATGATCTGCTAACACCAATTGTTAAAGCAAGCTGTTCAAGTCCCAGAGCCACTATCTGATTTTTCTATCCTTTTCTAAAGAAAATGGACTGTTACATCTGGAAAGTTTGCTGTAGGGTATGTTAGGAAGTCAGTCTAGTGAAAGGAGTGTACTAAGGTGAGAGCAGAGAAAGGCAGAGCTGTCCCTTGTTGTTTCCCAAGCTCCATTCTCCACTCCATTCATTAGCTCTACAATTATTGTCTGAGAAGAGATGATCTTCAGGGAGCAGATGTTCATACTATCCTGAGATACCTTAAGATGTTTAATTAGCTGAAAGCAAGCAGGAGGATAAATTATTTTGTAGTTCAGTAAATTACTATACCCTAGCAGATCTAAAAGCCATTCCTGGTATAAATAAGTGAAAAACTACAAAGCCATTCAGATAAAACATATCCATCTGGAGAGTCCTGTGATTAGCCAGCACGTTTATCTCTTAGCATTCAGTGTCTCCTGATGCAAACCTACTGGTTCTGTAACTGTTTAGTCAAGGTTTATGTGATTAAGTAAGGCAAATAACAGGCAAAATATAGAAAAGGTTCATTGTGTTAAACCAGTACTTGATTTCACCTATACCATATCATCAGGAACCTTAACTGAAGGCACTTGCCATATTTCTTGAAAGATTTTCTTACTGCATGGCATGGTGCTGCATCCTACTTTGTGCTGTAGCATCATTTGTCTTATTACCTGTGAAGGCCTTAATTCTGATTAGAAGCCACCAGCCAGAGCTATTTTATCATACTGAAAATTAGCAAGATTCAGCACCATTACCACAAAGAAGAAAAACCTTATCATCATCTGCATTGTTGCTCATACCGGGAACAATGGCAAGACTTGCTGTGCACCAAAACTTCCAAACAGCTGATCTTCTGTCCCAGGAATTCCCTCTGGTCAGTTTCTCACTATCACCCCCTTCTTGCCACAGACTCTTTTTGTAGGTGGCAAGAGGAAAAGAGTTACATCTGTCCCATAATTTACTCCTCTATAGGAGTGCTGCTTTACTGACACTGGTTTCTATTTGTGTCCAGAAGCACCTCATTTATCAACACTGTCTTCAGAAAAGCCAAGCCTTCTGGACCTCTACACTTTATGCTGTTCTGATAACAGCACCTATGATGAGCTCTGCAAGAGGTAAAACCACTCCTTACAAAAAGCTGTAGGTGAGAAAATGCCACACTTTATCTTTGGGCAGTAGTGTCACAGACCTAGGCTTCACAGTTTGTCCAGCTGGATGTAGAGCTTCTCTGGCTAAATACAAGTCTATTTTAGTGGAAAATTACTCTTACTACACAGTAGAGGCATTAAGAAAAAGAAACAAAAAAGCAGTCATATTTGTAGAAGGAGGAATAAATGCATAGGAACAATGCCTGTTTCACTCACGAAAACACACTGAATTTCCATTCCTCTTGGACTGAAATTGTCTAATTTGCGAAACTATGAAAACTTACCAGTAACAAACAGCTGTTTGCTTGTTACTAAATGGAAAAATATTCATGAGGACTTTCAGTTGACACAGTTAAGACTACAATGACTCCAAAAATTAAAGCTTCAGAAGAAAATACTGCTTGGCCAACGAGTCATGGATTTAGGATCCCTCAGCCCTCAATAGTCCCTCTAGCATATGTCATATCAGTTGCAATAAATTCAGGACACAACAGACTTAGGCAATCTGCATTAGTGATCATCAAGTATGGGTCACTTAGATGTTTTACCTTTATCCTTTCCAGTGTGACACAGCTGTCTCTAAAGAGCACAAGGGGAAGTGAAACTGTGTGCAAGAGAACTGCTATGTGTACTTTGGCTGACCTTTCAGGATGGACCAAAAAATGAATATTTCAGAAGCACAGGGACATGTTAAAAAAAAAAACAAAACCCAGACAAGAACTCAACAAACCAACACCATGCTTCTTCCAGCAAGGCTCCATCTGCCCCTTTCAGAAGTCACCATGCTGAACAAACTTCACAACAGCACCTCAACATTCTGTAGCAGGCTGTAGCAAACCAGGGAAAGCTGGGAAGTCAAGAATGGCTTTCCTTGCTTTTTTAAATGTTGTGAATGCTAATTTTTTTTCTTTTTTTTTTTTCTCCCTAGTTAATAGGTGAAAAAACAGAGGCAAGGTAATACTGAAACAGTTGAGTGGATGCTGAGCTCCTGCGGTATTTTAATACTGTGAAAATACTAATAAACTTACATAGCAAATATAAGAGAGCAGATAGGCTACTAGATGCAAACCCAGAGATGCTTGGGTGTCACAGTCATTTGAGAAGGGTTGGTGCAACCCTGGCAATAGATCTGAGCTGCGTCTGTCACTCTGATATGACACTGTAGAATATTTGTACACAGCTACCAAACACAGTCTCAACTGTAGCCCCATGCCTGGCAGCACACTGCTAACTCATTTCATCCTGGCCTCCTCTGACTAGAACACATGAAAATTGCCTTGACTGAGGGCAGTGTTACACGTGTCCTGTGATCTTTCAGAAGATCCTTTAGTTTTTCTTGCCTTTATATTGGGACTGTAAATCCCACTCCAGAACTATACTTTTACAGCTGCTCTGAGCTGCTCTGCAAAGCTGCTTTGGCTTCCTTCTTCACTCTTAGTTGTACTTTCCTGCCCCAATGCTTGGATAGCCATTGGTGGTGGAGATAGGATCAATGAATTTACCTACACAGAAAAAACACCATGCAAAAATATCATCTCTAACCTGGATTCCTTTCACTTCTAACTAGTTACTCAAATGTGTGCCATCACACAGGAAGGGGTGGAAGTAGCATTGTCTTGGCTTTCACTGAGGTGAAAGCCTTCTGAAACTTCAGTCTCAGAGAGAGGTTTTACTGCCCTAAGCATTAAATAAAACTGATTTTAAGGCTTGCTTTATTTATAAAGTCATTTACACGAAGGCACTCTCCCAGATTTTCAGTATATTGGCACCAATTCCAATTTTCTGCACTAAGCTACTCAATTCCTTAAATTACTAATCCTCAGTTCTCCTTAGTTACATACTTTTCAGGAAAGAGAAACTGCACCTCCATATCCTAATCAGGACTCAAGAGTATTAATCAGATGCTTTCCAACTGACTGATGAATTATTTGCTCTTTGTTTTTTTTTTTCTTCTCCTAAAATGTCTACACATACTATACAGTATTTTGAGATGTTGGTTCCCATGAGACTGGGAACAGCGCTGCATTTGTAGGATTTTAATCAGATTAATCATATTAAATTGGCCAGTGCCATTACTTATCCAATTGATTATGCTGCTAAAATAAAAATAAAACAAAGTCCTTTATTATCAACACTCTAAAAATACTCCTCATTTTGCTCTGAGGATTTGGTGTTAACAATACATGCATTTAAAGGCAAACTGATTCCCTGCAAAAGCCAAAAGCAAATTTTCCATAGAGAGTCTACATCAGTGTTGTATACTTGTCAACTGTGATGTTAGATTATCATGTAAGCAGCTTAATAATATTTAAATTATGCAGCTCATGAGAAATCGCATGAAGAGCTTTTCCTCAAGCTGTCTTTTGTAGAAACATCCCAGATGAAAAGCAAGTATTTACAGCACATTTGGTTTGCAGTGACCAAACGACAGAATTCAGGATCTGGAGGACAGCTGAGACAGTGAGCAGTGGAGTTAGGGCTCAAGGCACCAGGACAGTAGAATTTGGCTTATTTGGGTAATTGCTAAGTAAAATTCCCTAGCAAGCAGTCATCAAGCAGAAAGAGATGAGGCTGAATTTTTAAGAAAACCAGGAACAATCCACAATGTCATACAAGAAGGTCAGAATTTCACCAGCAGAACTTCAGGCTAAGACAGAAGCCTCTCAATGAGCTAAAACACACAAGGAAGCATACAGGAGGAGGAAGCAAGGGAGCAGAACTGGCAAGGAAACCAGCAAGAAGAATCACTGTTCAGCTGGGTGGAAAGGAGAGGGAATGGAGCTGCCCTCTATGTGAGAAAACAGCTGGAATACTTGGAGCTCTGCCTTGGGATGAATCAGAAGCCAAACAACAGCTTCTGGATCAAGATTAGCAGCCAAACCAACATTACTTGGCCTTGTATTGTGAGTATCTACCCTAGACATCCTGACCAGGAAGAAAATGCAGACGAGACAACAGCAACAGGAAGAAGTCTCATGTGCCCAGGTCCTGTTCCTCATGGAAGACTAACCACTGTTGTATCTGCCAGAAGGATGATACAGGAGGGCTCAGAAAATCTAGAAGACTTCTTGAATGCAGTGATGATAATTTCCTGGTAACTGAGAAGCTAACAAGAAAACATGATCTGCTAGACCTTGTAGTTACAAGAAGATAAAATGTGTCTGAGATGAGAAAGTCAGAGGCAGCCTTAGTTGCAATGACTATGAAATGGTAGCATTCAGGAATCTGAGAGGAGAGAAAAACAACAAAAAGCAAGATCACAGTCCTGGATTTCAGGAGAGTATCTAAGGCTGTCTCTGACTTTCATGTCTCAAATTCTCTTTCAGTCTCAATGAGACCCTCCCAACCTAAAGGAGTCTTTGATTCTGTGAAGCATAAAAATACTGCTTCCAATCCTAGTTGGACCTAACAGTAAAAAGAGACAGGGCAACAAGAAAGGCATCTCTAGTTACGTTAACTGTAAAATGAAGATGCATACAACATGGGTCAAAAGGTAATTAGGAGTTCACTGATAATAATTTCAAAACTGCTGCCTGCCCTGTTGTAAAACGTGTGTCACTTGGGAGGTCTCTGGTGATATGAAAAAAACCAAACATTATACCCATCTCTAACTCCAACCAGGAAACTCAGAATTTAGCAGATGGGAAATTTGTGAATTAAGCGGCAGCTGAATACATGCCACAAAGTGCACTTTCATCGTGTGAACTGTATACTAAGTGACACTGGCAAGGGTTTGGGCAGCACAGAGGGAAATTATTACCCTCACACAGTAGTTACATACAACACAACCAACCAATCAAAGCAAACAAACAAACAAAACAAAACAAAGCAAAAAATACCCATGCACACCAAGAAAAATCCCAGTAAGGTATACATAAGTTTAAAGATCTGGCAGCAGCTATGTGATTACTGTTTCTATTCCAGGTAGAGCCACTGACTCATCGCATGTCACTTGGACCTCCATCTGCTTTGCTCAAAACTAAAGAGAATTGATATAGTAGAATGACAGCTGAGAACCAAGCAGGAGGAATCAAATAGATTTCAATCACCAGACCTGTAGAAATAGAAATAACTACTGCTCCTAAATGGGTAAAAAATAAATTATATGTATATTAAGGCATTAAAAAGAAAAAATCAGTTGCTGTTTTTATAAAGTTGGCCCAGCCTCATACTAAGATATAGTTATCTTCCCTCCTACATTGTTAAGCATCTTCTGGAGCCAAAGAGTCTAGGTATGGCTGGCTGTCTTTACTTCTGATTTCTTACTTTTAATTTCAGCATAAGATAGGGCCCCGCTCAACACAGAATTAAGGTTTATGGGGATTTTCTTTTATTTCACATGATCAGCTAGTTCATTCTGTGACTCCAATTCATTTTTACATTGCTGATACTCGCTTTCTTGTGTTTTCTTTAACTTTCTGTCCAGTAAGTAATCCTGTAAGATTTCTAGTACTGTTAGTGCTTATACAATAGGGTTCAAGACAAAAGTCAACAAACCTCTCCCATCTGTTCCTAAGACTGCAACCAGTTCAGCTTCGCCTGCAGCACTGTGCACTGACACCACAAGGAATTCTACTGAGCTCTTAGCACTGTGTCATCCTCTTCAGACATTCAGTGCACTCCATAATGGTCTCATAGTTCACCCCTGCTGAGCCAGATGGAAATTAGAAAGGGAAAAAATAATCAAGTGTTTCAGCAACAACCATTGTTAGAAAACAGGCTGCTTTCCAATTATCTTGCTTATAGGTAGCAAGGGAAGTGGGGTTTAATTAATTCTTCACTCTTCCAAAATGTTTTTCCTTAGTGGGAACTTAAAAGTGCTGCACCCTCCCAGCTATCTTTGGCTTAGTTTGCTTTAGTCCTCACATCACATTCCATGTGATAGACCCTCAGAGCTCATCTATGCCCAACTCATGAGTCAGTCCTGCAGTCAGTAGAGAGCCATCTCCATATAGTCCACACACAAAGATGAGAAGTACAGTTTTCACTCAAATGTCCAGTCTTACTCCTTTGTATTGATGCTTCATCTCCAAGCTGGATGAAATATTTTGGAATGTCAGTTAAAGCTTAAAATTTGTTTTCCTTAGAGTGCTTTCTCCACCTATTTGCAGAGAGGATGAGGACAGCACTTCCTGAGCACAAGGTCACAGTCCTCAAATGTCATTCCACCATTTCCTTTCATGCCTGCCTATGAACAGACAAGTTTTTGTAAAACTCAGAGGGGAAGGATGCTAAAATATTCTGGACTTCAGCACACAGGAGCATATAATACCTAGAATAACTTTCCACTGTAGTTGTCAATACTTGGTCTTGAACATTAACTGGAGTCCTCAGACACAGATAGACAGGTATGAGCTACCTGTTTAAGTTGGGTTTGTTTGGGGGATTTTAGCAAAAACTTGGTTTTAGCTGTGTCATAGGGAGAAATGTCTGAGAGAAGATGTTTTTCTTTTTACGTCTTGCTGTCTACATTTGCTCTTAAAAGTTGTATGTAGGTTTTTATTAACATATGTTGGTCTGTGGGCTACTTGGCAGTAAGAAACTTTTCTGTTCCTTTATTTTCTCTTCAGTTGTTCCTTCTGAAACATCAAGTGCCCTCACTGGAGCCAAAGTATCAAGGACACTGTTATTTGCTGCCTGTAAAAAATGCATGAACACATTGAATATAGTTACTGTATATATGCATTTATTTCTTTACTCCAGCATTCATTACAATGACATCTTACTTAAGTGTGTATATCTCCTGTGCCATATTTTTCCTGTTCTTCACCCCTCCCCACATGTAACTTTATGACAGTGTTACCCTCTATACAAAAAAAAAAAAAGACTAACAGCTTCAAAAGCAAAATCAAATATCGTGGGAATACATACCATTGCTTGTTTCCTACTAAAACCAGTTGACCCTTCTAGGAATATGAATCATACCATGGGCATGTTCTGATTCTTTTGCTGGCAACATAGCCACTTAAGACAGACAAGGTATTAAATTTGAACTGTGAAAAATGTTATACTGGTGTATATCACTGCTATCGCAGACGGTGGGTTATACAGCTGAAAGTCTGAGAATGGTATAGTAGTTTTCCTTTCTTGAAGGAGCTTCTAGCATGCAGTGAGGAGTAACAGTAGCACATCTGTAAGTGTACCTTACCTTCCTGCTAAATTTTGGCAAATCCACTTCTAATCAAAGAGATCCATATTAGTTTTATCATCTCTCTTCTTCCTATACAAAGAGCAAATGGCACATTCAAGCCTTTCAGGTTAGCAAAGTTCAAATAACAGGGGAAAGTAGCAGCAAAGGACAAGGCAGTGGGTTATTGTTTTAAAGTTTAGAAGTCCTTACTCTTCTCAGGAGGCAAGACAACACACAAGATAAAATTGGGATTTTACCCTCCTCTGTGTTAAATAATGCAAAACCAATGGAACACAACTATTATAATAACTCATTTAAATGTCAGAAGCATTTATTACTGCTTCTGCTAAGTCTTATTACTAAAACACTCAACAAAATGCAATAAAGTACATAGTTGACATTTGCAATTGAGAAATGTTTTGCTTTGATTTTCCAGTAAGGATTGGATGTACTTCTTATCCTATTGCAGTTCAGGGGACTTCTGCTTTGACTTCAAGGAGTAATACTGGGTCCCAATACAGTAATGCCTTCACTTCCAACATTATTATAAGTCCAATCTTATTCTTGGCTGTGCTTTGAGCAATAAAGAGCATCATCATTTGAGCTATACAGCTATATGGATTCCTGCTAGATCTTCGCTTCTTTCTGTAAGACCCAACTGTGATGCCACATGCATAATTGTGAAGTTATAAATGCCAACACTTTCCTGAAGAATTATCAGCACATTTGAACAACAAAAATGCAAGACGCTTTATTACCAACTGAAACTACCAACTGGTCAAACAAATTTTAAAAAATTACAGAATCATTTAGGTTGGAAAATACCTCTGAGGTCACATTGTCCAACCTTTGACTGATCATCACCTTGTCAACCAGACCAAGGCACTAAGTGCCACATCTGGTTGCTGCTTGAACACCTCCAGGGATGGTGACCCCACCACCTCATTGTGCAGTCCTTTCCAGTGTTAAACAGTCCTTTCTCTGAAGAAACTCCTCCTGATGTCCAACCTGAATCTCCCTAGTACAGCTTGAGACCATTTCTTCTTTCCATGTTGCTCATTGCCTGGGTGAAGACTGACTACTTCCTTTCAGGTAGCTGGAGAGAGAGAGAGAGAGATAAGGTCCCACCAAGCCTCCTTTTCTCCAGATTAAACAACCCCAGTTCCCTCAGCTGTTCCGCATATGACATACACCCCAGACCCTTCAACAGCTTTGTTGCTCTTCTCTGGAAATGCTCCAGCAGCTCAATGTCTTTCTTGCAGTGAGGAGCTTCAAACTGAACACTCAAAATGCAGCCTCTCCAGTGCTGAGTACAGGAGGACAATCCCTGCCCTGCTCCTGCTGGCCACACTATTGCTGACACAGGCCAGGATGCCATTGGCCTTCTTGGCCACCTGGGCACTGCTGGCTCATGATCAGCTGCTGTCACCAGCACCCCCAGGTCCTTCTCAGCTGGGCAGCTTTACAGCCCCTCTTCCCCCAGCCTGTAGCACTGCCTGGGGCTGTTTAACCAGAACATAGGACCTAGGACTTGGCCTAACAAGACCTCACACAACATTTTCTCCTACAGAAGTCTCACATTTATAAACAATCTGTAATTTTCTGGTGGAAAACATGATTTCTGCAAAACTGATGTTTGTTGTGTGAAAATTCTGATCCTGTTAAAGAACACCCAACAGCTTCTGTTTGGAAAATAGAAGGGTTTTTTCCTATTGTCCTGGAGTCCTAGCTTTCTCTTTCATTTTCTTTGTCAGAAGTGTACTTCACATTAAACATGGCCTCCTGTGAACAGGCCAGGGAGTACTGCATATTTGAGTACATGCTCCTTCTCCCCTCTTCCCACTACTTTGGATAGAAAAGGAGAACTGGGTAAAATGCTGTGTCAGTCTTCATTGAAAACAACCACAGGAACACTGAACTACGTCCTTAGAAAGAAAGGCAAGTACAGTTGGTCCAGTACTGTGGCCCTTAATTCCCTAACTTCCTTGCTTGGCTGGACTGCAGACTAAATAAAGAGATGCAGCTACCCTGAAATTCTTAGAAAAGAACATGAGTAGAACCAGTATATTCTTCCTCCCTAATTTCAGCTATAATTTTTTCCCCTAGTTTCTGTGCAGTATCTGGAATTGAGCATCAGGGGCAGGCAAGAGGTGGGGGAGAACCAAAAACAGCCCTCATAGAAAAAAGTGAAAAAACCCCAACATCACACACACACACAAATTCCAAAACAAAACACACACAAATTCCAAACATAAACCCAAAATCCCACACCTAAAACCCCACATCACCATTTGTATCCTCCTACTATAAAATAGCTCTTTTGCAGGTGAGGACAGAGCTTCCCTTGGAGCTCCAAGGTAGGACAGTTAACTTGCTGAACAGCTGCTTCTGATACATTAGCATTCTTGCAATGTAGGAATGAGTGTGATTTTTACAATTTGTAAATTTAGCATTTGCCAAGTCTTTCAGAACCCTGCCCTTACTATTCTTGCATCAGATAAACACAGAAAATACTCTTTCCCAATTAATAAGGGTTTGCAGTCACAGCAGAATTTACATATATTGCTTTTTTACATTTATGGCATTATTGCAGTCAATATTAATATTCTGATTATCACTCCATATTTAATTTTAAATTGCAATTTCAATTATGTTTGTCTTGATTAAGTTACAGTGTATCTGAATTTCATTTCATCTCTTTTTCTACAAGGCTGACAGATATGGTATTAGTGGATGGTTCCCAAGGATAAAATTTAAATTTAAGATCGTTTGGGTGTGCAGTGTTCATCCCACAACTACCAATATACATGCTGTCTATTAGAAGTATGACATTGGTGCACTTCATTTTGCTGCACAGTGCCTTCATGTGCAAACTCATGTAGAGAGCTAGTGTCTGATGTTGACCTAGAACAGCTAACTATTCACAAAAGACTATTTGATTTGCTAACTTCTGCTAATAACTGCATCCACATTATTAATTTTTAGCTGTTAAGACTTTCAGAGTGGGCTTTGATGGTCAGTTATTACTTAAATATATCACAATGTGCTAACCTGCTGTTCAGTTCATGAAATGATGACAGAGCTTAGATTAAGGCCACCTTGGAAAAGGGAAAAACAAAAGGTATTTTAGACCTCCAAGCTGAACATTGCACATTAAAATATTCCCTATTTTCTCCTTAAAATATGGAATTTGTAAAAGAAAAAACAACTACCAGTACAGCAGACATGTGAACTCATCTTTTATTCCACCAGAATCCATAATTCAGCTGATAAACATGGTGAAATGCTAGTTCTGTGTATCTCAGAAAGTTAGATTATAATATAGCAGTGCATTACACATTATATTCTACAGTGCTGAACTGGTAAATCACAGAGCAGAAGTTACCAGCAACTCCAAATTCTTAAGTAAATTATTTTAATATATCTCTTCTAGTTTCAGAGATCTACAGAGGTTTAGCAGGAAATAAAAAAATCTATTACTGCCCTTACATTATCTATACATATTGCACAAAAAAAAAAAAAAAAAAAAAAACCAAAATAGGGAAAAAACCCCACCCAGAATTAAAAAAGGAATTATTATTGTATAGTAACTCTTCAGTCTATTCCTTACTGGAACTAGAAATTGTTCATCTAACCTCAAATACAATATGCTTCAATGGTCCATTAATTTTCTTTATTGAGAAATTTATTTTCCTAAAATGAACTCTGAGGCTTGGTGCCAATATTTATCTGTGAGGCTGCTTAAATTCAGATTACAAAGTAGCTTTCAATTTTGAGTAAAATAGACTAGTTTCTCTTACTGATATTTTCACAGAACCTCTCTTACCTAGGACTAGCATGTATTTGTCTTAGCAACTTAATGCACTTTATTAAAGCACTAGTACAGATTTACTTATAAGCTATAGTAAACATCTATATAGACATATTTACAAATATATGGTTTGATACAAAGAAATAAAAAATTTGCACAATTACTAAGAAAGAGAAAAAAATCTCATACTAATAAATCAAAATCTGTCACAGAAAAAATGGAAGCTAGACCAGATACAAACCAAAACAGCTTCACTATTGGTGCTCAAATATTTTCCATTCTAAAGGTTCACTATGCTCTGAAAATGTGAGGCACTTTTAGAAAGAATAAACAGCACTATTAAATCTACTGAAATATCATTATTTTTCAGCAGAATTACAGATTTTTTTACTTATGAAAAGTACAGTTCAGAAAAAGAATGTTCAGTATGTTTCTATAATTTAAATCATTTGAAAGAACAGTTAGCAGCAGAAACAGATTTTCTTTTTTAATTTTACATTGGCCCCTTTTTTTTAAACTCAGTAATAGAATTTTTTTAATATGAAAGTTAAGTACAGTGTGTTTTATTTTCATATCTAGACTGATGCTTGAGATCTTGGGAAGCTTTCGTAAGAAGCTAAAAAAATTCTGCAGCCAATTACCACTACAGATGTGACAGATTCAGAAATTATTCATATAGTCAGAGCTTGAAAGCACAAAATCTCCAGCAAATTTTACAGGGTAGAAGACAAGTAGTCATTAAATCCTTGCTTCTCTCACACCACAGTACAACATTAAAAAAATACAAGAACCTCCATGATGCTGCTAGCCAAAAGGCTTGCCAGCATTTAATACTCTGCCAATGAGAGATAAGAAAGGTCAGGCTGTATTCCATTAAAAAAAACAATTAGAAATTTTATAACTATAAAATTCAGGTTATTATAGCACAGCTGTAATTTGCTTTTCATTAAAACAGTCTCTGACTACGCTTTTTAAAATATGAACTTACTGCAACAGGGACTCTTACAATCATTATATCAGCCTATTTTTCTTATTAAAATAATGAGTAATACCCCCTTGTACTAAGGAATGGAAAAAATTAGATAATTTGCTCAGTTAAGAAACACTGATATTCCTTTAGGATGAAGCTCAAATTTTTATTTCTCATTAACACTTGCTGGCTTGCGATGTATTTCTCCATAGTATAGCACAACTGCAGATCAGAGGATTGCTCTCTCTACTGTGGTGTTGCCAACAGCAGCATTTTGTGTCAAGCACAGTTGGGTGAAGCAAAGTATTTTAACAGACTATAATGCTAAAAATTAGCAACTTGACTTCTTCTAGTAGTCATAGCCAAGAGATAGAATTTATTTTTCTTTCACTTGATCACATCCTTTAAGATCTCTTGTAGCTTACCATGGCTATTCTTCTCTTGGTTGAGCTTTGAAAACCATTACATAGGTTCTCAAACACTCAATTGTTTGGTGTTCTGTAGGACAGCATAATAATTCCACAAAAGCAGCCTTAAGGCCTAGCGAAAAAATAAAGAAAAACAAAGAGAAAAGATAATCATGTATAATCAGAATTTCTGTTCCATCTGTGCTGCAGTCTGCATAGGCTCTGCTGGATCAGGCAGAAGATGTAGAGGATACCAGGTGCAGCACTGAGGGATTGAATTTTATCAGTCATCTATGAAAGCTTTTCTACCTAAAGAGGTTTGAAATAGGGCAGGTTAGGAAACAGATGAAACCTATGAAAACTGCACCAGAGTAGTGGTGCAGTGGTGGGATATTTGTGGTATTGGGTGGGGGTTTTGTTTTGTTCTTTCATGTTTGGTTGATTTTTGTTTTGGTTTTAATTTTTGTTTTCTCTCATCCAATTCCCAGCTGGTCTTTTTATATGTGTAAGAGCAACTAAGGGAAAACTTCTCTCTAAGTGATGCTTCTAACTCACCTCTAAGTCGTACATTCTAAAACTTTCCTCCTTGGTGTTCATGCTCCTCTGTTGCCCTATTTAAATTAAATCACCTACTCAGCAAAGCTCAGCATATACCTCACTGCATTACTTTGTAGTTCCAGGCTTGACCAGCATGGTCTGAAAAGCAGAGATGTTCTGACCTCCTCCTAGGGACTCAGGCCAGCAGAAAAACCAAACAAACCTTCCGCATACCTCGTGTCTGTTGTGGGTAGCAACCAATTTGCAGGTCTGAAAAGGGGCATATTTATGAACTCTTTGCAAATCTGGGGTCTGGGTTCACAGAGCACGTACGTGTCCTATTGTATATAACCACTGACCATCACTCATGATATTTCATCCATAAAGAAAAAAAAACAAAACAAAACAACAAACTACTGGCCCAGGGCAAGAAAGAACAGTATTTTTATTAACTTTCAGTCTTAAATCTGTATTATAGCTCTGTCGGATGCGACATTTCAGGTAGAAGGTCTTTTTGAAAGGTAACAACTCTCCTTTGATTTCATGGCAGTGATACAGTCTTAAGAAGTCACTATAGATGAAGACTGCAAATTGTATCAGACAGCTTTTATGCTTTTTCTTCAAAAATTAGAGTCCAGTCTAGGATTTGTGACAGTGACAGAAGTAAGGTTTTCTATCACATAAAAGAAAATCTTACTCCTGACCAATTTTTTCAGTAATAGCTATGATTTTGATGCACTTCTACCTTAAAAAAAGTGTGACAAAGTGACCTGTCATTTAAAATAGGGCTGGGGGAGGAGATGAGGAAGAGAAAACTAGTAGTCAACATACTGCTATTCTGGTCATCTTTTAAGAACTCCATGAGCTGCAGAATACATGGGCTTTTCCACTTGAAAAAATTGACTACCTTTAAAATCACCAATTTCCCAGAAAGACATATACAAGAGAGTAAATCAGACCACAAGCCTTTAGAACAATTTATTTTCAGACAAAATGAAAGCTGAAAGGCTGCATAAATGGCATTTCACTGAAGTTATAACATGATAGCCAAGAAAAGGTGTTGATTTTCTATACAGTAAAATCCAATTGGCAAGGACAGAAAGCACCAGGTTTCCCAGGCTGAGAAGAGATATGCCTGGTTATCTAAAGTCATTACATCTGGCAGCTCCAGCAGAGGCAGAATGGGAAGTTATCCATTACGTTCTGAGGTTGTATATGCTCTTTCTGAGGAGGGCTAGGCCTTTCTGGATTGGGGAGAGGGCAGATCTTTCAGGGTGAAGGGAGGGAATTATCAGGAAGGAATATCAGAAGGATATCTTCAGTGCTATGCAATGCTATTTGGCTGGGCTCAGCTGAACACTGCACTTTTCACATAAAAAAAAAAAAATAGAAACTAAGTTTGATCTACAGACTGAAGGCCCAAATGTGCCATCTATTCCCTCTGGGTCAAGAGATTTTGAGGGCCTGGTGTAGTCACTGCCACTGGTGAGTAAGTGTCAAGTTTGACACTAATATGAACAAGCCAAGACTCATGATCATGCCTAATGACAACAGCGCCTTGATGATCCTTAAAATCCTATTGCTACTGATATTCTGTTACCATGATTCATCCAAAAGTAAACTTCTGGTCAGTCAATCAGTATGAAAATACAAAAAGCCCTTCTTGTTTCTTCCCTAGGACTACACCCTGACCATGTACTTTCAGCAGTCCTGGAGGGATAAAAGGCTCTCTTATTCCGGAATACCTTTGAATTTAACTCTGGACAACCGAGTGGCTGACCAGCTCTGGGTGCCGGACACGTATTTCCAAAATGACAAGAAATCATTTGTCCATGGGGTGACAGTGAAAAACCGAATGATTCGACTCCATCCAGATGGGACAGTCCTTTATGGCCTACGGTATGTTGGGTGTTCTGATCTGTCGGTGCTGGCAGAAGTGCAGGTAGAACCAGTGCCACTTTCCTATGCTGTTTTCCTGGTTTCTCATGTATGAGTCAGCGTGTACTCCATTTAGTCAACCACAACACACCCAAGGATTTTCCACAGAGCAGCAACACTACCTTTAACTTCTGAGTGTGTTAAAACTCTTAAGGGGTTCTTTATTATGGTTCTCACCTGGTAATCGATCACAGGTTACACAAACCCTTCCTTCTAAAATTTCTCCAGCAGCTCTTTAGGACAATGGGAATTAAAAATCCCATTTGAAGAAATGGGATTTTTGGTAAAAAGGAGATATTTGTAAATTTGCATAAATTATTTGAATATTATCTATATGCCTGAGTATAGGTTTTCTTTAATTTGCCTTGGTTTATGACTGCTTCACTCCACCACTGATTCTTCATACAGTGCAAATCATATTCACCCCTGTAGATAAAAATATATCCTAAAGTTTGAACAGACATGATCCAATGATAAGGTACACAACTGTAAAATTAAAACTAAACCAAGTTATTTTTTATGTTGCGATTGCTGCAGAGCCTGAATAAGCCTTTATCATATTCTTTTTGAAGTTAAGGTAGCTTTGCTTGGAAATAATATTGCCTGCCTGAAACAAACTTTGATCATCATTATCATTCAACAGTGAAAATAGTGGTTGGAGAATATAAACCTGAAAGCATAGTTCAGTTAATCAGAAAAGAAGTAATAAAGCATAAAACCTGGCTGAAATACCTCAAAATTGTACCGAAGATTGAACTAGTAAAAAATCACAGACTTCTGCAGCAATTAAAAATGAAAACAATATTTGGGAAAGAATAACTTTGAGCTTAGTGAAAATAGAATTTTAAAATAATCTCTTAGCCTATAAAAACATAATCTTTTAAAACACAGCACTACCCATGCACAGGCAGCCTTCTACCCATCAGTTCAAGCTTCTCAAGAAAAAAAAAATTATTTAAAAATTATATTAGTTTGGCTAGTTGTGAGTTTGCTTTTGAATTTGTCAGATTCCCAGGCTCTGCATCAGTTGCTACCAACAACCACACAAGAACTTTAATATTAGTACAACCAGATCCGTTCTGGTACAGCAAAACTGCTACTACAGCTCTAAAAAAGAAAACAAGGAACCCATGAGGAATTAGCTGTTAAACCAAAGGCTGTCATTGTCATCTGCTAAACTTGAGCATTTGAAGAATACATCTTCCTCATTGCCTTCAGACCTCCTTTCAATCAAACTGACTCCAGCAGAACAGTTTTTAGGAGAGGACTGTCTGGTCTGGTCTGACAAATGGTAAAAAAAATATTTTTTTTTGTTTGGTTTGGTTTGGGTTTTTTTTGTTTGTTTTTTGTTTGTTGGTATTGAAGGTCAGGAACTAAATTTATTTATATTCCAGAATTTGCACAGTGGCAAGAATGGGCATTAGAGCCAAGCGCTTCCTCACAAGCAGTTGTATACAATATAAACTACACCTTGAAATATATGCCATGGATGTGCTCCCATACACATGCCATGCATTGGGTATTAGTATCAGCCTTCTGCAGAAGTAGCAAAACAACCTGTGACACGCCTGGTGAACCTGCAGCAAGCTCTATCACGTGTTTCATCCTCAAAACAGCAGCACAGCTGAGAAGCTGTGACCTTGCCTGAGCATAATGCCCATGATCTTCTCTCACAGGTGCTCAGGCAAACTTCCATTGCAACAGCAAAGATGGTCCCCTTCTCATAACAAGGTTTTTAGTTTGAATATGATTGAATAACCATTTACATTTGAATAGTTAAGCAGCAGTTCTGCAGCTCTGCAAGTTAATACTCTGCTCAATACCTCACTGCTTGTGTAGGAAACCAAAACAAACAGCAAAACAAGGCAGAAAATTCCACACTAGTATGAAGGACACTCTATATTCCATTCATTTGCAGTCTGGTTCTGTGCAATTCGCTTCTCCTCCCTCAGCTGCCTCATGCCCTTAATGCACACTGCCACAGGAGCAACCTCCGACTCTCCCATGTTGCTGAGCTTCCCCACCTTCTCCCCCTAGAGAAGGCAACAGGTCTCGGGGTGCAGCAAGGCCAAGTATTGCCAGATGGGTCCATATTCACTGACAGCATTGCCATCACCAGCCACATGCAGAAGGAGATGCTGAGCTGCCAGGTGTTTTTCACAGCTCAAGCTGATGTACCATGTTTTCTCCAAGAAAAGGCAGCTGCTCAGACACATCTCGCAAACAGACTTTGGTCTGTAGTTGCGAGTGTCCCCATCCCACATGAAAGCTCTAACCAAAGACAAAAATAAGAAATGAGCAGAAGAAAAAATGAAGATACATTTTTTTTTTCCCATGCAGCAGTTGGCAGTTATTGCACAAAACTTGCATCTGCTATGAGTGGTCCCTTTCCTCATATAATAAATATGTTTCTGTCAGCCTATAGGTTACATTTAACTCATGTAAGCATCCATTTGTTCAGATTCCAGATGACATATATGCCTCATAAGAAACAAAACATGAGACAACACTGCAGAAAATATTTTTAGGTAAAATTCAGCATTGCCTGTTAGAAATTTGAGCACAGTTCCAATCTAGTCTCATAAGCAGTAAAGAAACTCTGCAGCATATTTCCTTGATTTAGCATCTGTGCAGCAAAGAGAATGAAGACAGTATCACCAAACCTCTCACATGGGTTGTGACCTGCAAGTTTCATTTTCCTTGCTGAAGAAAAAGCATTGGCCTAGCATGACTTGAACAAGAAAAACAACACCAATTATGCTGCAGCCAGAGTCTGAGTTCCTTACAAATTAGTCAGGGCCTTTAACCATATCTCAAGGATGATTTAAATGTTTCCTTTCCCTCATGCGTCCTGTTCCCCAAACAGCTTTTCTGTTTTCAGTCCAGAGTTAATGTTTCCGTTCAGGCTCAGTTATGAAATTTTACTGGCTTCTTTGAACAGAAATTGGAACAATCATAACAGCTCTAAATAACCTGTTTTGCTTGCACCCATGTACACAGCAGTTTGTCATTGATGCAATGTTCAGCCTCAGCAGAGCTGAGGAGAAATAAACCAAGGTTAACCATTTGACTTTACTGATGAATAAACAAGGGAAACGTGTACATAATAGACTGGAGTGGCTTTAGATCATGTAAGAAAGCATTATCACTTCACTATGTCTCCATTATTGCATTATTTCTATGATAAACTCAACAATCCCTTTAGCTATTTTTGTCCAGTAACTTTCAGCCACTGTGTTCCCACAGTTTAAAGAACAATGTGTGCTATAAACATGTGCAGAGAGAGAATACTCCTAAACCTTCTGACCTCTAAAATTGTACACTGTTGTTATGTTTATTGCTTCAAAAGGCAGTTCTGTTAATTGTTCACAGTAGTAAAAAATGTGTAACGTTACTAAGCAAATAACTCTTTCATGCTTTTTACCCAAAAACTACACATACAAACACATTTAACTCCATGGTACTATTTCAACTGTATTTAATTTCAAATATACCAGGGGAGTGTCATTGTTAATTATTATCTACCTGAAGATAGTGTTTCTTCAGTTTCTGTCAAGTACCCCCACCAGCAGCTATTATCATTTTCTGTGGTATAGCCACCTGCTTCCTAAAAGAAAAAAATTCCTTTGGGTCAATGTGCAAACATGCAGCACTGTGAGGCTTGTGTATGAGACAGTGCCAGCCTGGTGCCAGTACAGCTGGTAAAATACTGAATTTTATTTTTTTTTTCCTTACCCAATTTTAACATTAGCTCTAACACTTCTGGCACTAGCAGTGTCTCCCATTACTTTTATTGCCTGTTCGGGCAAGATTCCCTAGAAATCTCTCCCAAAGCTCCAGAGTCTTAAAAAAATACATACTGTTGCTTCTTTTGCTTCTCCTCTCTCTGCCTTTCCCAAGTAAGATGCTAGACATGTAATGTGTCTTTGAGATATTTAAGGAACCATTAATAATTCATTGTATTGAATTCTGTATTCATATTCTTATGTCATGATGTCAGGAATGGAAGCTCTGATTTAAATCATCCTTTCCTAGTATTTTATGCCTCTTAATTCTTTATGTCCTATGTCCTCTTAATTCTTCTCAGATTTTCACAAGCAGAAAAATGACACCATGTTGTTTTGGAGACATCTGTTCTTTTATCATGACATTGCCTCACAATAAACAACAGCAGAATTTCATGTGTATTGGAAGGAGCATGTCTTCAAGAAGAGTTAGTTGTTAAGAAGTGCAATATACCTTCAGCAACACCCTTACACAGCAACACAACATCTCTTCTGATGATCTGATACAAACCCACCTTTGATTAGAGCAGTTCAGTGGTTTCAGTGAGACCACACATTTTTATACTGGTGCAGAAGAGGATGCCGCTTTTCTAGGCACTGCTACAATTGCAAGAGAATTGCAAGGGGAGAATAATCTTTGTCGTCAATATAAGGATTTTTTTTTACCCCTTCTTACACAAAGTTTTCTGTGATGCAAACACTGGCAGACAAATTCACTTACCTTCAACCAATTCACAAACAAGAATTGATCCATTTAACATTGGATTTGCTAACCATTTATTCATGCAATATCAATGGAAGCATATCCTAGAGATGGAATGCCAGAAAAGCTGTATTTAAATGCAGAATGTTTAGTTTTTAGTATGATCTTGAAAGTAAATTTAAGTGGAGATTTACCTTTTTACTATCTCAATTTTGGCAATGTAGCTGAGAGTGTTATTAAAGAAATTCACTATACAGTTGTTTAATTATTTTATTGCAGTGAAATTTTAACAGTTTGTGGATTGCTTTTGCATTGCCATGATTTGGGACTATGGAATTTTGGCTTTCCTCTAAACACCTTCCTGGATTTCCTTAAAGAGTCAGTTATTGAGTCCTTTTGAGGACAACTCATCATGGCAACAAGTAGCTGATTTACACTGGTACTCAATAGATTGTCCTATTTGTGTTACTAAACAGGTCAGCCAAAAAAGAGACTACAGTTCTTCTAAATGAGGAAAAGCTGTGCCATCTAGATAGTGAAATAAAAAACTACACTTTATTTCACTACAGAAAAAATACAGAGCAAATTATAAAGCAGTGTTTTATTAGATTATAATTTTGAAAATACTACAATAAATATTTTTCCATGCAACAATGGGAAAAGATTTAGCAGTGAGCATTTGAAGACTCACTAGAACAAATTTGGGACTGACTCCCTTTATATTTTTAAACCCTAAAAATATACAAGAACTTTGCAAAAATAAATCAATAAATTATTCATCATTTCTTCCACTTCCCAAAACATTTCCATTTCAGAGGGTCAGTTTTCACTAGTAAGGGGTAGGGATGAGGGGAGAAGTTCAGATGCACATTGTGGATGCCTGTTCAGACTGCAGCAGATCACACTGCACTGTCTGCAAACTTTGTTCCCAACAGACCTTTAAAAAAGCATATGTGCCTGCTGGGCAGTCAGCACAACCTCTTTTCACAGGCAGTGCACTGCTAGGAGCATTCCTTTAACTCAGAATGAAAGAATGGAGGAAGAGGACATGGCAAATTCATCCTGAGGCAAAAATATTGTCTTCTTTGTCCCTTCAGCTGTTGCAGGCTGTTTGAATTGTCTGTGTCTCTCTGTCAGTCCTATGGTCATCTCCCCTCCCTGGCCTGTAACCCAATTTTAAGGCCATGGCATGCCTGCTGCAAGATGATCACAGAATCATAGAATTGTTTAGGTTGGAAAGGTCCTTTAAGATCATCAAGTGCAACCATTAACCTCACACTGCTATGTCTACCACTAAACCACATCCCTAAATGCCATATCTACATGACTTTTAAATACCTCCATGCAATCTCATTACTAATTTACTCACATTTATTATACAAAATTAAACATATGAATCAACATATCAAAGATTTAATAATTCTGTAACATCATTTGATTAAGAATACCTGAGGCAGATGTCATTGTAGTACTATATAAATGAAAGCACACAGATGAAACTGAGGAAATTTAAGACAAAAGTGAGTTCAACACCTAAAACTTATGGGATGTCATTTATGTAGACTTTTACTACTGTAGGTAAATCAGAAAAACTCCAGCTGCTTATGGGCTTCTATATGCAAACCCAAAAGTTTCTTCCAAAACACCATGGTTTTATTCAGCATCAAACACAAAATGGAGCTGGCAGGCTCAATAAATGTAAGTGGCAATTTGGTAGTTAATAAATAGCACAAATTGAAAAGGAAGGCTGAAAACTACAAGGAAAAGGAAGAAAGTTAGGGTCCTCTCTGGCCACCAGGCCAGGTGAGTCCCTGTTGTAACTCAGAGACAGCCTTGCTCTCTTCCTTTAGCACCAGTAGCCTCAGAAACAGCCAGGGTGAATCCAGCAGCTGCCCATCCCTAAGTGATGTGCTTTCCTCACCCCTGAGGAGAGGATGCACCCAAACTGAATTCCCTCCAGTGTGTGTTCCCTGCGTGTGTAGCAGACCTCCCCCCTTGTACCCCCAGGGTACAGCAGACATGGCAGAAGCATGCAGCTCTGAGGGAGCAACTAATCATAAACTCCATACATTGGGTTATCAAATAATTCCCTGTATTTGATTCAGAACTTTTTCCTCCAGTTTTACCCAACTTGGTTTTTAATCCATGTTACATAGGATTTTTGAATACATAATATAGGGAACATTAAATACATAGGAAAGATGAGGAAGTACTTCAGGTTGAACCGGCCTTTATAGAGAGTTTATTAAAAAAAACAGCAGAAACACACAAGTACTGAACATGGACTCAGCTTTAAATATATGAGCACTGGCTCCTGTAATCAGTAGTTGAAGTACATAAGCAGTCTGGTGGAGTCTCAGCTGGCTTCACAGGCCTTGAACACAAGCTTTAGATGCTGTAATTGATTGCAGCTATCAAGTACAGCACTTTGAAAAACTAAATAAGCATTTTGTAGTGCAAAGCCCACTAGGCTTTTTTCAGAGATGACTTAATTCAAGCAGGGTCTAGAATAAATTCAGATTACTGAAATTATATGTCAACTATTTAAGTATATTTTTAACCTATAACCATTTAACCTCATTAATACTATCAAAAGAATAAATGAAAACATTATTAGACAATATTTAACAAATTTTTAATTTTAGAGCTGAAAGGTACTGCAGTGTATGGGTTACATATTTTCTAGGCAGCACACCGTCTCTTACTAGCTTGGTATAAATCGATTTTGGATGGTTTTCTTACCCTCTATCTTACAGGCTGTGTTCTGCCTACCAAATCTGAGCAAGTCTTCCTTTTCTCCCATATCAGAAATGCAAATGTATTCCAATACTTTGAAATTACTACTTTCTTCACTGTCAGTCTGATCTGCATCAAAATTGCACTTCTAAATAAAATAGTCTTCAATTTTTTTTTTACTGTCTTACTTTTAAAAGAATTCCTGTCCCACTAAAGCTTATCTCTAGTACGTATGAGTGACACTATTATAGTTAGCTCAAACATATTGGGAGACAAAAAACAAATGAAAAAATAATTTAATGACCGAGAATAGTACTTTTGATCAGGAGTTATTTCAAATAAATTTATATACACACTCTAAGAATCACTTTATCCAATAGTATAGGCAAGTTTTACAAGTATTTCCTTCTTTACTTGCTTTGAAGGGGTAAGCATTAAATGAGAAAGAAATTTTTGTGTATTTACTAGCTCAGCTTTCTCCTCTACACACTGTAAAAGCTCACATGCAGAGATATATATTTCAATTGAGTAACCAGACAGAAAATCCCCACAAGCTTTTCACAACTGAGCCATGTAACTCCTGTTGTTTCAGTGTAGCCAGTTAGATACACACAATTGAAGCACCACACACCTAATCTGCATCTTCTGAAAGTCAGTGCTTAAGTTTGAATAATGTCATAATATTCGCTTTTTCCCTGAAATACCGGTTTTTAGCACGTTTCTTGCCACTTATACTTTGCAAGGAACACCAAATGGACATATACAGTTAATTGTATTTTTGAAAGAAAAAGGCAAAAACATTTTAAAAACCACTGCAATTTAACTTATATAGCTGGAATATATTTTAGCAGTACAGCTTATTTAGTATATGTTTTTATATAAGAAAATATATACAGATACATAAAATAGATCTATGCTGAGTCCTAATATGTTAGCATATTTTAGTATATTTCATATTACCATACGTTTGGTACATACCCCATTATGTGTGTTTTTCAGGTCCTGAACTTCATTAAAAAAACATTTATTAACAAGAAATTCCCTCTAATGATAAAAATTTAAAAGGCACAGTAATTACATCTGTATTTTCCTGCAGATGTCCAGCTTACTATTAATTTTGATCATGCTGAGAACAATTAATGCTGAAGAAAAATATACACATTTTCAGCTGCTTAAAACTAACCTCACTCTCATTTCATTTACACTGATGTTGATTCATGACATCAGTGAAACAGTTATTCAACCAAAAATCAGAGTGGCATCCTCATTGGATGAGGAATCAATCTGTACCATTTCTGTGCAATAAATGTATCAGGCAGGTAAATTAAGGTCCTAGGGAAGACAGCAAATATTTTACCAGACCTGCTCCAAACTGATAAATGCACTTAGATACAAAAGAGAGAAGAGTGTGAATTTAGGTGTTCTCTCAGAGAGACAAGCACTTTCCCAATAAACACTACCTGGAAAGCTGCTGAAATCCTGACCAAATGCTGGTACAGCCTGTTTATTAGCAACATAAAAGTAAAAAAGAAAGATTAGTATGTGCTGTCAGGTTGTGGGGGCTGCTTTTCTCAGAGGCATGCCCTTGCTCAAAAGCCCAGAGCCATCAGGCCATGTCTGCTCTGTGCTGCAGCATGCAGTAGGTTGGCTGGCACCATATGAAGTGTTTAAGGACATTAGTGTGAAGAGCAACCCTGCACTTATTTAATTCACTACAGCAATCAAATGCAGTGTTTATAAGTAATTTTACAATAAATTAAAATCCATTTTTAGAGGACAGAGTAAAGATGCAATTAATAATGCATTAAAAATATTTTCAGACAATATATTTTCTCTTTAACCCTCACTCTTCTATAAATATCTACACTTGAAAAGAGGATTAGCCTTTCTTCTCAAATATCATTGGCCTGGCTTAAAAGTTGCCACGAGAGAATTCACAATCTAGATAATAGTCAAGCTCTTGAGTGTAATAAAATGTAAAATATAAAATTAGTTACTCCATGAAATACAGTAGTACGTTCCTATATTTGGCACTTCTTCTATAGTATCAATTTACACGGTGTTATAACTGCCAGGAAAAAATTACCTCATTTTAAGAGGCAAAATATGTGACAAATAAAATGCTTTAATTTATAAAACCATTAATAAGGAAATCAAGCTGAGCAGACAGGAGGTAGGTGCTTTAAATACAATTCATGTAGTTTTGTATTACAAATATAATTGTATTATAAATGATCTTCCAGGGAAGAAACTAGAAATATCAGAAGTCCTGGAGTTACTCAGAGCTTAAAGCAGGAGTCAAAGGGTGGACAAAGCAACTTGAAAGTTATTCAGCACTTAAAACCTATAGTAGGTACATGTATATGGGAGTGACTTATACAGGAGTCTGAGCTGATGGTGAACTATTCCTCAAACTCTGGGTAAGTTGTCAGGCAGCAACATGAGCTGCAACTCCCCCAGCCTGGGTACACCCAGAGTGGCTGGTTTCACCTTAGCTGAGGTACCTGCCCACAGGTCAGAGTAACACTGCAGTCAGTGTACAACCTCAACACCAGCAACATGTCTCACTGACAGAAACACTGGCTCCAGCTTCTTAAATTCTGTTAGAAAAGCAAACAACAAACTCCCAGGTACATTAACAACAGAAAACACCTACACAAAATAAAACTCCAAACTACTAAATAAAATTCAAGCACACAAATGGAAAAAACACACGCAGGTCCTTTCTAGAGTCAGGTCAGTAAGAATATACACTCATTACATTTAGCTTCTCTTTGAAAAAAATAGTTAAAACAAATCCAAAAACACATCCAAATTTCTCATTCTTATGTATTACAAAACTAAATGTTTTCTGCATGTGCAAAGTGTCCAGTTCTTCACATTCACAAGAAAATGCCTAAGACAAATTTTTCTAAGCCTCGTGCATAACAATAGGCTTGGTTCAACCAGACTCCAATCGTCTAAGAAGACATTTATATGCCCTCTTACACTACCATCAGACAGAGGAGTTGATAGTCTGAGAAGATAAGTTATGTACCAAGGGTAATCTGACATCTCCCATGTATCACAGCACAAGCAGAAGAAACCTGGGGAAGTTTAAACTCTTGGAACTTCTCAGGCCTGGGAAGTTTAACTATCCGATGCTCTGGTGCATGCTGCTGATGTCTCTGTTAGCAGAGCCTCTCTGGCAATCTCTGAGAGCAGGGTCACAAGAGATTGCAAATGCAGCAGTTTTCATAGTCTTTAGACAGATGGATTTGTAAACTGTGTGAGACAGTGTGATCAGATGGCTATATTGGAAGCTTAAATCTACTTCCAGTCCTGTTCCTATTGTATTTGTGTAAATCAAGAAGCAGGAAAATAAATCTGGTGTGGAAAACTTAATATTTTGAGGTTTATTAGCAGATATGAGGTGTTTCAAACTTGTTCTCGGGTTTATTGACAAGCCTTTCTATAAAAAAAAAAAAGACTATATATCTTAAAGCTAGCTATTTTTTAGTAAAATAAGAGCTAATATTTAGCAGGTTTTTAAAGGCCTAACAATTGTCCAGTTAAACTACCCATATATTCTCAATGCTGCATTTGTCAACTTTAATAACTCCTGGCCGAGGGACAGGAAGAAAATTTGTACAGATTTTAAGGATTTAGTTCAAATGCTGTCTAACCCATTTCCTGTTATTTTCTTCTGTCAGAAACCATCTATGGAATACACCTTTGGAGCCCAATAAAAAAAATCTCAATTTCTATTTTATTAGTCCTGAACTGTTCTTCAAGAAATATTTCCATACCTGAATAAATGCTTCTGAAGAAATACTTTTGACAAATTTCTAGTCAGATTTTCATATGGAAAGAGGGGATGGAATAAAAGGTTGTCAGATTATTTCCTAAGAAATATTCCTTTGACCTCAGCCGGCATAATTTCAAATGCATTTGGCTACTGGATTGTCTTGTTACAATGTCTCCAGCTGTTGAGTCTTTCTTTTGAAATAACTAAATGGAAAATCTATAAAATCAGTACTTTTAAATTTTTGGCAGGATTCTAGAAAGGTATAGTAATATTTCATTTTTAAAATTATTTCTTTAAATTAGACTGATGATTCTGCTCTTTATATAATTTGATAATACAGGGTATACATTTAACCCATCTACAGAGAATTAATAAAGTGCATAAGGATTCCAGGATGTCTCTTGGTGATATTAGAGTTAAGCCTAAACTGGCACAAGACCTGCATCGGCCAGATTTTTAAAACACCTAAAGCAAAAATTTCAACTCTTCACCATCTACCTTTAGATGCAAGGAAAAGTAATTCCCTCTGAAACACTTCAAGATGAGCCAAAAGAGTTCAGCAAGTAACACCTGCTTTAAGTAAAAGGCTTAAAAAGAAAAAAAAACCCTACTCTTAAGGAATAATTTAACTCAAATTCTAGAATTTTTAAAATATATGCTATCATCCAAGTGTGAAAACCAAGTGTGTATTAAGACTGCTACAGATTTTTGTTACCTGGGAGCCCCCTGCTGGGACTTTGTTGTGAGGAAAAGGAAAGAGAAGGGTTTTGTTTTGAAGGTGTGTCACAGATGTTTCAGTAATATTTAATTACACTATATATGGTGTGACAATGCAACCATATTTAATTTCTCATAAGCAAATTACTGAAAAGGAAAACTCTGCATAGCAAGTGCATATGCTTAGTATTAGTTAAATATTCAAAATACTTTAAAATATTATTTATTCTCAGAATTCATGATGATGAATTGAACAGCCTGTCTTCTAAATACAAGAAATTCAAACTGATGGATGATCTGAGTGGTTATCATTAAAGAAGATATAAACAGAATTAGGTTTATTCAGTTTGATTAACACATACACAAAAAAAAAAAAAAAGCCCAATAACTCAGACATTTCAGGACTGTAAGAAGAGTAAAATACCAAAAATAATTGTTGTGTTTCATGGAAGAATATTATTTTCATTGCGCCTCTTGATTTAACTGAAAAGATACAGAAAAGTTTTCAGGCACACATGCTCCTCTTTCTTTAGGTCTAACCAAATCAACAGATTTCAGGCTAAGTACATGTTAGAACAATTGCTGTAACTCACAGATCATCAGTATTTTCTTTCCTGAAAAACTCATCTAAAATATTTCAACCCATACTGTAGTCACTACCTCCTCCATTCTGCCAGGTAGAGCCATTCAGAGCTCTGTATAATTAAACTGCCTGGGTTGTAAACAACAGGCTCTTTCAAAAGTATTTTGTACCCATATCATTTCGCTCTTGTGGTTGTGAATGATACGGACATAAGGCTCAGTTTCCAGATTAATCTTTGAGGATATTTTATAGGTCTCCCTATAAACTGGAAATGTTTTTTCAACGGCAATGGAAGTTTCTATCTTTTGTGAGCATTGAGGTGATAGCTGTTTGATATGTATGTATGAGCTTTCACTCACTAGTGATCTTTTATTCCATTTTTAATTCCTTTTTTCTGTTATTTCCTAATGGCAAAATGTCAGGCTTATGTTTAAGATGCCAGTGAAAATATCAAAGCATTTTCTAGAGAAAAAAATCAAAGGCCTGCATGCTCACAAGATTATAAGTAAATCTGCCTGAATACTGCACAGTGCTGTTCAGGACTTTTTGCTTTCATGCGGAATAACTCAATCTTCTGCTATACTCAGTCACCTATAGGAAATTTTATCAGTATAAGCAAATTATTTGCTAAATTGAAGAGGTATTAACATACTCAAAGAGAAAGTCCTGGCCAGAGCAAGAGGAGTTTAAAGATCAAAGGAAAAAACTTATCGCAGTTCTTCTCAGTATGCCAGGTATGCACTTACTTTGTGTAAAGGTAACAATAAGTAAAATGTATATGTAAATATTTTCCTCTCCAAAGCATCTTTAAATTAGATGCAAGAAGAATGTATGAAAGTAGTATAAGATGCAATATATGAACTTTAAAATGTAACATTTCCTAACCCATTTTTAAACCCTTCTCCTATAAAGGTTTCAAATTCCATCCTTCAATACGAAAATAAGGTGTCCATTGAAGGAAAAGAAATCATTCTGTGAAACCACTGGACACTAAACCTTAGCAATAATATGTTATTTCGCTATTAGACTTGAGAAAAATAGCAAAAAATTATGCAGGATGGCAAGTAGAAGGATGAGAGTTTCAAAACTCTACAGGCTGACACAATGTTTTCCTTACTTTTCTACATTTTTATTAGTTTATCTTAATGAAAGAATGCCCATGGAATTTATTATGACTTAATCAACAAAACAGTTCAGGGAAGAACTTCTGAACCATGAAATTCAACAGAAAATATGACACAGTAGTCAAGTAGCAATGCCTTACTGTATTTCCCTCTTGTCCTGTGAGAAGAAAAAGGAGAAAAAAAAAAAAAGTAAAATTAGCCAACTATCTCTTGTGACTCAAGAGGCCATGCAACACAGAAAGGTTATCATGGAGCAACACAAAATGAGAATTTAATACCATAAACAACCTGGGTTTTATCTGAAAATTCTCCTTAACTACCCAGACAACATAAGTAGAAAAATTGGTCTGTTTTATAAGCTTCAGTCTTAATTCAGTATTTTAACATTATGGTAAAGAGCATCTTTGTCACCTAAGGGGATTTTTACTTGTTCTGTCCTTAGGAGCGTTGCATAAATAAAGTAGTGTTAGAGTCTGTTCTACTGTGCTCTTGAAGCTAAAGATAGAAGAAACAGGCACAACAGATACTGACTGTGAGGAATTACGTGTCAACTACTTGTTGAAATCAAATGCAGACGTGTTGCTAGGAGAGAACAAAAGCCTGCAGAGTCTGAGCCTGCAGAATATTAAATATCACAGAATCAAAGAATATTCTGAGTTGGAAGGGACCCACAATGATCATCAAAGTCCAACTCCTGGCCCTGCACAGGACAGCCCCAAGAGTCACACCATGCGCCTGAGAGCGCTGTCCAAATGCTTGTCGAACTCTGTCATGTTTGGTGCTCCAAGATTACTCAAGACAGGAGTAAAAAGGTGAAAAGAAGGCCTGATACAGGTCAACACCAAAGCCTGAGCAAGGAAACTCTCAAAAATACGTTGCTACCTTTCCTGAAACTTAAGGAGCTTAGGAAAACAAGCCTTGTCCTCATTCTACTCATGGCTTTTGTACATAAAACATGTTCATTTTCTTTTTTTTATTGAGGCTTTGATCTTCTCAGCTCAAAGAGCCAATAGAAGAGCCATCCCCACATTGCTCACTTTTCACCATTCCTTGCAACTCCCAAACGTACTCGCACCACCATTCGAGCACAGCTAACCTCCACCATTTTAGTGAAAAATCAGAGTGTTCTTTAGCCAGCCTTTCTCTGACAGTACTCTAAATGCGGCTAATTAATGTGCAAAAAATTAATGTGTGAAAAAGTACCAAGAGATTCCATTAATATCTTTTCTTGGATTTCAGATACCAAAACCTGCCAGCCCTATAAGTTGCTAAGTATTAAAAAGTATGACTGTACTGCAAAACAAGGCACAGAGTGGGTAACCTGAACTAATTTAATACTTAGCTGGACTCTCCTACTTTAACAGACCCACCTTTCTGGCTGTCCTGTACTTTATTCATCTGAAAAATATTCTGCCACAAGAAGAAATTAGAATGCCTAGTGGATTCTGAGTAGGACCAGGAAATCCTTTCATGAAAGTTTTAAAGACAATGTACATGTTTTGAAAGTGAAATTTAAAAAAATAGAAGCAAAAAAATGCAAACAGACAAAATAAGGTCTTCCAAAATATCAGGGGGAAAGCATTTATACACCTATATTATCTATAGAACATACACATTTCTTCATACTGTGGAATATATATTTTAATTCCCAAATAATGTGTATTTAATTCCTGAAATCACACAGTTTATAACAAATTTGCATACTGTGCTACTGAGAGATGTTCAGGTTGCAGAGGAGTAGTGCCAGATGTTGTGTATTCAACATGCTACTCAACTATATATCAGTCTGATGCACGCAGCACTCAATGAATATAAAAGAGCACCAAGTATCATTGTGTAAAAGAGAAATCATATTTTTGATATAAAGAATATCTAAAACCAAATAAACCAGTATGAAGCGTCAACATTAAGTAAGTTATTCTTACCTCTCTAAATATAAATTGTTAAGCAAATAAATAAGCATGTTCTACTCTAGAACCACTTAAAATCTTTGTGGTTTTTTCTTCCCCATAAGACATTTCTGGTATACAGAGCTGCTACCCACCTTGTAAAACAGCTACTACTACTGAAAGACAAAAACAGTGAAAATATTCCCACCTCAAAAGGTCCATTTGCAAAATATTCTCCCCTACCCATTGAAAGTTATCAATACTTCTTTAGTTAACAGACATTTCAGGATAAAAATATCTCATTGGCACAAACAATGATTTTCTTTTCAAACTTGTGAGCAACTCGGATGAAATCTGCATATGACTCATCAGTGCTGGCAGTCAGGAGAAACTGAATGCTCTAAGTACAAATGAGCAACTCATTCTCTGAGGCTCACTCTCTTATCTTATGCAGGCCCAGCTGAAGAACTAGGTTAAAAGGACAAGCTCATATAAATAATTCATGCAGAGAAGCCCACATATGTGTGTGTATATATATATATATATATATATAAATAAATCCTCCAAGTTAACCCTCACCATTTCCCTACTAGATACAATAGCTCTCTAATGGATGCTAAGGAAGGTTGCTTTGGTGAACACTTCCTAATCTATTTCAGCCCCTTGAAATAGTTACTTAGCCAATTTAACTTCCAATCAACAAAAAGAGATTCAAAAAGACAATTCAGGGTGTTGTCACATCAGTAACTCTGCTGGTAGACAATAATGATTTTAGTCTCCAGGGAAGAAGAAAATTAAGGATGAGAATTAGAGGATGGGAGTCTCTTCATGTAGTGCTGATGCACCTGGGAAAGGAAATACTGCTTAACAAGGACAGAGAATTTTTTTCAATCAATTTGCTGCACAAAAATCACATCATTCCTCCCAAGGCAAAGATGTGCAAAAAGCAATCAAATATCTTTGTTCACACTTTACACTGCCAGCAGAACCAATATATTGTCAAAACCAAAAATCATCTCACTGAAGTCCTAGTGCAAGGTTTTCAGTTCTCCAAAGGAGTTAGTCTCCACACATGGTAGATTATCTGCAGCAGCTCAGCTTCTTCAGAAGTGCTCAAGTTTCCTCACATTATATGTATCAAGACATAATTGTGCTGCCAGCTTTGCTGACTGGAATTATTAGTTTTCATATTCAACTACCTGTCTGAAACAAATGAAGTGTACTTACTGTCTGAACAGGATGGGAGAACATGGGTAAACAGTCAATACCAGAGACCTGAGGAAAACCCTTAGAAATCAATCACACTTTGTATTAAGATTACTTGACTGGTCTGTAAAGGCTTGATAATCTAAGAACTCTTGAAATGACAAAAGCATATTTTAATGAGTATTAGGTCTTAGAGTCAGTTACAAACAAAACAGTGTCATATCGTAAGGTGCCATTTACTGCTGCTCTCTTTCCTAGGTGATACATGTCATTTATAGATTTCATACATGAGTTCATTATAAAGAAGCACAGCCATATAAATAAGGAAGGTGGAAGCTCTTTTTCCTTTGCCTCAGGGTTCTTTCTGTTTCTCAGTTTTCTTTCTCTTATTACAGGACCCCTATAGAGAATGCTGCCTTCCCCTTCCCTCTCTGTTGCACTTCTCTAGGAGCTAGTGTATTTTCAAATGATGTTCAACATAAAGTCCTAAAAATTGAGATAATTGATTGAGATAAAATTTCCTGCAATTCATTAATTTACTAATTAATTACTAAATTTAACTAATTTTCTGTATAGCTAAAAAAAGATGCAGAGCTCACCTACCATCAGCAAAACTTCTAGCAGTTCACATCTTAAACAGATGCTTAGCCTGATCAGGCATCACCACCACCCCAAGAAAAAAACAAAATAAAAGATAATCACAAACAAACAAACAACAACAACAAAGGTATGTCTGGTCCCTGAAACCACCAGTTGTTTTGACAAAGCACATCCTGAAGCATTCCAAACCAGGCTGCATATGGAAGATGTTACCTTGTTTCCACTTCTGCCAAAGAAGAGGGGACTGAACATGTGCGTGTCTTTCACACACAATAAGTATGCTGCTGTCTAATCTTGTTTTGTTTTGAAATAAGCAACAACAAAACAAACAACCCAAAAGGTGACAATGCCAGATGACACTAACATCACTGCTGCCATTTAGCAGACTTCCTAAGCGGGGTGTTTTGGTCAGTGGATATTATCTCCACCTTTCTAGCATTTAGTCACTCTTAGAGGGTTTGCATAGAGACATTGAATAAGTTACAGATTTATCACCTTGGGGGTGTTTTTTGGTTTTTTTAATTCAAACCAGATTGAAAACCAGTTATCTGACTTTATTTCTCTCTTGGACCTTCCTTTATGCTAAGCATTTCCCATCTGGCTCGCTCTTTTTCTTTTTATCTTGCAACATACTTCCACTGTCAAACTAAATTACTATTTGCAGTAAATTTCAGCTCCAAATCTAAGGCATTTTTTATTGAAGTATCTTGTTTGCCCTGGTATAGTTATATACCTCTTGGGATTTATATTGTAAAATTTATTTCATGGGTTTATAGCTGTGCAGTAAAAATTCTCATTGCAGTGCAATTTGGCTTAGAAGCATCAAATACAGTATTTTTTTTTTTTTTTGTATTTAAAAGGTTACACTGTAAAATTTTAGTGATTTTTTTATTATTATTATTTCTTTATATTTACAAGCATCTTCATTCTTCCATCATTCATCTTCACTCTACTCTGAACTATTTCTGATGCACTACATTGAACAGAGTAAAGGTCTTAATTATCCTTATAATTATAATTATCTTTAAAAAGTAAATATCTGGCTTAACATTTTGATTTTAGAAGGTTATAATTCAGTCAGAGCAACGTCATTTCTCACAGACCTTTTGTCCTGCTACCTCTCTCCTCATCTTCTCCATGTATGAGCTCTCCCTTTCCCAATGTCTCCTCTTGGCACTGCTCTGCTGGAGCTTCAGGCTCTCCCCTTGGGAAAGGCAGAAACAAGCCAGTCTGTTTCTCTGCATTTCCCCACCCCATCCCTACTTTGAGATAGTACTAGGCAGCCGTTTAACCATGTAACTATGTAGCTGTTCTCTGAAGCTGTGTTCTGGCAGCTGAAAGACATTAAGGGTTTAAGCAAAAAGTGATGGATTTACTGAAAGTTACTTTGAGTGCCAAGGTAAATCTCCCAAGACAACAGAAATGTGACGTCCCCTTTCCACAAAGTATTTTATGCCCACAGCACTCTAATTGAAAATCACGGGTTTTTTTGAGACACTCTTTTCTTTCAGACACTCCTACCTTGCAGTGACTATAGAAATCAATGTTTTCCGTGAAAAAAAAAAAAAAATACGGGGGAAAAAACGTGATCTACAGCTCCAGTGGCAAACCTTTTTAAACTGCCAATCAGGACATAAAATACAAAAGCATGGTGTTCTCCTAAGCATTCCATAATATGTGCTTAACACACCTGATAACATCTATTTGTATTCAGAATAGAGGTTAAAGGTGGGAATTATACCATCAGGTTATACTTTACAACAAAAATCAGAGTAGGGGACAAAGAATTCTGCTTGAAGACATCACTTGCTGCAGGTAGTTCTTAGGCAGTATTGTCCTATAGATCACAGCACCATTATCAAAGGGTGCTGCATCTGAAAGCCTTCATCACAGAACCCATAAGCTTCAAGTGCTGCAAGAGATTTCTGACCCTGGAATATTTAACGGAAGATCAGCAGTGACCTTTTCCAGTAAACAACCCTTCTTCATTCAAGCAACCAAATGAACCAACAACAAATAAACAGCAAAGGAAGTAAATACAAGGAGCTGGGGGAGGGGTGGGAAGAATAAACAGCAAATGGATAACAGGTTTCAAATTCACAGTCAGTTCAGTCCAGCAGAAGAGCATTTGACCATTGCATAGCCTTGTAGGCACAAAATAGATGTGATAAACTAGTGCCTGGCTCATGTTAAAGAATGCTAATTGAAGCAAACTGAAGTGACCACAACAGCTAGACTAGATACATGCTTACTCCAATTAACACATCCGACATCAGAACCAGTAACTGTTTGGGTGTTAAACCAAACCATTCTTTCTCTCCTAGGTGAATGTCACACAGTGCTCAGTGGCTTGCCCCTGCCTGAATGTATACCACAGGATTAGACTCTGCTGCTGAGATAGACAAGGAACATTCTTTAAGAATAGTTTTGACTCTTTCAGGACTTCTGTCTCAGACAAAGTTCAAGCACCTTACCAGCAATGAGCTGACCATGGCAATTCAATGGTGGTGAATATTTCCACTGGCATGGGAATAACTTGACAAAATTCATTGTGTAGGAGAACTGCCTTCATCAGTTCTTCATCACTGCTTTGTTCTGATATGGTGCTATTTAACTGTCTTTAGAGCAAACACTGAGCCCAACTAATGAACTGATTCAAGAACAATAGTCAATTCAGGCAAATTCTGCCTCATTTCTCTTGGCAGCTGGTGAGGTGATATAACCTGGGGGAATTAAGGATGGGATAAGGAGTGTCTCAGAGGACCTACAGGACAACATGGCAGCCCAGGCAGACAGCTCAGTAGCTTTTGGGGAGAACATATGTGAATGGAAAGAGCAGTCATGTTTTCATTAAGTTGTTCTTATTTCAAGCCAATGAAGTTGATTGATTTGACACCCTGCAGATTTACTTTTCATGCCTGTCTTTTGCTTGAAAACAGACATTTTTATTTACACCTCAGAAAAAAATGAATATTCCTCCTCTACATTTGGCAAGTCTATTCACTCTCAGGAATATTACTAGCTACACAGGGAAAGACAAACCCAGAATGAGTCCTCCAGGTCTCAGCACGAATTTGTGACCCTTACTATGCTACAGCACTAGTCAGTGCTACTATTAGTTATTTCTTCTTCTAATTTTTTTCAATAGTTTGTTGTGGTTTTGTTGGGAGGTGTTGTCACTGACCACTGCAGTTCTTCTTGTCTTAAAAGCAAAATGATTCAGCCCTTGAAAGACACTGCAAAATTTCACCATGTGTTCTTTTCTGGTTGCAGTTATACTATCTCAAGACATTGATACCCGTGGCAACCAACGCTATGGCTGAGTTGCTCACGTTTTATTCAAGGTTCAATGGGCAGCTAAAGGGACAAAGATGAAGGAGAGGCAAATCAAGCAAACTCTGACAAATTCAGGGTATTGATAAAATACAATAGAATGCCCATAGTATGATCCATTTTTCCCTGCCCAGTCTTTGTGCGACTTGAGTGTAACAGGTCACTTTACCCAGTATTATAAAGGTTTTTGGTATTTCTCTTTATACACCTTCTTCAAGGTCCTTTTTATTTTGCACCTATGGTCAGGCACTCAGGCTGTGCATGGAAATCTATGGTGTCAGCAGGTATGATAACTATAAAACTTGTACATGGCCTGGACAGAGAAAAAATTTGCAGAATTGAATGTACATTTTTTTCTGCCTTCCTCTATTCCTTCATTAACTCTCCATACAAGACACCCCCACTCAAACATCAAGATTCTTCCAGGTTTCAGAAAAATTAAACAAGTTACAGGGATACAGATCTTGATTCTGATGTTCCTAGGGGACTAAGTTCCCTGATACCAGTGAAGTTAAATTAACACTGATTTAATAAAAGCCATATTTTTTACTTGGAATATGAAAGTCTACTTCCAGCATGTACTAGAGCCCTAGCACTGCAGTGGTTAAGAGAAGCATGATTATTCTTTATTTGATTTGAAGATTTTATTTAGATTTTAAGGAAAAAAATTAGTCCATCCCAGTTCATATCTTCATGCACATTTATAATTTATGCTCTGTTGACTGACAGAAAAAGAACAAACATATTAAAATTTGATACCTGACCTCCAAATGAAGGAAACACTTTACAATAGAATTTGCATTGTTTAGCTCTCGTCATCTTCACATTTAATTATTATTGCTGTCTTAAATATTGTGTCTATTTCTTTCTTCTAAGAATTGAGGATCAGATTTGTGACAGCATATTGAGGAAATTATCTAAATACTGAACCATAAATCTACTTCCTGTATTCATTCTGAACTTACTTAAACTGTTCATTGATGATTTAACTCAAAATACTAAGCTTTAACATTTGTTCCTACAAAACCTGCTGCTCCACAGGGAAATCTCTGACAGTATTACTTGAGGAAGTCAGTTTTGCAAATAATGGGCATCAGTGAGTTTTTTTCATATAATTTTATTTTTGGCAAAAAATAACTTGACTATACAGTAAGAATATGATATTCAGAGAGTAAGGCATCAAAGTAAAAGCTAAGCAGTGGATCAAATAACTTGAACCCCAAGTCACAATTTCAAAAAATTAAACCAGTTGATTTTGCTTTTATGCAAATACTATTTATCTTGCCTGTTGGCAGTTCAGACTTCATTCCATCTCAGAATGTCTGAATACTGACATGAGTAAAATTAAGTAGCATAATGAAATACCTTCACCTAACTTCTTGTCTTCTTTGCATAATCCCATTTTTAGCATTTGTATCCAAATGATTCTAAAGAATGTAAGGACAGTAGAATAAAAGACACTGTACAAACAAAATAAATTAGCCCCAACACCTGAACTTAAAGTGTATTTTAAGAATGGAAAGCCTGGAAGAAACATATCCTACTTTGAGATATAAATAGTTCTGCTTCTAGTGTAGGATTAATCCTCCACTTATGATGTTCTGCCATTGCCACAAACTGCTTGTGCCAAGGGCCTTTCAGGTCTAATCCTCTTGAACACAGATTTATTGCAGTTTTTCCCTTCAGAGTATTGCTATCTCCTTCCTGCCATTACACCCCTGTATTCTGCATTTGAATGTCTATTTTTAAGCTTCTGGTGCATGTGCAAGCCATCAGTTACTCTCTCCACCCAGAGAGAGTGCAACCACTAACAGGTCTGGGATTTATTTACTCTATTTATAATAAAATATTTGGGTTTTTTTTCATCAAGACAACAATTACTATGATTGCATATGGCTTTAATTTATCTGCTTAAATAAGTTTTGTGGTTATCCAGAGCACAATGCCATTAACAATTTTACACCGGGCAATTTTAGCTGTGCTCTATGAAGAGTGAGAAACATGCTTCAAAGGCAGATTTATGAACTTCAGGTAACAAAGGTTGCTGAGTCCTGAAGCCCTCCTGCAATTACGTGTAGCTATTTTCAAGGAAACGTGAGATTCCCAAAAAAGTTTAACACCTCCATATTGTGTTGGCAGGCTGGTAGAGAAGACTATAATACAGTTGTCAGAATCATAATGTCAGAGGAAAAGATTATGTAGAAAATTTAAATTTCAGATATAAACAATTGCATTAATTATTACTGCACTATCAATTTGCATTGATGATATAAAGACCAGCTAATTGCTGTTGCTTATGTAACTTGTGTAAAATATGCAAAACTGCAGAAGTCAGTAGTACAGATACCATGCCATTAGGAGTACCTGGTTGCTCAAACTCTGATTATCACAAACAATTGGTTAGGATGACTCAAAATCTCTGTCAAATGTATTAGCAAAAGTAGGTTTAATATAAACTTGTTCAACTTCACAAAGTGCTATGGAAAGGTTTACTCTGTTACTTACTGCACAGATGGAGCATACAAATGAAAATCAGATTAGAATCAGTTTAGAATGACTTGCACGGAGACCAGGAAGAAGAAAGTGTGCATTAAGAGGGTGCATGACTTATTTTAGATCCAAGATGGCATCCATTTTACACTTGCTATAGTGTGTTTCAACCACTTCACACACAAACACCTACAGACACAATGCCTAAATAAATTTACAAGGATATACCCGTAAAAATTACCCTCAAATCCAAAGAAATACTAATGTTAAATGCCTTGTCATTTCTCTGTGGGTGAGACTTGAGCCTTGAGGAGGGAGTGGGAGTGTCAGTGCAGGTCCCACCGTGAGTTTTCAGTGACAGTCCTGCAAGTATTGCAAAGCTCTGAGAGGTGTCCCTCTAAGAGAGAGGTGCATCCACTGCAGTCCAGAAGAGCTCAAAGGGCATCTCTTAGAACAGCTGCTTAGAGGGTCACAAAATGCTTGGCTTTAGTCATTAGTGAGTTTCTATCCTGGCTGTAATCCAAGCTGGTAATTACTGGAGTTCTTAAAAAGGTCAGTAATTGTACTGTTCCACTCAGGATACAATTCAGGTAAATAATGTCCCAAGGCTGTCAGAGGATGACTGATTATCTCTTGTTCCCTTCCTTGGGGAGGCAGCAGAAGTCCCTGGTACAGAGAGTGCCACCCCCACCTTAGCCACACAAGAATTTCTGGCGCAGTCAAAGTACACTTCACCACTCAACTCATTCCTCAAAAGCCAAAGCCCAGTGGGTATTCCTGAGATCACAGAGCGGCCTGAGGAGGTAGCAGGGGGAGTGCTACCTCACCACAGTGGTTTAGAAAACACTCTGGTTGATACAGATGAACTAAATTACCATAAAGGCCGATTTATTAATTGGGAACAAAACATTTCCCTATGAAACCTTCATTAAAAAGCATTTAACTGTGACTAATGTTAGTATATTGTCATGTGTGATCTTAAGCGTTATTAAGCAGGTGTCTGACAAATGAGTGTCTTCTCAGTGCCTGTCAGTAAGGGATAATTGGTACAAGGCTAATCTAAACGAGGTCCTACCACAGCTGAAGACCTTTTTTATGGCAACTGCATTTTTATGGCAAATGCATGTTAAGACACATGCAGTTCTATTTAATGTGACAAAATCAGCCTGTAAAAAAAGTATAAGTAGTTTTATGGACTAGTTCTTATTACAGCCCTTGCTAGATATTCCTTATACTAGTTATGACAGATGGATTTTGTAGACTTAGGAAATTTTGAAGCATGTCACACTAATAAAGTATGTGGCATTTTTTCCCTTTTAAATTCTGTCAGTTTGGTGACAGCAAGGATTACTACCCCAATACAGCATGTAAGTGTGCTTGACTTTCAGCACATCAAAAGTAAAATCTTAAAATGTGTTCCTGGTATTCATTAACATGGAACTGGAACAACAGGACCAAAACCAGATCAAGAAAAGAGGTTATCTGCCTTTATCTGGTATAAATCATTGGAGAGGGAAGGAGAGAGACCAATAAAATCAGAATCCAAGTTTGCCCATTCACAACTTCAGAAGTTTTATAATCATTTAAGAACCCATCTATCACAAAAAAAAAAAAACAAACAAAAAAAACAACCAACAAACAGAAAAAAAGAGCAAATTAAGGGGATAATTCATTTTGTAAGTCTGGAAATACTGATCTAATTGTCTTTCTCAGAGATTTAAAATTTGACCCCAGTCCTCATGAAGTCATTTAACCCTTCTCCCACACAGTCACAGACTTATCAGCAAATATTTTCTCAGATGTTCTTGTGATTTATTGTCTAACAAGGGAGAAGAATTACCTTACAAAAACTCTAAGGCTATGGAGAATACCTTTAGGGACCAAATGTCAACTCACATGCCCTCTAGAAGAAGTAAGGATCTGAAACATCCAACCTGCAATCACAGTTACTTTCAATGTTCATGAAGTAACCACTGTATGATGTTATATTTTACCAGTGTTTGATTGCCTCATGCCATTTTTAAGAGGTGATGTACAATTATCATAGTTAATGATAAACTGATTATGAAAGCATAAAAAAATGAATAAGGTATTCCACAGCATGGATGAAAATGCACATGCCTATCAGACAAAATTAAACCAGCAGCAAATTACAACAAAATGGAAAAGAAATATATCAGCAGTATGATTTATAAATAAAACAATTAGCTAAGCAATTTGAAGATGTCTCAATTAAGAACATTTAAAAAAAGATGTGCATGTAGAAATCTCACTGAATGTTCTTCAAAACACTGTGCAATTTTACACATACACTTTTGAGTCAAAATCCTTCTCTACAATATTCAGCATACAGTCTTATGCTTTATGCCGTAACCAGTATACTGTGCTGCATAAATTAATCATGCTTTACAAGCTCTATAAAGACTGCATGCCAGGGATCCAAGTGCATACCATTCTGTATTTAAACAAACAGAAAACCCATTATAGAAAATCTTGCCATCTCAAACAAGTAAAATGTGGTTTCAAGTCTCATTATTTTTTTTCACCCTCCTCTTACAGGATCACAACAACAGCTGCTTGCATGATGGATCTACGCAGATATCCTCTGGATGAACAAAACTGCACACTAGAAATTGAAAGTTGTAAGTTACTGGAGGGAAAGGGTTGGCCAAATGACAGCTGAGAATGAACAGCATTCACAGGTTAGGCAAAACAGAAGCAAGTTGTTCAAATACTATGAGTTCAGTTAGCTTGCACACTGAACATACTAAATTTATTTCTGTAACATACAAGTCAAAATGTGTTTCATTCACAATACTGGTTGATCCAAGCTTGTATGATGCGTTTCAAAATCTCTTGTCAAGGAAGGGAGGAGGTATTTATTGAAGATTAGCTCAGAGGACAGCAATCAAGCACTGTCTATCTTCAGTGCCTAGTCACTGCTGAACCTGGATTAATTACTTCACCTGAGCACATGCATCTCTAATATCAAGATTGACATCCATCTCACGTGGTGGTGGCAGGATTGATCAATTGCTGTTACCAAATCACTTGGAGGTTATGAAAGGGAAATAACTTGATACTTCAGCACCAAGGTTAATGACAGCTTTGTCATTGTCTTCCATGAGCATAGGAACACGGCATGCAATTACAAATTTTTGTTACTGTCTCTTCATATTTAATGATGGTGGCTGTTAGAGAAGTGCCTGTGAAGGTTTTTGAAAAGAATCTTTATTATGCTGGCCATGTAGCTTCCCTTTCCAGTGTTTCCCATCACGCTACTGATCTCTCCAGTCCCTTTCTGCTAGTTCAAAACTAGGTCCAAGTGTCACAATCCACCACTTTACAGGTCCTAAGAAGCTGCTTGTTAAGATGCATGGTTGTCTTCCCATGCTTGGGCTTTGCAGTCCCCTGGCACAAAACAGTTTTCTTGCTTGCTCCTGCTTGGCTCATCTTCTGGCTTAAACTTCTTAAGGCATGTAATGGATGCTTTTGGAGGATGAGTCAAATCTTGATTTTCAAGGTACAGTGCATAACACTTCTCCTCAGTAACTTTTCCACCTGATTAGCAAAGGAAACAGCTATCTATACAATAGCACAGCGACCAAAATGAGTGATGATAGTGAAGTTGCCTTCATATTGAACACATATCTAGTTTATTTGTTGGGAGATAGTTGATTGGAAGCCCCCAGATTAGTCATGACTAAAGATGATGAAAGCATGAAAGCATTTATCAGCTAGCATATATCAGCCCAAGTAATGAAACTAGACTGACACTTTATGCCTCTTTCTTCACAAGCTTTCATATAAATGAAGCTTTGTAGGGATAAATGTTCAGTGAGAATGGATTTAATACTACTACTGAGACCTCATCAAGAATCAAAATTAGCATCAGATGGAATAAGCAATTAAAATGCTAGCACGATCAGGGATGAGAGAATACCATGTCACTCATGTGGCCAATCACACATGCCCAAAAGAAGATTGCTTTTCAGACCTTTTGAACACTTGTATAAATAATTCATGACTCCAGAGATACATATGTTGATATGTTAAGACTTGTTGAGCTGATCACAATTTGCAACAGGTCAAAACTGGAGAGTGAATTACTTGTCGTGAATATTTAAGTCAGTTCTACTAACAACTGAATGATTTTCCAAAACCATAGATGTGTTTACCTGCTGCTGGAAGCCCTCAAGTAGTAGATGAGTCAGGGGCACTGTTGTCTTTGACAACTGTCCACCTAAAATATACCTTTCAATGAACAGTTCTTCTCATCTGCATGTCCAAAACTCTTGAAAATTATTGATCATAGTCTTGGGGTGCCCTAAACCAGGACATCATATTTGGAAGAACAGTTCTGAAGGGCAAGCTTCCTGCTTCTTTCTTAAGCATTTGAGTACAAATGCCAAACAAACAAACAAAAAAACAACAGAAAAAAGCAAAGGAAGGTGATAACTCGTTTTGTGAGTTTGGAAATACTGATCTAATTGTCTTTCTCAAAGAGAGATTTAAAATTTGACCCCAATCCTCGTGAAGTCATGTAATCTTCCTCCCACACAGTCACAGACCTATCAGCAAATATATTCTCTTTTACCAAAGTAATTTGTATTAATTAACAAAAAATTTGTCCAGAATAATCTGCACTCAGTAGTACTCACTAATCCCCTTGAGAGCAATGAGGGGACAGAATGGAAAAGGGTGGATAAAGAGGTGATGACCATGGCCACGGCTTCTCTGCTCATACCATGTGTATTAGGCATGTGACATTTGTTTCCATGACAGAGCCAGTTTATAAGACTCCCAGCCTCAAGCTTTCCTTCCAACTCCTGCATCACCCTTCAGCAACTGAGCTTCTGTTCTGTTTCTATTGTGCCAGTATATGAATGTTCACAGAGCTAGGTTGAAAATGAAACTGTTCATAATTTTTTGGTTTAAAAAATGTCTCTTTGGTAGAAAGGCTTCTCCACCACAATTTTGGGACAGACGGGAATTCAATAAACCCCAGGACAGAACAATTCTTTAAGTTAAAGGGCCAGGGAAGGTGGTGCTGTAGTCACTAAACAAGTCTGTAAATCACTAAGCAAGTCTATGCAATAGCAAGCAGCATTTCTCACTACTAGACAGATGCTGTGCAGTATGTGCACTGTCAAACCATTTTCAAAGCACTGGAAAGAGGGCTTGTTATGTACAGTTATATGGTTTAACCCATGTGCCACCAGCTTCACAGTACGGTTGTACTGTGAAAGCTGCAGGATTTCCTTCATTCCTAAAGGTTGACAGGCAGGTGGCTTCTCCAAGAGTCCCAGGGTGCTTCCCCATTTCTAAAACAAGCAAGCAGGAGACACATTTTCCCCTCCATGACCTGAATGATCCCCAGTGCATCCACAACAGCTGTGCAGCTGTGCAGCACAGAGCACCAATGCTGAAGCACACACAACCTGGCTCTCTGCTGAGTTCCCATGAGTTTTTAAGGGTGACTTATTCCTGTGGCAGAAGGAACATGTTCCAGAGTAACCAGGATGTCCCACAGACTAATTTGTCAAAGAATAGATGAACATCGCACTACTTGTGAGCAGAAAGGCAGTGAATAGGGATTCTGCAGTAATTTGCCAAAGACAATCCCTGAAAATCTGAAGTGGTAAGAATTGTACCTTAATAATACTTAAGAGTAAGTAATTTCAGGCATTGGAAATAGCAGAAAACAGCTGTGTAACACAGGAATGGAAAAGAGAACAAGGAACTAAACGCTGCACTATTATCAAACCTCTCCAGCAGCACAGCAAAGGCATGGATAATGCATGCCTATACTGAGCCAGCAGATTATTTTCATTAAAAAATTGCATTTCCAGCTTTTGTGAAGCTATCTTACAGGACTGCAGAAGCTATATATGCATGGCTGACAATGAGTGAAATGTATACATTTAGGAGGGGAGCATTTTGGCTGCACATGTTTCTTCACACACATTTTTCACAGCTTTACCCAACCAGTTCATCCTATTCCAAATTTTGCAGTGGAAGATGGGGAGACCATATCAGACATTTTGCTCCTGTTCCAATGCCTAATACTATGATGGCCACTGGAAACTTCTGTGTACAGAATCATGGGATTTTATAACTGGAACTGCTTCATCAGCGGAGCTGTGATCTGTAACAATCCGTTTCTCACAGATTAGCATATACTGGGAAAGAGGAGACTTAATACTTGGCTGGAGGTTACACAGACTGCTTGGCACTCTCACATGAGCTCTGATGGATGTCAGCTTGGCAATTTAAGATGTTAAATCCCCCAGCTGTTAGTTCTGCTGTATCACGTAGCCTTTGGCAAGGGCTACAACTGCTATGGCAGTTCAGAACCCAGTGCCCTGGCACAAGTCCACTGTTCCTGGCAGCAGGCACAACACGCTCTGTACTGGCATGGGTGCAGACACACAGCTGATAAAGGAGCAAGCAGAAGGAGGAGGAAAGCCAGGGACAGTAGCATCAAAATTATATCACCCAGAGGTTGCCTGTCAGAGATTTCTGACTGCATACAGCTGCCCCACTCTAGCATCCTTCTTTAGAAGTGCTACCATCACTGCACTACCTAGAGGGCAAGACAGAATACTGTTAATATTTTAATAATCTTTGTCCCTCTAAGGTTGCCAGGATCACAGTAACAGCAGGATCTTGTGGACTAAGCTTGCACCTGGATTTCACTCGTCAGAAAAAAATGTGTGCTGACAGCATCACTCTTACAATAAATTAAATCCCCATTGAGGGTTTAACTTACAGCATCTCACAAACTTCAGTGAAATGCATGTCATTGTCACAGGAGAGGGAAGGCCCAGCTGTGCTCCAGTTTGGCAAAGTTATTTACTTTTTGGCAAACTACTACATGTTTTTCAAGTCTGAGCCGATTATCAAAACTGTGCCTTTGGACTCAAAAAACTGTGTCTCTATGACAACAGTTAATGCTGCAGCATGATTCAGGGATCAACACTGCAACACTGAATTGTGCATTAGCCTTGTCAGCAGCACCCTTAGAAACCATTTGAATGGGTGAACTGAACAAGCCCACAGAAACCTGAACAGAGATACTTGGGGAAAAGAGGGAGATTTATTCAGTTGCCTACAGTACAAAAAATGGCAATTCTGTATTGATTCCACTGTTTTTATGGCTGTCCCTTCATATAGAAATAGATCTAACACTAAATATATGTAATGCTTCTATAAAAGTGCAACCAACTTAGAGTGATATTACACTAAATCAATAAAATGCTCCACTTGAACCTCTATATAATTTGCTGCCAAAAAAAAAACAACAACTGAGTTCATATCTAAACATTCATTATCACCTTTCTTGGCACAGAACCATCTGATAGAATGAGGTTTGAACAGATTTATCACAGCTCTCTGCTTGACTCAAGATTGCATTGATCCAGAGTATGACTGCATTTGAACCAAGGATATAAGAACCTGCACCTCAAGCAAATAGGGATATTTTTTTAGAGATGAAAAACCTATCTTAAATCCAAGTTTCCCATACAGCTTTTCCTTTGCCTGTCTGCAGGCACCAGATATCTAGTAATTTATTCATGCCTAGCAATAAAAATTCACTAATGAATATTGCTGTTCTTGTACCTAAGGCAGCAAGAGCTTTGAGCTGGATCCACTTATGTATTTTCCCTAAAGTATCCAAAACCACTAAAAGGGCATCTGGTCTCATCCTGCTTCTCACCAAGCATATCAAATTGGTTCCACAGAAAGCATAATTTCTCCCTTTTCAAAGGAGCTTGTTGCTCAGAGTATTCTAAAAGCCAGTTGCAAGGCCCCTTCCCAATTAAAATAAAAGTCTGGAAGAATGATGAACCCAATGCTTTTTTTAAGAGCTTCCATTTCTGATGTTCCCAAAGAAGGCAGCCCTCCAATCCAGTTGCATAGGTTTTGCCACATGTGTAAATTAAAAGCTTCTCTCACTCACCCTCCTGCCAGATTGCCTCTGCTCTCCCATGAGACCTGTCAGCCGTAAACCTGTTCTCTGGAATGTTGCTTCCCATGGGCCCTGTGAACCCTGGCTAAAAAAAGCCCTCGTTTTCTCTACTTTGACTTGTCTCTGGTTGTTACAGCATAACACTGGCAATAAAAACTCTCTTCTGCTTCTGGCCAATTCCTTTAAGCATTCTAAAATACATGCTCAGCTTTAAATTTCTTCTTGGTGGACTAAGATTAGAGAGAAAAGGGTTCCAAAACTCACATCATTCAAACATTCTGAGATGCAATGCAAACTATCTGAACGAAAAAGGCAGAGGGGTTCCTGCCTGCCCATCTTCACTTCATGTGCCTGCTAGAAGTGATAGAATGTTCTTAGCATGTCATTCTATTGACAGTTTTCCCAACTCACCAGTGTGAAGATGGGTGTCCATCCATGCCTGCTGTACTCTCATTGCTGCCTGTGCTATGACATGCACAGATCACCTTATTTCACAAAAACTCTGCCCCTGGATCAAATGCCATATTCAAGCTCCTACCCACAAAGCCTAACAAAAGAACAGGCAACAGCAGGACACAGAAAAGCACATTTTATCACAGCATACTCATAAAACAAGCAAGACAGTACCATATGAAACACCCCAGCAAGAGTAGGAATAGAGATCAGCACAAAAGGCTGCCAGTTATCCCATATACTGCCCACTGGGGTAGCAAAGTGACTGCTCTCTGGGCAACGTATTTTGCAATTTGAAGCTCACTTTATAATTTCTTAAGGCATTTTGATAATAGACCCTAGGTTACTCTATATACCCTATGCAGAATACACATACTGAGCTTGTATCATTGCAAATACACTCTCAGAAGGATTGCCCGTGGAGACTCTGCACGCACACAGCAATCTGTGGATCCACATTAACTTCTGACATGCCATCCTTCTGAGCTGCAGAGAACATGCTGGCAGCAAAACAAGAGAGGTTTTAGAGTTACAGCATGAGCATCCACAGCAGCCGATTTAAACATCACAGGAACAGAAAGACTAGCGCAGAGCTGTGAAGCTGAGCAAGTTGTTTTTTAGATACTTTGAGAGGCAGGTTCACAAATAGCTTGTTGATATTGAAACTGAGAAATTAGCCAAGTAAGACTGCATGTTTCCTTTTTTTTTTTTTTTTTATTTCACATCAAAAGTTAAAATATATTTTTGGCTCAGTTTATGTCGTTCCTTACCACTCATCTTTTAAGTCAGCCACTGAGCTAAATTAATTCATTCTTCACAGCACACTAGTGTTAAGCCACAGTGACTGCTCTGTTTCCACACTTTGGAAAGATTTCTTTCCCCAGAGGACTATAAATCAGTTATGTTACTTTCACAATGTATTTTTACACTGCACACAAATTTACAAGTTACTCAGATGCAGATAGTTTAGTCTATATGACTTTCCCATTTTATTTTTGAAAAGATGGATATCTTGTTTTTATATGGATGCATAGATTTTAACAGCAAATATTTGATGTTCAACAATTCCAGAAAATGAACATATGAAAATTAGCAAAGCTTAATATGTCTTAAGCACTTAAGCACACAGAGGAATGCAGAGTTATTTTTTCCAACTGCTCTTCTTGTTTAGTGTCATCTCAGTAATCTCAGAGTACCAATATGTGACCCAGGGTGTCCCCTGGTGACCACAGAGGACAGGAAAGCTGGAGCTGAGTCACTTGCCAGCACATTAAGTCATTAAGTCCAGACTTCAGCCTCTGAGACCCCTCAGGCCAGGTGAACAACAAAAGGAAAAGCTTAGCTTGCTTTAAAAAAAAATTAAGGATTCATATAGAGGAGGGGCTGACTTCTCCAGAAGCAGCTGTGCTCTTAGATGAGTCTGTATTTCTGCAGTCAGAGCTGAAGAAAAAATAATCTCTGCACCTGGTAATATAACAATCTTTGAAGAGCTGGTATACTGTGCTTTGAGACAATACAGTTGTCCTAGAATATTACAACCATCAGTATAGTTTATATATATCATTGTCTTCTGCCAAGGTGTGAATTGCTGTATAAAAGCAAAAAAAACCCAGAACATACTGGAAGATTCTGGTACTCATGGATTTGCTTTGGTTTTGGAAAATGAAGCCTTTCACCCAGTGTATCTGGGTATTTACAGATCTTATATATCTTGAGAAATTATCTACTCAGTGCCTATCCCTTCTCTGTCTTGATCTATATGTATGGCTTCTTGACACTGCAGTAATACTAATAACAAAACACAGTGCCTCAAATATATGTGTGGGAAGATGGCTTATCTGACCTGGAACAATATTAATATGAAGTAGTTTTATTAAGTGAGCAGTATACTCACATGCAAGTCCTCCGGCCCTCAGGAAACTTCTCTGCAGAACAGAGAACAGAATTGAGCCCTTCAGATAAAACTCTTAATGTTTCCTCCATTAGCTTTCTGCTACCACTTCTAACAGCTTTATTTATTAATTCACCTTCCTCATAAACTCATAGCAACAAGCATTGAGTGCCAGAGTAGACTGTACAAAGAGCATAGGTTGTTATGGGGAAACAACAGTGTGTGGAAAACTTCAAGAAGAACACGTTGAGCATTTCAGTTTTGTTTGCGGATATCATTCATACTGATACAATTTTTCATTTAATTTATATTTTCTGGAGATTGGCAGCCCTCAATTCATCAGGCTTCCATGGAAACAGCAGCACCAAGTTTCCCAGACTTCCAGCTCAGATCTCTCTAGCCATGAAGGAAACATCTGTGCAGAGAGGTGCACATTCGTCTCCCTCAGTCTTTCAAATACCTGTTACCTCTGGAGTGCAAGCCTGGTTTTTAAAAGGGACAACTGTCCATTAGCATGCAGATGGAAGCTGAAGTAGACAATGACTCATTTCACATGAGGCATTGGACTCCAGTATCAAAGCTACATAGCCATAGTGCTGATGTCCAGGGAAATGGAAAGACTGCATGGTAACTCTAATTATAGATCTGAGCTGATCTGAGCTGTAATCTGTCTGATTGAAGAAGCACCTAAAGTTTACTAGATTGCTACCCAGTATTGCTATCTCTTCCTGCAACTTCCCGGTGAGGTGCAATTTTGGCTAATACTCTCAGTAACTTATGTCAAAATACGTGGCCAATCTTCTGAGTAATCTATTTCCATTCTTATTATATATATATATTCTGTAAGGCACAATTTATATTCTATAGGCACAGTTACAGGCTGCTTAAGGGAGCAGTCCTTAGGAGATGAACTTGGGGTCTTTGGTTGATGGGAAGCTCAACGTGACCTGGCAATGTGCACTCCCAGCCCAGGAAGCAATCAACTTCCTGGGATGCACCAAAAGCTGCATGTCCAGCAGGTTGAGGGATGTGGTTATGTCCCTCAAGTCTGATCTTGTGAGACCCCACCTGTAGTGCTGTGTCCGGCCCTGGGGTCCTCAGCATAAGGAAGACATGGACCTGATGGAGTGAGTCCAGAAGAGGCCACCAAGAGGGACAGAGCACTTCTCCTATGAAGACAGACTGAGAGAGTTGGAGGTGTTCAGCCTGAAGGTGAGGAGACAAGGAAGACCTTAGAACACTGTCCAATACCAAAAAGGTGCCAGTAAAAGAGGTGGAGAGGGACTTTTTACAGGGGCATGTAATGACAAGGCAAGGGGTAATGGTTTCAAATTTAAATACAGTAGGTTTAGATTAGATATTGGGAACAAATTCTTTATTGTGAGGGTGGTGAGACACTGACACAGGTGGCCCAGAGAAGGTGTGGATGCCCCATCCCTGGAAGTGTTCAAGACCAGATTGGATTGCACTTTGAGAAACCTGGTCTAGTGAAAAGTGTCCCTGCCCGTGACAGGAGGGTTGGAACTTCCATTTCCTTCCAACTCAAACCTTTCTGTGCTTCCCTGGTTCTGTGATTCTGCGATCACTAAATTACCTATGGAGAGTTCTTCCTGAGGAAAAAAAAAACCCTGTTATTTAAACTTTCATCATTTCTTATCCAAACCACACAGACCATGACTGCGTTATTTGTATTCACATTTAGGGTCAAAGCAACAGAACCTGTAATTCAAATACTTCACACACTTGCTGTGGCCAGGAATATGTATCAACTAGGTAAGGCAGACAGGAAACTATTCAGCATCTTTTGATTATAAGACTTTGGATCTTCTCCCTCCATGGAGCACCTGCCCCTCTATTACACCTTATATTAGTCCACTAATGAGTGTGTGCTGCATGTCTGCCTTCCTCCACAAAAACTGCAGATACTAAGCAGAGATTGTATATTAACCAGCAAAAAAGCCTGCTCCTTGACTTTAGCTTTTGCTTTTAGCCACAGAAACCCCCTACTCATTCTTTAGTGCTTAAGGAGAAGTGGCAATCATAGCAGGACCTCAGACACCTTGATGTGCAGGGAGGCATTCATCTCCTTGGTGCAAGACTGCACTCCTCTCTGAACTCAGCCTGGTTCTGCCCAAGGGAACATGGTGGTTTTCAGGCAAGCAGTTTTTCTCAGCACAGTATATGAGTTCAGTAATGTGTAATTATTTTGGCAAAGTATGCACACAGAAAATGTGGAGTATGTATACAATACATGTGCATTGCCAAATTCCTCTGAATTATTCTTAATTTTGTCTGAATGGAAATTGTAATGCAGCTCAATTTAACTTTAAGTTGTTCATGAATTGAAAATTCAGCTACTTATACAGTCAGAATAGTGAGTGAGACCATGCTGGCAGCTAAATACCGAACAGCCATTCACTCACTCCCCTCTTCCCCCAGGGGAGAGGAGAATTAGAAAGGAAAGAGCAGACCACCATGAAAACTTCATTCTCACTATTTATATAAAAAGCTCAAGTACAGTGGATTTATACGTAGTTCCACATTTACCTCTCTGAAAAACTTTATGCACCTGCATTAAATATTTAAAATTTAAAAAGGGTTTTTGTTGTCTCAAGTGGGAACACAATATTGCACAGAAATATGTGTACTTGTATAAGACATGCTGGCATAAGTAAAAAACATACAATGTCCTGATTCATCTCCAGTCTGAGTCCTGTGGAAAGTAGAGACCCTACTGCCTTAAAGAAGAGCAGGTTTTGGCATGACACTGGAGCACCAACAAGATGGACCTGGATTTCAAATGCCTTTTTCACCAAGTACAACAGCTGTATCTAAAGTTGGGCAAGTCTGCCTGGCAACAAAATAAGAGCACTTAGAAGTAGATCTTAATTAGTCAAATGAAATAAGTGCTCAAGGGCAAGATGTGTTTACAATATGAGCAGACAAAACTGTGTACTATGCAATATTGACTGAACTAAATTAATTGCATGCTAAGCAGCTGAACCTCTGTTGCTAATGTTTACATAATGTGCTTATAAATAGTGCTGTTCCTTTTTTTTAACTTTGTAAAGCAACTCAAGTCAGAAAAAAAGCTTCTAGGATTATGGCTCAGACTCTCTTTGTGAGAGTCATCTATTGTACAGTAGCTCAAACGAGAAAAAAAGAGAAAGGAGGGAACTGATGGGGTTGAAAAGAGATTTGCATTGGACTTAAAATTCTACATAAAATATGCTCCTGACAGCACTGCAGGCAAGTTAGCTTAGTCAGGTTCGTGTGAAGGTGTGGAAGTGCTTTGAGATAGCAAACAAGGTGAAGAATTGCATGAGGCTTTCAGGAGACGGGAGATCTCTCTCAACATGTCGAGATCTTTCATCCTGAGTCTAGCACTCCTAGCCTGTGCTGCCAGGACTAGAGTAGAAACAATGTGTGGTCTGCATTTTGCTGCTCCTGAAAATGGATATTTTCTTCCTCCTTATCAAACCAGAGGGGAATAAAGGTTAGAAAAAAAACAAAAGAAAGAGCTGGGGGAAAGCAAGCAAACCTCTCCGGAAGAGATCAGGAGCTTTGGTTCACCTTTCTGCTGGTTGAGATACATCTGGTAACCAGTAGAGTGTCCATTCAAAAGAATAAGAAAGGGAGAAGCAGAAAGATTAAAGCATATTCACAAAAAAGGCCTCTCAGAATGAAAGGAAGAGAAGATGGCTGGGATTTTTGACGCTACTGGAAAGAAACAAGTCCTCTCTTTCCAGCTCCAAGCTCTCAAGGACATTCTGGTACCACCAGCAAGTGAAATGCAAGGCAAGGAGACTATTTGGGTTAACCTCCTCATGCAGAGCTGCTGCCCTAATCACTGTTGACTAGTCTTTAGACAAGAACATGACCGTGGGACTTCAGAACTTCAGTGGTTTCAACCTCACAAGAAAAGAGGATCCAGGCAAATGAGTGAGAAACGTTGAAGCGATTCAACAAAATGTTCCTCAGCATATGTAACCACCAAAGTAACTGAAGTGTCATCTTAAAACTTCATCCTTCAGAGCCACTCAAACTAACTTACAAGATGAGAAACTTGCTGAAAGTTTGTAGAAACTGATGTATGACGTGTATCAGGAATGACCTGTTGATAGCAGTTGTGCACCTTGTACATATTACATGTTCAATTACACAGGTGTCTGGGCTGCACAAGAGCACACCAGTCATGAGCACATACTGCTCGCCTGCTTTCTAAAAAAAATTTTAAAAAACAACCTATTATTGGAGGAAGGTTTTAGACAATAGGTCACCAAAACTATTCAAGTCCAAATTTTAATCACTGGCACTGCTCACTACACATTTGTGTATAAGGATCAGAGACATCTTAACCTCTAAACTACTATGGCCAGGCTGCTTATTACTACACAAAATGTGTGGGCATGAACAAGACTTTTTTAATCACAATTTGATTTATGGGAATTGCACAAAGAGTGTAGAAGAGATGTGTAGAGTCAGAGGCTCTTAACATCAGGCTAAAAGTCGTCGCTCCATTGATGCAAGGAAAGTGTTGTAAAGGTGAAAGAAATGGGATGGGTAAATCAGGCTGCATTGGAACATGTCAGACCTCTAACCATTGTACTGTCTTAGATCAAATGTGTATCTTGCCCATCATCTTGTGTCTGAGTGGCCAGCAGAACATATCAATGAAGCTAGAACAGAGCCTAGGACACACATGCTGATACTTCCTCAGTAAATACCACCAGTAAGTGTTCTGCACTTTGCTATGTCCAGTTGGAAAAAGTATCATATTTAACAATCTGGATAGATTTTTATTCTGTGATTCATGGAAGGTTTTTAACAAGCATAAACTAAGGACACTAACACCAATTAGTGATTTCTGTAGTTTATCTGTATGCTGAATTTCCCTTAATTTCTTTCAAACTAGCCACTAGACATATGATTTGTTGCTTTCTTGGTCTGAAAGTCTGATGGTCTATAAATAATCATGTTCTCCAAACTCACCATATTAACTTAAGATCTTACAGAGTTTTTTTATCAGCCACCCTACCTCCAGGCTAAAGAACTGTGACTCACACAGGTCCTTTCTTCACTGGAATCAAGTGTGTCCTTCATTCTAGCCAATTTAGGATTGCTATTTTGGGCAAAGAAAGGAAACTGCATGAAACAGCACAATGTGAATTAGAATGTATAAGGAAATGCAAATAAACAATTTTGCATTTGCTTCCCCTTCCTAATAATTCCTTAGTTTTATTTTTGTAACAACTAATGAGAATTAAATTCTTACTAGTGACCAGGAAACAAAAATACCAGCATGCCTTACAGGAGGTACTCTTGCACATGAAAGCCATACTATCTAAAACATACTAATGTGTGTTTGTGATTGTTCATTGCATTATATTTATTTTTGCCTTTAAGTTCCTTTGCCATCACTGGCATAATCCAGTAGAAGGAGCCAAATTAACTGGTAAGGCATTTTCAATACAAGTTTGACTACTTATCCAGAATCCTTAATTTCTCTCTGTTGAGACACAGTGATACAGAGAAGTCCTGCTGTGTTAGCCATTAAACAGATATTAAGCAAAACCAAACAATTTCTCTCCCACAGGAGTTTCAGGTTCGTATTAAGACTCACTGGCAAAAAAATGATAACAAGTGGAACTGAACCAATATTAAAGGTACTTGCAGATTAAGGCAAGGTTATAATTCACTCTTTGAACTAGATTAGGATCTTGCAAGAGTGACTTTATGCTGTTAATAATGTTTATTTTCCTCTTCTAATGGATAGGAAGTTATGTCTTCAACTGGGATGAAACAGATTGCCCTACACATAAAATTTATTTTTATTTGAGAAACCTTCTTAAATAACTGACAACGTTTAGTACTCCAGCAGTCTAACCAAGTTTTCATTTGGGCCAGTATTGCTAAAGCTAACTCATGTCCCCAGAGTGAAAAAAAAAGTACCTTACAGATGCAAAAACACACTCAAACGAAGGTGGCAGGAAGCCTTTTCAAGCAATTCTATCACCTTAATGTCAACTAGTTACACTGATTTCCAAAACACATCTTCAGAAGTGTGGTGCACCACTCACCTGTCAGGTTTAAGTTTAAATAGTACAATACATTTCCCAGTGTATGCACGGCCTTGGAGCCATGTGGAAGAAATGCAATATCTGCCTGTTTGAATACAATCATAGGAATAGTAACCAGAAAAATATAACACATTTAGCAACAAAGACTAAGTTGTTATGAAAGGCACAATCTGGGAGGAATGGAAGAGGGCTGGGGTACAGCCTTGTGTCCTTACCCAGGGACAATTAATTTGTGCACATGGAATTGATGTCTTTTGAGAAGCCATGTTTAGATCCAAAGGAAGGGACCCAGCTGTTGGGAGTTTCAGAGCTACCTGCCCTGGAGAATCAGAAGGGAAAAGGGATTCTGTTTGGACATCTCTGTTGAAGTGCTAATGATAGTGGAATCATGACTTGTATTTGTGAATTTAACACAGATCCTTATTTATCCCAGAGATATGTGAGAAGGTAAGTGCTGCAGTGTAAAATAGAACAGCCTGGTGACATCCCATACACTGTTAAACCCGGCTATATCACAATGTCAGCAACATTTCTAAAATATTCTTTCTGTGGACAAGGAGGTTTATACATAACCTATTTCTTGCCATGTGTGTATATGGTTACTTTTTAGATCTGTGGTACTTCTGATCAAGCATTCTCACTTGAACTCTCAGCTGCTGAGAGTAAGAAAAAGAAAAAAATGTTGGCAATTAAGTGCTGTATTTTCATTTCTAGACAATATTTTCTAGGAAGCAGAAGCTTTAAATCTCGAGCTAGGCAATTAAATGTGTTTCTTAGTGATTTTGAAGATGGAAAAGAACCTAGCAAGGGGAAAAAATGCTTAAGTAGAACAAATATTTTTCAGGGACCATTATTAATTATACAACAAATAAATAAATAAAATTTTAGCGGTCACTTATTATTTAGGTCAACAAAACCAGACGCAGAATTCCTGGGAAAACTGCTTGATTAAGCGAGCTATTGCCAGCCCAGCAATGAGGCCATGCTCGTTCCAGAAGTATGAAGTAAACGCGTTCGGCTCCCCGCGCATCCCCCACTCATCCCTCGCTCATCCCCCGCTCATCCCCTGCCCATTCCCCGCGCATTCCCCGCTCATTCCCCGCTCATCCCCCGCGCATCCCCCGCTCATGCCCCGCTCATCCCCCGCTCATTCCCCGCTCATCCCCCGCTCATTCCCCGCTCATCCCCCGCGCATTCCCCGCTCATTCCCCGCTCATCCCCCGCGCATTCCCCGCTCATTCCCCGCTCATTCCCCGCTCATTCCCCGCGCATTCCCCGCTCATTCCCCGCTCATTCCCCGCTCATCCCCCGCTCATCCCCTGCTCATTCCCCGCGCATTCCCCGCTCATTCCCCGCTCATCCCCCGCGCATCCCCCACTCATCCCCCGCTCATGCCCCGCTCATCCCCCGCTCATTCCCCGCTCATCCCCCGCGCATTCCCCGCTCATTCCCCGCTCATGCCCCGCTCATCCCCCCCTCATTCCCCGCTCATTCCCCCCTCATTCCCCGCGCATTCCCCGCTCATTCCCCGCTCATGCCCCGCTCATCCCCGCTCATTCCCCGCCCCTTCCCCGCCCATCCCCCGCTCATCTCCCGCTCGTTCCCCGCGCATCCCCCGCCCTTTCCCCGCTCATCCCCCGCGCATCCCCCGCTCATGTCCCGCTCATCCCCCGCTCATTCCCCGCTCATCCCCCGCGCATTCCCCGCTCATTCCCCGCTCATGCCCCGCTCATCCCCCGCTCATTCCCCGCTCATTCCCCGCTCATTCCCCGCGCATTCCCCGCTCATTCCCCCCTCATGCCCCGCTCATCCCCTGCTCATCCTCCGCTCATTCCCCGCTCATTCCCCGTTCATTCCCCGCTCATTCCCCGCGCATTCCCCGCTCATTCCCCGCTCATTCCCCGCTCATTCCCCCGCGCATTCCCCGCTCATTCCCCGCTCATTCCCCGCTCATTCCCCGCGCATTCCCCGCTCATTCCCCGCGCATTCCCCGCTCATTCCCCGCTCATTCCCCGCGCATTCCCCGCGCATTCCCCGCTCATTCCCCGCGCATTCCCCGCGCATTCCCCGCTCATCCCCCGCTCATTCCCCGCGCATTCCCCGCTCATCCCCCGCGCATTCCCCGCTCCGGAGCCCCCGGCGGCGCCACCCCCGGTGCGAGCGCGGAGCGCGGGCGCCCCCGCGAGGCCCCGGGCGGCGCTGCCGGAGCCGCTCCCCGCGCCCGCCTGGGAACTCCGGCGTTCTCCCGCCCACCCCGTGACAGCTCTCGTCAACATCATTGAGGCACGGCAGGCCCGCGATATCTGACTTTTATGAAATTCGTGTTCAGACATCACGGTCCAGCTGCGAGTGCTGCTCTCTCTTGTCACAAAAACAGAGGTATGCGTTTAAATTGGTGACATGGATAGATAGGTACGCAGAGGGAAAAGGATTACATGGGAAAAGAGCTGCCGAGGGAGTACCTGGGCAGTACTGATAAGTTCGGTGAACAAACCAGCATTAACTCTGGCCACTGCAATGGCAAGACTCACTTTTCCTATCACTGAAATAGTTTTTTCTTCCCTTGTAAACGCTAAGGCATTTGCTGTCCAAAACACAGGGTTTCCATTGCCTGCTATCCAGTAGTCAGTGCTGCTCCACACTTGAAGGTTTCTTAATTTACATCACTACAGCTACTCGATTAAAGCCACTGTCCACTTGAAAAAGGAGGAGAAACACTCTGTCACCTGCTCACTGTTCAGAGCTGAGATCAATTCCTGTCTTTAACTTCCAGCCAACTGCCTTCCTCCTAAGTTTGCTGGAAAAAAGTCACACGAAGTCAACACCTATGAAACATGAGGGCCTCCAATTCCTGCATCTGTGAGCCATGAAAAGCAATGCCTCTCACACACCTAGAACAATGTGCAAAGCACAAAAGGAAAGAGCATCACATAGCAACAATCCTATCTTATCCGGGAATGGACTGCCCAGGGAGAATTTACACCTTGTTAGTGTCCAGCAGAGATATTACAACGACTGCCAGGGAAATAATGAATGCAATGAAGTTTACTGTACCTAAAACCACAGGAAGATGTTTTTGCTCAACTACTTTTCTAAAAAGGGAGCTAAAAAATGTGAATGCTCCTGAGTGAAAAACATCACTATCTCACTATCTCTTTCTCATAATTTCCATCAGCTTTAGGGAGGCTTTAATTCAAGAAAGAAATCTGCATATTTAGAATATATATAGACTATATATATATATATATATATATATATATATATATACACACATATATATATAATATAGGTATATATAGAAAAAGTAGTAGCTCACATTAGACCCATTTTTTGTTGTATTTGGAAGTCTCTTTTAAGTTTGTAGAGATTAAAAACATGGCCTGTCAGCAATAACAGCTTGTCACCAGCTGATACCTTACATGCAAGGTTCTTGCTTTTGGTCAGTTGACTTATAACCTACTAGTTCTACTTTTCATTCAGTAACCAAGGTGATAGAAAGCAAGACTAGGCAAAAGCACATTTGTCTGCGTTACAAAACTCACATAATTTCCTTTTGCAAAGATCCAACATGACCACACAGTGTATCAATAACACCGTGCAACCTTTTTGTAGGAGGTTGTCCCTGTTTTCTTTTTGAAATCTGCCCTCTGATATCCCAATGTTTATTTGGCATCACTGTGGGTTTTAACAGCTAAATCACTAATAATTCCCCTTCAGGGAAGGGAATTTCAGCCGCAATAAGATGCCAAACTATTACCTCTTTTCTCAAAGTGTCAGAGAAACTGCAGAGAGGCTGGCTGCAGCTTCCTCAAGAGGTTGCAAGTCAAATCAGGAGCTCCTGAGGACTGGAGGTAGTTCCTCTCTCTGTCCTGGGTCCCAGCCTGCACTATCCAAGGAAGCTCAATAATTGGAGGGCAGGATGTAAAAAGAGCAACAGTTGATGATGGTACAGAACAGAAGAAGCATTTTCATGGTTTTCTTCCAAACCTTGAGGCAGAGTTGAGGATTCTTATATCTAAACCTTCACCTGTGACTTTGCAGCAAGTACCTGTTCAACATCTAGGTGGTGATGGCCCTTTCGTTTTTTATTCTGTCCCCCAAAGACAAAGGGTAGGTTCTAACTCATGTAGAGGATATCTGTGTGGTACACAGTCTACACATAATCAATACCCTTTCAGTATGAAATGACAGTTCCCGTGCCATCTGTTTTGCACCACCTTTTCTGAGAAGAGAAATCCTTCAAGAGAAGGTTTCTATAAAACACATTTGTAGTAAAATGAGGTTAACACTTCCCTGCCAATCTCAGTCTTGGTCTTTTAAACAGTCTTAGCAGTCTTCATTCACTTTCAACCATTCTGTATCACACCCTACATGTAGCTCATGTCAGCCCTGGGTGTATGTGTGCAAAACCTTTAAAGCAGCTATTGAAGTCTTCCTACCAAGCAGTTACCTTCACCTTTTGCAGTGAAAACGAATGAAAACCAGCCATGCAGAGCTCTGTGTCACAGCCCGGGCATGGTTCATTTGAAAAAGAATAAAATAGCATAAATAATGGGAAACCCAGTTTTAAGCTTGCAACAGCAATCAATATTGCATAGATTAGTGTGGTTTTCAGAGCAATTCAGATAGTCAGAACACCATGGCACTGAGCAGTTCAGAAATAAAATACATGAACATTTAATCTTGTTCAGCCCATCATTGTGTGTTTGCATCAAAAGATAGTTGTTCAATAGCTGCAGACTTTCCAAGCAATCTCTGGAGCCTGGCAGCAAGTCATAGGAGCTTCTCTGACTGTCACCAGGGAAACCATGGATCTGTTGTGCATGAGGTCAGCCTTCCAGGGATAAGGCTATTACTAGGCATCATCATAGGAAAAGACATCTCAAGACTAATTTCCTTAGCTTGATATTGCATTACTTGTGCATATGAAAGGATAGGTTCCTAACTCTGTGGAGGCTTCTGATGCTACAGTTGATTCAACTGGCAAAAGTACTGTCAAGTTTTCTAAAGCTTTAAGTTCAAACACATGTTTTTATTTGATCTGTGTTATATGATTTAAACCTGATTAAATCTAACACCTGAAGGAAAAATTTAAAAATAGATGAGATGTTCTCTCCTCTGGTAGGTATCTGGGGAAAGTAGAAAAATGCAATAAAGTGGAACCAGTTTAAATACTAGTTCAAAAATGTTGTCAATTGTGAGATTTTTTTGAAACTCAGTCACTTCTGAATTCAATCAAAATATTTCTTAAAATGGTAACAATAATGTTAACATTTCCAGTGATAGAATGGCAAATTAATTTTTAATTAAATTATAAATAATCAACATCACTGTTAAAAGGAAACAGAAGAAAGGTGCTAGTTTTGGAGTAAAAAGAATTATTTCTGTGATAACAGAAGATCAAAGATGGCATGATCTAATTAAAATAAAAAATGCTTCATGAATATCAAAGGATTACCTACAGCTCTGACAGACATTGTCAGGTGATACTACAGGCACCTTAATTCTTCTAGAATCATCTTTGTCTCCACTGGCTCCCAACTCTGTATTTTGTCGCATCTTGCATAGGAAATCAAATGAAAACCTGGGAACTGAACCTGGTTTTACTGTCAGAGCTCCTCCAAAGAGAGTTTGTTTTGCTGATGATGTATCTGTCTGTTGGCAAACTGAGCAATTCAAGCCTGACTGAAAAGTAGTTGTATTAGAGCTAGCTAAAAAACAACCTTTAATCATGAATTCTGTTCTTGTTTTCTGTCTTCTCTTCTACATCTAGAAGCTTCCTCAGGGCTTTTGTGTAACAGGAATATCACATGACAGAAGGTTGAATTCCTGATTAACAGCAGCTCCTTCCACTTGAACTGCAACTGTTTAAGCAAAGTAATAAAACAAAAAGAAAAGTCAATAATCAAATTGTGCCTCTGTTTCAGATGGATACACTACTGATGATATTGAATTTTACTGGAATGGAGGAGAGTCAGCAGTAACAGGAATTAGTAACATTGAGCTCCCACAATTTTCTATTGTGGATTACAAGATGGTATCAAAGAGAGTGGAATTTACAACAGGTAAGCACTGACAAGTTAAAAAAAGTTGTCCCTTCGTCCTCCAGCTCAGAAATACCAGTGCCTACGTTTCGTGAGGCATTAGTCATTGTATGACTTCTTTCTTTCAGGAGCATATCCTCGATTATCACTCAGCTTCCGGCTTAAAAGAAATATTGGATACTTCATTTTGCAAACCTATATGCCTTCCACGCTGATCACAATTCTGTCATGGGTGTCTTTTTGGATCAATTATGATGCCTCTGCAGCCAGAGTTGCTCTAGGTAACTTCTCAAAATGACTGAACTACGTGGACACTTGCTGCTTTTGAAAACAGTGGCACCAAATCCATACTGCTGGTTGAAGCATCATTAATTGTGATCTCACACAAGCAGCACAGGGCCTTGGTTGTCAGGAAGGCAGTCAGGTGTGACCTTGCTGACATCTGAAGCTCTTGCTCTGCACTTAGGTTGGGATTCTGGTTGACTTCCAGTTGTCATAATGGTCTTTGGATCATGCCAAAAGTATCTTGCTTCCAAACTGGAACATAAAAGTCTAATTCAGGTGCCTAAGGGTATCCACACTGTGCTGCATGAACAATCCCTGTTGATGTTAGAAAGTGTTCTCTCAGGCCAGATCTGACTGGAATGAATACACAAGATCCTACTGACATCAGTGGAGATACACCAGCTTACACCAAATAAGTCTGTTTTCCCTATAGAGTTGGTTTTTTCCCATACCATGTTCCTTCCTACAGCTTTCCATAAGAATGAAGATCTTCGGCACTATCTGTGCTTTAAGGCACAGATTTTTAATATTTTTCAACTCTATTGCCAAAAAGCCATTTTGTCCCATCTCCCTGCAAATTAAACTTGTTACACCTCTGCCTAGAGCTATTATCTACATGCATTAATGACCTGTGATTAAAGCAGACTATGAAGTAATTTCAGCCAGCTAAAAGAAAAAACACATATGAGAAAAAAAGAAATCATTCAGTGGTGGATAACACAATGAGATGGAAATGCTTTACTTGCAAGCACTTAGTTAACAGGAAAAGCTGTTTTGGTACAAGCATATGTATCACTTTCTCTTCATCAAGGACCATCACTTTATCAAAAGGCTTCCCTTTCTCCTTTCAATCCTCCATTTTAAATCAAAAGCTATATACTTATTGCAGATCCCCACAGCAATGCAAGTCACCTGTGGGGTCAAGTAGAGCTACTGCTGTAAATGAAGTATGAAGCATTTTCTCACATAGAAAGAACAGCACTCAACTCAGCTATCCAGGTCAGATAACACCACATTCCCTAGCACAGTTACTGCAAAAATTAAGGCAAGAAGTTCCAACATAGCCTGGGCTATTGGAGCTTATTTCATTCACCCTTCACTGCATGAAAAGCCAAGGAAGGTGCTATCAGCAGACTTGCAAGGATATGTTTCTTGCAAAACACATTCCTTTGGCTGCTAAGAACCTGATCACATAATTAACTCATCTGCATGAGAGGTGTAATTCTTCCATTATGTCTTTTGTGCTCAAATTTCCTTCCTTGTCATATTAGTCAATGTCTGCTTCTTCCTTTTGTAGGAATCACGACTGTGCTGACCATGACCACCATCAGCACCCACCTCAGGGAGACCTTGCCAAAGATTCCCTATGTGAAAGCAATAGATATTTACCTGATGGGATGCTTTGTGTTTGTGTTCCTGGCCTTGCTGGAATATGCCTTTGTAAACTACATATTCTTCGGGAAAGGACCTCAACATCAAAAAAAGACAGCAGGCAGGACAGGACATGCTACAGGCGAGAAGAGCAAACTGGAAACAAATAGAGTCCAGGTAAAATGTTCAAGCTATCTTTTCAAACATTACTTTTACTGTGAAAATGTTCATTTATATGATGATAGAGATTAATACAGGTGGAACACATGTGCATTTAAGAATACATGTGCATTTGCCTAGAGAAAAATTGTATTTTAAGGAGATTACAGCAATGTATGGTGTGCTCCATCTTCAACTGAAAACAAAGTAAGAAAATACAGAAAATGCAAATGAATATTCAGGACACATATTTCTTTCTTCTTTATATTTCTTGCAGAAGAAATACAAGGGGTACAAGGAAGTTAAATATTTATCACTTCAACTGTATATTTTTTTGCTTTAGAAGGTGGTATAGAAGAAATGTTTATAATAAAGCTCCTTTTTACATACAGAAACTTCACCAAAAATAAAGAGCATAGATAAGCTCTATTGCTTCAGTGAGCCCTGAATAAAGCCTGTAGCAATGAGCTTCAAGGAACACAAGGATGCTGCTGCTAGATTATAACAGCTTTCATAGATGTCAAGATTTTTCCCTCAGCTAAATTCAGGCACATCACAACTATCCCCTCTTTAAAAAACAAGCCAGAAAACTTTCAGGAAGTAATATTATGAACATATTTTAAACAAGGGTGAGTTTAATTTTGCAATACATCAGTGAGCACTTGCAAACATCTATAAACCTATTTCACTTTTTCCCAGTTTTTCAGAAATAAACCCTTTGAAGCCTCATGTATATTTGGCCCAGTTTGACTCAGAGGAAAATATATATCCTAACGAGCCAAAAAATTTCTTCCTTCCTATGCTTTACTTACAATATGTTACATCCAAGTATTAATGAGATCTTACCCAGGCTGTCCTATAAACTTCTTTACTGTTGTGGCCTGAGGTGATAACATTTGGACAAAACTGTATTTTAAGCCCTCTGTTCAGTTGGAGGAATGAGATCAACACATTAAGAAGTAAGACTTCATCTTGATAGATGGCTACTGTGTCACATACACATTAGGAAGTGCATTTCAGAAACTCTGTTATATCTTATTCATTCTAGAGCTGTGTGTTTGGTGTACCACCGCTACAGCTATGCATCAACAAAGCCATCATACCCTCAGTCTCAGTGAACTCATGAGCCCATTAAAAGTTCTTACATTTGCCTTCTGTCCCATTGTGTAGGGGATGCTTTATTACAGTGAGGGCACAAATTCAGTTCAGGCAGTCAGCAGACTCCAAGACCCCTCAAAGTACTGCCTTCCACAGAGCAGAGGAGATAAGCCATCCTGGCATGGACTGTTGTGCACAGACACTGTCTATCCATTTCTGTGCAAAATAAGGAAGGGAAAAAACAACATAACTCACCAACTCCGACCAGCTGCCTCAACAGCTCCTGAGATAAGCCAGCCTAGGTGAGAAGCAGCACAGCAAGGATTCATGACAAAGAGGAAATCAAGACTTCTTCAGATGTCAGCCTTGGCTATGTGTGCCCTAGTGCACTGAACTGAGTAAAGGATAAGAGTGCAGGTAAGTTCTTCTCCTACATATTTGGAGAGTTTAACTAAAAAAACGCCATAACTCATAACTAAAAGTTTTTGTTTAAATGTTATGCAGCAATTACACTGAGACTGGTACCCAGAATGGGATGGAAAGTTTTTAAAGCACCACATTGTATACACCGTAATTTTTCTGATAGAAAAAGGAAGTCATACATGCTTTGTACCAGGATTTCTAAGTGCTCACACTTTAGGTAGCAATCCCATTCTGAGACTGAGAGTGCTTGAAGTGAACAGACTGCTTTCTGCCTGTACAGTGCAGGTTTGCAAACTTAAATACATATATATGCACACACATATATAAACACACAGATGTGAATGGATATCAGTGAATTTTGTGTTCCACGCACTGATGTGAGACATTGTGAACATTAATTTTACCCAACACAGAAATGCTGATTTTCAACAGTTGTATTTCTGTCTTTGGCAGGAAGAGTGCACACAACCAGAGCAGTGGGACACAGTGAGGTTTTGTGACCTCCAGTGAAACAGCTCCCAGACCCTCTCCATCATTTTTTGAGATTTTTCACTGGTATTGTGATGCCTGCACCAGAGCAGGGGAAAGGGGGTTTTTGAGCACAAAAGAAGCACAGTTGTAAGTATGTATAGCTATAGGAGATTTTTTCCCTTTTACTCTTCACACACACCACTTATCCATACAGGCACCTGTAACTATTAGAAGATACATAACAGTGCTTCATCTCTTTGTGCCAGGTGAAGATACCAATCATTCCCAACATACAACTTCAAAAACTAAAAGAGTTCAAATTCCTTCACCAGATAGCACAAGCTTTAGATGTGTCAGCAGCACTCAGCAAACTGACCACTATATTAACAGTATAAAGAAGACCAGATGAAAAATGAAATGGAACTGATGATTCATAGGTGGCTGTTCCATGCTCTACAGACTGAAGAAGATGGAAATAAAGTATCTCCAGCTTCATAATTTATGACATTTTTATTTTTAATATACAAAAAAAATTATTTTGTAGTAAACAATCTTTCTGTTTCTCTGAATAAAGCATAAAGACTGTTTATATCTCCTTGTTCATTTGTCAAAGCTAGATGTAACTGACATCACCATAATTATGGATAAATAGGAAAAATCACCCAGCAAAAATATTTAGACAGTCTATGGATGCAACTGCTTCTCTTTCCCCAGACAATTAAGACTGTGAATAGTAATTATACAGAAGCTATCTCTTAAGTAGGAGAAAAAAGGTAGGATGCAATCAAAATGTGAGTGGGAAAGGGGCTCATAAATGACAGCACAAGGCAAGTGATAAATTGTCTCCCCAGTTCTGTGCAGCATCACATCCTTTCAAATGTCCTGTGAAACACTAAACACTTGGGATAGAATGCCAGAGACCAGCCACAGGCACCAAGGAAAACTGACAATTTTCCATTACACTGGCTACTGGAAGGAGAAAAAGGGAAGCATATAACCACACAAATACCTTAACCTGCAAGCAAATCTCCCTGTGAATTAGTATATCCCTGCTGGTCATAAAGTGTTTCTTTGTGGATCAGATTGTGGTAACACTACAGCATTTATTCCAGTAAGACAGCCTGTATGAGTAACATAGCCCTGAGTCTTTCACCTTAAGAGGAAGAAATAATGGGTTTGTATTGAGATAAAACAACTGTTTTTACCTTTTATCTCCCAACTGCTAAGGTACAAAAAAACCCCAAAAAACAAACAAACAAAAAAAAACCACAAACAGGTAAAAAATTCATTCCAGACAGAACTAAGCATTTGAGACCCATTCTCTGTCAAGGAATGCTAACATGCACTTCCCCTAGAGCTTTCTGACTACTTTTTATGTGGCCAATACAGGCCTGTTGTTTTGGGTTGTTTTCTTTGTATTACTTTCAACTATTTTACACTTACAATATCATTTGATGATCCTAAGCAGGAAATTAATTTTCAAGAGTCAGTGAAAAAAGAAGGTTTCGTCCCCCTTGGTGTGGGGACATTGATTCAACTCTTAGTGTCTGATTTGTCTGTCAGTGCCCCAGGAAAGCTGAGACCAGTCTGTCAGCGTCCTGTTAGGGGGACCCTTCACTGAACTGCTCTGCTGGATCACAGGGGGGTTTGACTGACTTAGTCAAGGACAGCCTAAGGGAGACCCCTCAGCAGGTCTTCCCAGTTTATGACCAGTTTATTAAGTGGGTCTTCCTCTTTATTTGTTACCCACTGTCAGCAACAGCCAACACCTAGGAAGGACTCACACCAACATCTTATGGAATATCACTATTTTTTAATAAAAAATGGTGACAGGTTAAGGTTCAAGGGTTGCCAGTGATAGTACCTGACTGCAAAAAGATATTTAAAGCAATACACAGACAAACACTAATCCCCAGTGAAAGTATTCAGCCCACACAGAGTGATTCTTACCCAATAGGCATCCCTGTGGGGTAGAAAACAGGTTCAGTCCATGGACCCATGCCAGTAGTTACAACAGAGTAACTTTTCTAACTTTTCGTCACTTTCAACCTATTTGTATCCTGTTTATTTACATTTAGGTGGAACTTGAGTGATAGTCATACACACCTTTGTTACTGATTGGTGTAAAATTCTCTTGCTTCACTCTTAGAGTCAATAAAATATGGAGCACATTCCCAGTGAGGGGTGGTTGTACCTTGGATGGAGGTGTGAGTTAGTATTACAACTGGATTATAATGAACCAAGTTCATCTGAGGAGAGTGATTTCAGCACAGTTGTTGGCTCAGCAGGAGATCAGCTGCACAAGTTTTAATACTTTGCAGTGAACTACTGAAAGAGTTTTTAATGATGTGGGAAATTGCACAGAACATTTGACCAGGTACATAAGAATATCTTTTATACTTCCATGAGCTAATTTAGTCAAGATCAGTGTAAGGCTCTTTGCTCTGAACTGCAAAGACTGCAATTCAAAGACCAGCTTGCTTCATGACATACAAATCATCTTGCCTAAAGTGGTTTAAATTAAATTAATTTTAAAAATAACAGGTTCATTCAGAATACTTAGAGCAGGAATTCAGACACTGCTTGGCTCATAATAAATTGTCAGGTTATATTAGTTTAAGAAAGATCCCTATGCATCACTTCAGAGTGTAGGCAGCTACAAGTTGTCTTCCCAAAAAAGAAAAGTCATAATAACTGCTTAATAATGCTTGCATTATCGTTACTATTATTATAACACCAAAGTCAATTAACTTACACATTAGATTATGTAATCAAAGACAGCTCAAAGAGCTATTCCATAAAAATGGGAAGAAAATATTGACCTGTCAAAACTTCTGAGAATTTAAAAAAAATATCTTTTTACACAGGGACAACTTTGAGATCACTGGGTTTTTTCCACAGAAAAAATGTCAGATCTTCAGAGTAAATGAATAGTCCCATAGTTATGGCAGTTGTCTGTAGAGTAGAAGACCCTTGCTTACATCTTCCTTCTTACATTTTAAGGACTGACCTAAAAAGTATGAGCTGAGTAGCCCATATCTCAAGCAAACATTTGAAACACCATGCTGATTTGTGACAAGATGGCCTTTCTAAGCCAGAACATGTGAGCTTTTCCCACCAAAACAGCAGCGGGAACTGGGATGCTACCACTGAATGCTCATTTCAGCACACACAGAATCAATTTCTAAACCAGATTAGTGCATTTTCTATCTGTAGTGACTTATTACTTCACTTAGATGACTTCTTTTGCTCCATGGTTCTCTTGTGTGGCTTTTGTACAAAGAGTTCCTACACTGCTTTGCTTTCAGTTAGTAAGTGCTTAGTCTGGCACAGTGCAAATATGCCATCAGTTATGATTTAAAGCAGATGGGAAGGAACATCTTCCCCATTGCCAGGCGGAACTGAAAACTTCTTTGGTCCCATCTTTCCTTTGCAGCAACCCACAAAGACTGGGTTTCCCTGTGTGGTTTTTTTTTTTTAGTTTTTTCTTGCACATACTTCAAATCTGCTGTAGATTATTATGTCATTTCCTAGCTCTGCTATGTCTTTACTAAAAATGTAAAGCTCAGAGTGTAAACAAAGCACTGCATATCAATGGTGCTTCACAAGACTAGATACTGTCTATAATCAATATCTTATTCCCTGATATAAAGGTATCCACAGACATGATCAAGTTTGTTATAAATTTGGGATAGGTCCAATACCACAGTTTACAAAAAACAACATTAATATTCAAGCCTCGAGGTGAAGACCTTGAAGTTTCATTTAAGAGGCCTCTGTTCTGATGTATATTTCCCTCATATAGCCTACAGTGAATTTTTAAATATCTTATGAATTTGAAACATCTATTAAGTATCTATGGAGAAGTCAGAAGTCAACCTGGAACCACAAAAACTTTTCAAAAGAGGCTTTACTACAAACGTGTAGAAAGCTGAAGATTTATGAAAAGGACAGCACAGCAATGCAGCAATTTGTGGATAATTACACTCATACTTAAGAAGACTATGGTACAAAAATATTTAATATATACATATATATAATTTCTTGTGCCAGACATGTATATACTGGTTGCAGTTTCCAATTCTTTGCTTGACTAATAGCACAAATAAAGTGACAAACATATTTGAAACAACAGCTTCTGGTATCAACACATAAAAATGCAACTGTAAGTTTTCATTGAATAAAATGGATTATTCTATACGCACATGAACAAGTTAATGGTATGCTATGATTTCATCTCTGTAATATAGTAATTGCCCAAAATCAATTCTCATCATGAGTATTTTGCAATAACTGATAAAATACATGTGTATCTACATGCTCTTCATGTGATGAACCCATTGTTACAAGACATTTAGAAACTAACCTGCAGCACCAAAACAGTCGAAAACTGTGTAAAATGGGCAGAGAGAGCAACATTTTCTTTTCACCTTCAGTATGTGAAAGCTTCAGGTGCCAGTCACCAGACATTAAAAATCAGTATTTCATAAAGGCCACAATCCAAGTAAAAGATAAAATTACAAAAGTCTTACTTTACAGAGGATGAGACAATTAACCGAATTACAAGACCAAGAAGCCAAGTGCTTTGATGTTGAATAGCTGAGTTCACACTAGTCATGAAAGTGTGTTCAGCATCTTTTCACTTTTGTGAATGCTGTACCAGACAGGACAGTCATTGCAGCCCCAGGAGCACCTTGACACTACAGCCACGTGGTCCATCTGGGAAACACCTTGGGCTGGCTGAGGAACCTGTCTAATCCACGTTCCTTCCTTGACACAGGTTGATGCCCATGGAAACATGCTTCTCAGACCACTTGAAATACGAAATGACGTTGGCAGCTCAGATGTGTTCACGAGCCTCCCTGACCCCCGAGCCACCACGTACACGTACGACAGTGCCAACCTGCAGTACAGAAGAGCCACTTCCAGCAGAGACCTCTACAACAGGAGTGCTCTGGACAGGCACAGGCTCCATAAAAAAGGACACTTACGCAGGAGGGCATCCCAGATCAAAGTCAAAATCCCTGATTTGACTGATGTTAACCTGATAGACAAGTGGTCCAGAATGGTCTTTCCTATCATGTTTATTCTTTTCAATGTTGTTTACTGGCTGTATTATGTCCACTAAATTATGCAATAATGTTACCACAGACAAACATAATTGTTTCTTTTCCTTCTCCATTTCATTAACTCTAAAGAATTGCAGTAGCTATAATGTTCCATGTTCAACGTAAGATACTCTGCCATGGAACATTTCTAGATTTAAACTTTTAAAAAAACCAACCCAACACAAATCCAGGACCACAACATTTAGATCAGAATAGTACAGATCAGCTCTTAAGGAGCATCACCCATGACCTTTCTATCAATTTAATATTTTTTTTTTTTAAGTGGAAAATTTGTCCCACTGTATTTCTTATCACATATTGGCAGCATGCTTCCAAACAACACAAACTATACTAGTAGTATCTATGTCACTGTCTTTCACCATTTAGAGTGTAGAGAAATTTGAAGAAATTGCAGCTTAAAAGTTTATTACCATTGCACCATGCTTCACCTCAAACTTAATAGTTAAAACAGGAAGTATTTCCATAGTGTGTTTGAGAAGTATCACTCAGAGGGAAGTCAAATAACATTTTCAGAGGCAGAGATATTCAAAAGAAAGAAAGGGTAGCAGAGAGAAATCCCACCGAGTTTCCAAACAAGGAATCAGCTGATTTGATCTCAATGGAATTATTATTTCCACAAAGTAGCAAAGTTGATATTTATGAGAACAACTGTGCCATATGTAATTTTGTATTAAAAAGTAGAAAACAAACACATGCTGACTCCTTGAAACAACTCTGATGGATACTCAAGCCAAGATTTTTCTTAGCACCCAGGTTTCCTGTAGCTGGTAATTGCAACATTCTCCCAAAAGTTGGTAGATGTCTGGGAATAGATCTGAGGAAATTTTTGCACACAGTTTCCTTCAGATGTCTTTATTCCACTGAGAACCAGGAGATGCAGCTGAGTCTTATGGCACACTGGCAATGCTGGGTGCACTCCTTCTGAGGAGCTGCCTCTTCTTACCTGGCTGCCTATTGCCCGACACAACTCCAGCCAAGGAGCCACAGCCAAAGGGCTAGCAATATCCATGCAACTGAGAAGCAATAGGTCAGTCATCTTCTATCTATATTAAATCCATTTTCCTTCCCTACTGCCAAGTGTTTCCTAACAGCACCGACACTGCCTAACACAGCATTTTATTGAAACCATTATCAGTTAATTTTTTTTTGTATTGCAAGTGTTTCATACTTTTAGGAGAGTCAACATATACAAACCAACAGAGTCTTTGTAGCTACTGAGGTGGTATTATCAATAGAAACTGGTACAGAAAGAAACACTGGTCAGGACACAAACGAAAAAAGTGATGTGGAAAATTTCTTCAGTAGTTCCTCATTGCCTGGCAGTAAGGTCAGCTGATGACTTTATTGCCAACTGACATTGCAATCTCTTTAACCAGAACATAATAATAAATTAAACCCTCCTACATGTTATGGTTTGTCACATTGTGCAAGACCTGAACCTTCTCACAGACCAGGGCCTGTTGCCCCTTCCCTTCGTTTGTGCAGCAGGCTTCTGCAGAACGAGGTAGAATCATAGCATCATTAAACAAGAAAGGGAATAGGTTAACTTCATTCACTACAAAAATTGTAAGGCTGCAAAATAATCATTTGACATTGCTAATCTAAGGGAGTCCTTGAAACTATCCATTTTTCTGTGGGCTCCAAAGTCCCAGTCTCATCCCAAGTTCAATGGAGCACAATAGTGGTCTCCTCAGATGTCTTCTTTCTGCTGCTACAACCTGTAACCTTCAGTCTACTAAAGAGGGGCACAATTTTACAAGATTAATCAGCCACTAAGTACAACTTCAGGTGATTCACGACAAATATTAATTCATGCAAATGGCTTTTCTGAATAGGCTATATATGCCTATCCCCTCCATGAAACAGCCCCAAATAAGTTTTAAACAAGAATCCCACATGGGACAGTTTGATTACATTTTTAATCATAGTTAAGCAATGTTTATATCAAGAATATTCCAGTGGAAACTAACAATATTATTTTGGTATTGTAAAATAGAATACAGAGAACATAAGGAAGTCTTGCATACTTAACTTTCCATAACTGCAAAAAATAGCACCGGGAGGGAGACACCAGTAGGACCATATGTGCTGTTCATTGCAAACACATATCCACTAAATAGTTTTGAATTCTCTGAACTGGCACAAGACTTTACAGAGTAAGTCCATGAGCCATTGAATTTGCATGCTTTGTGCTTATATACAAAAATTAATTCAAGTAATTCAAAGAAAGTAATGCATTCTGCAGACCTATAGTATAAAATACAATTATCAGTGACTCATGTTTGGCATTACCTGATTTCCCAATGATATTCACAGACAGACCTCAGGAAAGTAATTAAGACTAGCTGATCCAGAGGTGAAAAGATACTACAACCTCTCCTTACCACTGCAGTAAACATTTTAGAAGAGCCAGCATCCAACATGACATCAAAAAAAAGACTTTAGGGTAAAAAAAAAAAAGGATCCTTTGGTTTTGATTACAAGGGCAAAGATCAGCTTTACTGGTTTTCAGCATTTTTTTTTTTTGTAGGCCCCTAACATTTGCATAACACATATTTTTCTAGTCTGTGGTTCAGCCAGATACTTCTGGCATAGTTGATAGGTACATGGACTAAAAGCAGTTACCTTGTACAGTTCCAAGTGAAAAAAAAACCAACAAATGTATGGAGCAGAGTAAAAGCCATTAACAAGAGCAAGGCACATGCAAAACTCCTTAAGAACAGCACGTAGCAAAATAGGAGGATCTACCCTTCTGCCCCAGGAGGCGTTGAACACATGCCAGCTATCCAAATCCCAGCCCTGTAGTCCATTTTGAGCAGCACACACCAAGGCCTGTCTGCATTGAGAGCTGGAAGCCACAACCCTGAGTCAGGAAACAGCTGCCAGCATCCAGTGAAAAGTTTGGCAGCAAGGACTAATAACCCCACCACACACAGAGGCAAGAGCCACTAATTGTGGGTACAACTGCTTCTGGAGAAAAAAAGCAGAAGAAAACATTTCTTACCTGAGAGCAATAGCTTGGCAGCATGGAAAAGGCAGTGGTTACTAGTGGCATGGGATGGCAAAATGAGTCCATTTATGGGTTGCCCACGTACACTGCCACCTGGAGCTAGAAATTATGGAGCACAAAAGAAACACAATTTCTTCCCATCAATAGGATGGAGTAATTTGGCTGGCTTTATGCAATAAAGGTGAACAATGCTGTAATGCTAAGTTCCCCCACTGTTGTACTTCAGTAGTTTCCCTACCCTGAGGAACCAGACTTCAAGATGAGCATAAATAAGGTCCTACTGCTAATTAGGTTTTAGCTAAATTCCCATGCAGTTTGTGCAACTCTCATGCAATTTCTACTGGAAGTCATTTTTGGCTCATTTTCCTGTGATGTTGGGTTTCTACTGTCCCTGAGCACGCATATTTGTGTGCCTACACAGGAGTCTCCCAACAATATTTGAATCCATTGATAATTTCAACCAAAAGCTACTATATTCCTACAAGTTTCAACAAAGCAACTAGGTTAGCAGAGAACAAAGCTCACATTAATCCACCTCTCTTCTCTGGCACAAAGGAGCTTGATGAACTCCAGCCTTATTTGACACAGAAAATAGTCTTTTCAGTGAAACAGGAATATTTTTTGACATTGCATTGCTTTATGCTACCACTGAACAGCACAGAGGTTGCTATTTCAGAATATTTGCTGGTTCACCTAGTTCACCCTTACAGGAAACATTTCCTCCCTTTGTACTGCAAGTGGAGGATTTCTTGACATAAATCATGAGGAAAGTCACCCAGGGCCTGAGGGCCATGTTCCACCAGCTGTGTCTCATCACCAAGGAGCCAGCTCTCATGAATTCTCACATAATGAGGATGTGTTGCTAACATGTCCTTGGGAGTATTAGTGAAAATAAAAGGATGGGATTTATCTGTTATGTAAAAAATACTTTTAAAATGGTTTCTGTATTACAAAGCATGACCTCTCCACATGTGTGATTGTATGTTTCTTCCTACCTCCATGAGCAACCAACCACCCTGCAGCCCAGGGAAGGCAAGAGATCACACAAGAATAATGAATTTCAGCATGTAACAATGCTGAAATGCATATGCACAGAGTGAAAGAGTTAAGTCACAAATAAAAAATCTGGCATTTCTTAACAGAAGACCAGGTGACTTTGGTCTACTCTCAGCCTTGGAGTGCAGAGTTAACTCTAATTATGTTGTTTGCTCTTTGACAGATGTATTTCTCAATTATTTTTAAGTAATCTTGAGTCTCCCAGAATTATAAAAACATCACTTCTTCTCTCATGCTGGGGTCAATCTAAGAAATGGCCTGGTACTCACTCTTTTATATGTTTGTGGTTTTTTTGCAAAATCCAACTGCATTTGAGTATCAATACCAATGAGGAACTAAAATAATTACATGGCAGCAGAAGCACATCATATTGCTAGAGATCATCTCTGACCAATTTATTTTAACTCATCCCTGGCTCTCTGTACCCGCACAGTCTCATGCAAAAGTATAAAATCAATCACACTGCCAAAAATGTAATAAAGACAGTTTCCTTCAGCAGATCATGCATTTCGGTGAGAACATCAGCCATCTCATCCACATCTGAGAACACACCAGTTTCCTTGTTCCTCTCTCTGAAATGTCATTTGTGGTTTTGATCTAGCTGATATTACCTGATTTTTTTATGATATTCAGGGGAAACTTTGAATGTTGTGCAATGTAGCTAGCATTTCTGAAACAAAGCTGGCAAATCATCATTTCAAGAAAGAGCTGAATTAGACTTTGGCATAGGTAAAGAATTCAGGATTGTGTTTTACAAAGGAAGTTAATACTATTAACTGCTATTCTTGTTACATGATCCAGTATTGCTCCAGCTCCCATTTAAAACAATATCAACAGAAACATGGCAGATCTGAAACCTCTGTCTTCACCCCAAAACCCCCACCCAAAAAAAAAATACTGTAGGCATCAAAAATAATTGTGTCATCTATGATGCTAGGAATCCTTCCCCACAGAGAGTCCATCACCAAAGCAGTTCCTGTGGACTTGTAGCAGTTCCTAGTCAGAAAAATCACACCTTCCAGTGCCTTTCATTACTCTATTACCTAAACTAGCTGAGTAACCCAATGCTTAAAAATAGCCAGAACCTTCTCTATGTAGTAGTCTCCACACAGGCCTGCAAAAGTCCAAAGAATTAATCTTTGTGATATTTTCCTCCTTTTCTAGGTTTTGCTAGGAGTCATTTTGTCTTTCTGGAGAAGCCCTGAAGCAGGGATGAACTAAAATTTTACAGAGGAAAGAGCAGATACCATCAAATATAATTGAGGTAGATTTAAAGAAGTAAAAAAAAAAAAATACGGACTATCTTGATGCACTTATGAAAGCATTCTTTAGTACTAGAAGAGTAAAAACCCCTTTACTGCTGATACTGCATTATAAATATTAATTAATAAATCAAAATTATAGCAAAATGTGCATACTTCAGGATAGGGTGTTATTGGTCCTTAAAACCACCTTTCAGAAGAAAGCATAATTATGTCTCAGCATATTTCCCATCAGAAAGGCTTGCTTCAGAACTCAGAAATGTTCTACTACAGACTTACTTAGTTCTTTTTAAAACACAGCTTCTTGGCATATATAATTGCTTTGTTGCAAAAGCTGTTTTATAACAATAGTCAATTCCATACTGACAGTTTGCTGTTCAGATGCAGCTCTGGCTCCCTTTAGCATACCAAGATCAAAGCTGACATGGTTGATACGAAAAAAAAAGTTTTTTCTGAAATCAAGGGAAGATTTCTGTGAAACAGAGAAAAGTGCATTGAATGCCAGTAGAGGGCAAGTAACATTTTTATAATTCACTTTTATATTTTGCATCAAGATATGCTGATTTTCTGATTCAAATTACAGGTCTGTTTATGCAATGTGAATTTCTGTAGGTGCTTTTTACGTGGTGAAATGAAAACTTCTGCAGTGTGTCTACTATATTGTAGGTACTGATTTCATTAGCTTTTGGTTCATAAAGCCTCCTGTGCAAAGTTCTGTTTCTGGTGTAAATTACATACTCAAGAGGTCTCTCCTTAATATCTGCAAAGCCAGAGAGATGTCTTGAACATATTTATGGTGGTTAGTTGGGTTTTTTTTGCCCATGCCACTGCAGGACCCAAAAGTGAGCTGCTCTGCCAGGTAAAGACTGGGAGAATAGGAACCCATGTTCTTGAATTGGGCCAAAGGGGCATTATTTCCTGGGAACAATATTTGCCAGTTAGTGTGGTGGGATGTGCAACTTCCAAAGCTATTCCACATGCTGTAGCCAGTCAATTAGAATGAGCTCACACATGGAAGAATGTAGGAAAATACGGATATAGGCAAAGAGAGCAGATAAGCAAGAACAAAATTCAGTTCTTTAATGCTAATGGGGTGTCTTTTAAACTCTCACACCTTTGGCCTAATTCTTAGTCACAGGCACAAGTTTCTTTGCGAGTGGGGCTCCTCACACCATAAACTCTCCTCAGCTTTTGTTACTGATGCAGGTTTAGTTAACTCTGGTTCCAGCATACAGTTCCTCCAGGGGCCATGGCATGCATGGCAGAGCTTCCCACCCACTCTGTGAAAACCTCTGTGTGGAAACGCAATGCCAACATCTTTACCCATCCTGCTGCTCCTCAGCCAGGAGGAAGCACGGCTGGGCACACTTGACAGACGTGCTCCTGGACACGAGCTTGTTTCAGACGCTTCTGTCCTGTGGAGGTTTGTCCTATTTGCTACCTGCTCATGTCTACCTGCATTCAGCAAAGTGTAGCTGAAGATGACACCAGTGTAATGGGTCTTGTGAAAGCTCTAGCTTTTTGCATTCATCTGGTCCGGTACAGTCTCCACAAATGCCTTACCTGTCACAACAGGAGACCTTGCTTGTTCCAGAAGTAACTAATTCTCTGAGCAAAGACAAAAAAAAGATATTTTCTGACAGACAAGAGCAAGTTCTCTTCTCCATTCTTTTTGGTCCTTTTCCTTGCCCTCTGCTGGAGGCCATTATGTGCCTTACATTTCTCTGCAGAGATGTAAGGTCAGGATGCATGTTTCAAATGCAATGCCATGTTTTAGCTGCTAGCTCTCAACTACTCGTCAACTGGTGCTCCTGTCCACCTCTAGCCATTCACACAGTGTTGTTCTGCCCCCTGTTAGAAACATAATTTTGATGGTTATATTAAAAAAAACTCTGATTTTCAATAAAGTCTAACACCTATAAAGAAAAGCATCTCTTTGTACTTTATTTCTGTCAACAACAGCAGTATCAGAAACCTGTCTTATTAAAGCAAAAAAAAAAGAAAAAATATTTTTCAGCCTTTTTGTGTTCAGTGCTGCAGTAAAGGACAGACAAATATAGGATGATACTACAGACTGAACACCACCAGAGATCCTTCATTAGAAATCCATTATTACGTAAGTTGCTAGAGAATTTAAAATGAAGCTATGTAAACACTTTAAATCTACTATTAAGAAAAAGTCAGAAATATTGAAAGTAGCATCTACATCTTAAAAAATTGCTTTCTATCAGTGAGAGATGTAGCAGATTCTGCAACAGAAATTTCACTGGTTGTACATAAAAATGGAAGTAATTACTTGTGGCCCTTTAGTGCTGAGAAACTACTGCCATTTTGTATTTTTGAATGGTTGATCTTGAAAACTAAGAAATAGCAACACAAAAGTTCACTTCAGCAACACTGAAAATTAGTTTTAAATATTCACCTTTCATTGAAGTACAGACTTTCTAGGTATGTTTTTTTAGTTTTCAGAGTACATCTATAAATTGTATGAATACATCAGCATACAAGTTTCTTCTATCCAAATGACATCCCAAACAATAGTGTACACTTTCATGAAATAAATTGCTGTTATTAAATTTGCTACTATAAACCAAAGTATTTTCCAGTCCTTTTGTCCTAAATGATAAAAGCAGCATGGCAACAATAAAAATAAAAAATAAAGTCTCTTTTCTCTAGAAAAGCCTTTTAGCAACACATGCCCATCACATGGGCAAGAGTTATACCTTCATACATGTACCAGACAATACATTTAAGCACATAAGGCTGTATTCTCCTATAAAGCAACTAGATCTAGAGGAAAGGAAAAAGCACAGACAACACAAATATACCTATAAGTAAAATAAATAGACTTGGTGAATTTATTCCTTACACTCACAATTAAAAAACCAGCATCCTCCTAACACACTACTGGACAACCTGCAACTCTTCCAGATTTTTAATAAAATTAAACAGTTATCAATTCCAATCTGATTTTTAGCTTGAATTTTATACCATTTATACAAGGCCTTTATCTGTTATTTGATCCATAATGAAATTTGTTGCTTATGGAAATTCAAGTCTAAGATCAAGCCATATCTGTTAGAGGTTGCACTCCTATCACTGTAAGATACATTTTCCACTCTTTCATCTTTACAACTCTTTACCCACTTCTCCACTTTTTCTTTCTTCAATTTCTGACACTGAATCAGATACATGTGTATCTGATTAAATGCATCGATACCAAATAAAAGAGAGACGATATATTTAGGTTTCCTACCCATTAAAATCCTTTTTATAGAAGCCCTTCTACAAGGGCTTCTTGTCCTCTACTGTGACCAGTACTCCGAAGTCCATTATTTTTTATTAGTGTATTAAACTTTGCATATATGAAAACCCATGGCACAACAAAATACAGTGGAATAAACTCAAGTCCCAGATCATCAGTAATTTTCCTTATTATTTATACAGAACATGCCTAAAAGACACACACACGCACACAGTAAGAATCACACATTAGTATTTATGTAAGCATTAGAGATAATTTGCTCTTTATGTATGGAAAAACTGTGTAATAAATAGTAGAAACCGTAAGATTTCTGGTGTACCCTTGCTTACTGTTAGGGCTTGTAACTTTTGTTACATACTACAATCAAAACTCCACCTGGTCTCAGGAAAGTTTAGACTAGAATTTATCAATTATCTCCTGTATTAAGTGAGCTAGGAGTATCTTTTTTATAACCTATGTAGATCAGCTCTTCTCCAGCACTGCAGCCCCTTCTGAAAACATTGATATTTTTAACTGAAAAGCTATCAACTAAGATAAAAAAACTAAGCTAAAAACTCCAACTTTACTCTGAATAAAGCTGCAGTGCTTTTTCTACTTCTGAGCACTGAGCAGGTGCCTAGAGAGATTGTGGTGCCTCAATCACTGGGAAATATTCAAGATATCTGGAGACATCCCTGTGGAGCCTGCTCTAGGTTACCCTGTTTGAGCAATGAAGCTGGACAAGATAACCTCCAGAGCTCACATCCAACCTCAACTATTCTGTCATTCTGCACTGGTTTTGTTTGTAAAGGTGATTTTCCTCAGCATCTAAAAAGATTGAGTTTAGTGATTCATAAATCAAAAAATAACCTACTACAATTATTCACACACGAAGTCAGGTGTTTATTTACCATATTTACAAGTATAAATACATTAATGCTACAAATACTCTCTCATATTCTTCGTAAGTGTGGCACTTTAGATAAGGTAACATACAATGCAAGTAAGATGCCTTAGTTTTACCAGGCACCTGTGTAGTCACTGCCAAAGTTTTACCAAAACAAATATGGCATACATTGTAAGTAATTCTCTTCCAAATGTCTATAAATCCTTAGTATTAAAAGCTACTAAGAGTACATTAGATTTTCATATTTTTGGTCAAATAGATACAAGAATTTGTTATTTTTACTGAAGGATTAGTAGTTCACTTGGTCACAAGTCATAAAAGTCTTCTGACTTCAGTATTTTACAGCACCAAAAGCTTTTTACTTTGCAGTAAATATATATTTTTCCCCCAAATCATTTTTGGGAGCCATCACCAGCAGATACTGTTGATCTGAATTCCATCATTTCAGTTGTAAGACAACCTTCAAAAAGGAGAAAATTAATGAGAGTAAAGTTGGTTAAGACCAAAACTTTAGCAGCCTATGAAAAGAAGACTTTTGCTTTCTGTTTCAATATAACATGCAACTGAATAAACATTTCTTTCCTCTGGACAGCACACCAGTCCTCTCCCAACTCTCTTTCAACCCAACCTCCCACAACCATTATTTAGAGTAACCTCCTTTACCCTTTACTGCACTCAAACCATTCTTCAGCTGCCTGTAATCAAAAAGTAGAACAACAGCAAGTCTAGGTCCATTGAGATTACTTCTGCTCAAAGCAGAGCCAAGGGACCAATTCTGAAGTGAATTTCTCCTCGTGTGCCCACACAACTAAATATGGAGATGACCACATCTCACAGCTTCCATACAGACCCTCAAGCAGAACAAAGGGCATGTGAACACTGAGGTCTGTCCCACAAGAATTCTTCCTCACATACTATTTTAATGTAGTCTTGCAGGGAAGAAAATTCATATGGAAACAAGCTGTGAAAGCTCTTAAGGGCTATAATTTCTATTAAGAAAGCTGAGACCCTTCAGTGTCTCAGAAGCCTTATAGTTTCACTTGAAATTCTCTCCTTGGGTTACAATACTATAATTTTTCTAACTTTCTTCCTGATTTACTATGGCATGGAAATTAAAGGACTTAATATGAACCAAATAACTCTCCCAGACACTGACATTTTTTGAAGCTGAGGGAAACATGGGAGTTCTCACCAATCTTTCAGCATAGCAAAGGGGTAATTATATTAAATTTAAAAAAGTAGATTTAGTCTAGATATTAGGAAGAAATATTTTACAATGAGTATGCTGAAACACGGGACAGAGATGCCCCACCCCTGGAAACATTCAAGGTCAGGTTGGACAGGGCTCTGAGAAACCTGATCTAGTCAACAATGTCCCTGCTCATTGCTGGGAGCTTAGACTAGAAAACCTTTACAGATCCTTTTCAACCCAAACTATTCTATGATTCTACAAATTCTGCTAAAAATAAATCAGTACATAACAAGTCAGGAACAAAAGATTAAATCAGTAAAAGTTACCTTATTAGCAGCTTCCAGTGCATTTATTAGGTTCTGCAACTCTTCCTTATTCATCTCTATAGAAATTGGCTTAATTTCACCATTTTCTCTAACATCCAAATCAAGATTGAGGAGTGGCATTTGCAGCATGGAGATCTTATCACTGGAGAGCGCAAGCTGTGCAGATTGACACAACAACAACAAAGTGTAAGCTGGACCCGTTACATTTTTAGTATTTCATAATATCACATCTGTATTTTATACTGAACTTGTAATACCAGAACAAACATCGGCATGACAAAATTAACTTCAAGCAAGTCATCTCTGCTGTTTTCAGGGTTTTCTTACTCATTATTGGGATTTCTGTTTGCTTGTTAATACCAACAATATGCTGAATAAAGACCCCCTCTTCAAAGACTTGTCATATACACGTGTCAAAACCAATTAGTTAAAATTCTGGGCTGCCACATTTTAGTATTCTAGGTGAAAATGAAGGATACATTTGATCATGGCTCTTCATGAATTACGTAGTTTTTTAAATCATCGTATTTAAATAGGTCTTCTAATCAACAGGAAGGGGCTTGCAGAATGGATTTCTTGGGAGAAAGAGGAGAGCTTTATGCATTTTTCAACACTCTGCAGCTGATCAAACACATTGTCTGATATCCTATTAGACAAATGCTGATGCAGGTTACATGCCAATTGAGCTTTCTTTTTCATTGACTACAATACCCCATCTAGCATAGATAAGGCTTTTAAAATGCATTAAAATCAAAGATCAGCTGACAGTACTATAGCTTAATATTGTACAGACCCATCTTATTTATTTAGAGAACAGAATGCGGTAGGGTTCAATCATGGCAAATGAAAAAAAATCATAACCAGCTCAAGGGAAAAAAAAAGTGGCTTTAAGAAAAATAATAGTTCAGATATGTACCAGAAATTTGTATCACAAAATAGAAAGAAACTAAAAAAATTCTCTAGAAGAAAACTTAAAAGAAGCCACAAACAAAAAACAAGACTTTGTGTGAGTCCATATTTTTGTCATCAGTAAATGCAGTTAGCAAGAGATCAAGCCCAGCAACAGTTCATAAAGCTCATATGATACCATATTTGCTCTTGCAAAACTTGTCTGGTTTGGGCATTGCTCTTTGATTTCCAAAGCTGTTTGCTGCAGAAATTATTGAGCACTCTTGTAAACATGGCAAACTATTTAACAGCTCTACAAATCTGTTTAACAGCTCCCACAGTCTAACCAAAAGTATAAACAGTGTAAGTTTTCAATTGTTTTCAAGTCTTTGACAGAGCTTAATTTAAACAAAATGTCTTCAGAACCTCAAACCACCATCCTAATTTAGGGAACACCGTTATCATTGATTTTTTACCAGAACAGGAAGTCGAATGATAAATTATTTCAAGCTAATTATTAAATGTCCATTGCAAAAATATAAACCTTTGAAGAAAGTCAAGAAAACTTATCAGTCAACTAATCTTAAAATTAAGCATATACTTCTTCCTTTGAGAAAAAATACTTTTTATTCAGACTTCAAAATCATAACAGCATATAAAACTTTCAGGTGTCCCTGAATAGCAACAAGTCTCCCTGCAACAAGCAGCTTTAAAATAAAAGAGGGGAAAAACAAAATAGAGCAAATTTTTAAAGTTTACATTTGCAATTCATACAAATTTCTGACAAGTCTTTGATGTGCTTTTGCAATACCTGTAAAAATTGAACCATTCTACAGAGGGAGCAGGCCCTATGGGGCTGTATCAAGTTACTTCTCTGTTGTAGAACATTTCTTTCAAACATTAAGGCAACACTCTCACCTTTAACTGCCAGTCAAAGTCCTGCAGCTGGGCAGAAGAGATTGCATGTACATTTTCTACTAGGGCATTCCTGATTTCTTCCTTTCTACCCTTCAGACATTTTGTGACTGCTTCTTGATAGTCTGAATTTAACTCAATTATCTGCTGAGAAGCCTACAAAAATAAAAATAAAAACTGTTATTACCTGCACTATGAACCACAGAAGGAACACATACCACCTGCAATAATCAAAATATCTAAGCTGATAGCTGCCTTTTGTGGCTGCTGTCTTTGACAGTTAAGTCAGTGTTTACCACAGCAAAATACAGAGAAAAAAAATCACTTAAATTAAAATACACCAGAGAAGAGAGGCTTTATCAGCCTTCTTACATGCCACCCTAAAATCCAAAGAACATCACACCCCCAAACAACTCAGTTTTAGGTCTGCAAGTTTCTCAGCATCAGGGCAGAGGCTAAATACATCAGCTCAGATGAAACAGAAATACTGATGTAAGGAGGTCCCCAAGGCTACACAGGTGTCTTTCTTTGACTCAGCTGCTAGCAGGTGGTCAAAATACAAGCAATATGTAAGAGATGAGAATTCATATTGCTAATATTTTAGCAATATTTTGCAAAGTTCATACCTATAGGAATGTCCTGAATTACAGTTCCCTGTACCACATGGTCCTCCATTCACAGTTAGATTTTTTTTACAAAATTTATTTACATACAGTCAGTATTTTACACCACTTCAATGCAGTACTAATGAATAAAGAAAACCGAACAAGAAAGTGATCTGATTTTATTGCCAATGAGCAGTATTATATAAATAGATTTAATCTGGTAGTACTCAAAATACCATATTTAAGTGATTAAATCAGTATTTTAACAACTATCCTGAAATATTAGAAAAATATTCAAAAATCTGCATCTATTTCACTTTTTGTTGTAGAAGTCTTGTCAGTGTATCTCTGAATGCTGCTTACCTCCTACCTATTTAGGCTGAATACACTACCGTTCAAATCCTACACTATAAAAACATTTTAGGATTAAACAAACTACAAAACTAATCACTCCAGTGATCATGATCTCTTGAAGCCAAGGCTAATCAGTGATGAGCTCTTACCTCTTCATCAGATATATTTTTGCCAACTGCAGTTTTGAAATACGTCACAGTTTCTTCTAAAACCTCCATCCACTCTGTCAAGCTCCAAACGTTGCCATAATCCTGGTATCGAGGATATGCACGGCCACAGATGCCATCAACTATCTTATGAAGGAACTGAAACGATGTGATACATAATGTATAATTCTCTCACGGTTAATCCTACACCTGATATGAGACTGACAAAGCAATTGAGTTATCAACCTCCCTCCACTGGGAACTGCCTGGATGCTTCCAGACTGCAGCCCAGGCACCATTCAAAAAAGTCCCGAACAGGCACTCCCTGACTAGGAACTGTCCTCCCTTCTCCCCTTAAAGGCAGTCCTGAGGTGTGGCCACAGAAACGTGGCTCGGATTCACCCTGGACGTACATGCGGACTGAACTGCTGTGTGCACAGCTACAGCCCTGCTCAGATGCCGCGTCACAGGGCCCCCGTGCACCGGGATTGCCAGGCTGCACAGCACAACCCGAACCGCTGGTTTCCAAGCCCGCGGGCCTCTCTAGTCTCCCAAAGCACTGTCCCCTGGCACTGCGGCCTGGCGGGACAGGCGGCCTGGCGGGACAGGCGGCCTGGCGGGACAGGCGGCCTGGCGGGACAGGCGGCCTGGCGGGACAGGCGGCCTGGCGGGACAGGCGGCCGCGCTCCGCGGCCCCGCGCCGCCGGCGGGCCCTACCTCCCTCACAGGTGCCGGAGGGCGGCACCCCGGCCCGCCCGCGGCCAACCCCGCCCGCCAGGCCCTCCCGGGGCCGCGGGGAGCCCACCTCGAGCGCCCGTCCCGGCGGGAGTTTCTCCAGCAGCCGCAGCATCCCGCGGCCCGACCCGCCCGCCACCTGACCGCCCCGCCGGCTGTGCGCATGCGCGCGGGCAAACACCCGCCCTCCTCTGCCCCGTGTCGCAGGTTCGAGTCCCAGCCGAGGCGTGCTTAGGGGCCAGATAGTGCTGTATGCGACCTTCGGTCAGACAGCGAATGAAGCCACAACACCCCCAGCTTTACCAGCTTTTATATGCAATAACACCTGAGCTATTTTTGTAGTCTGCCTGCCTTGCACCTTTGCATTTTGACTCTTACCAGATTAAATTTGCTCTTGGTGGTAAGAGAGGAAGCGCAAGACATAGAACGGGCACCACATGTTCTGTGGTATTAAATCAAATTGAGGAACTGAGGAGAAACACTGACTGCAGAAGCCCGTACTGCTTGTACAGTGTTTACCGTGAAGAGCTCATTTCAAAGTGTGAATTCAATCCTAGCTTAGTGGAGGAGGTTTATGGAACAGGTTTTTACATTATCAGTGACCTTTCCATGTGTTGAACTGATTGGGTGTGAATGCAGAGAAGCAAAATTGCCCTGATCACTTTTACGAGAAAACCCATAAGAATTCAAGTCACAGCAGGTCACAGAATTGCACAGAGGCTGTTATACCTGTAGGCAGACTTTATTTGGCTGAAATCACAAGGCTAATTTACAGTCAAACAGTTCTACATATGTCGGTATAACACTGGGCTGGAAGAATAGCAAAGCAGCTACAAGTCTGAACTGGTGGATAGAAGGAAGGTCTTTGTAAAAAACCCAGGCCAGCTGAGTCTGCAGCACAACTTCTTCACAGTCATGTGGCCTTGTAGGAATGAGAGTTTTGGAGAAAGAAAGAAACACATAGAGAACAGACTTCAGGTTTTGCTGACTGAAAACTTTCAAATTCTCCCCATTTTCCTCGGGGTTTGCTACTGCTAGTAGATTAGACATTCAAGAAAGTTTTCTAGAAAATTTAGTCAATTTTATTATGCAGAAATTATTCAAAGCTGCTTTTTAAACGAGCAGTAGATGAAATTTCAAATTAAAAAAAAATATTTTCAATAATAATTTCCTTTATTCCCCTAGAGTTTTCTTTGTTAGATAACTGGAAACTCACCCACTTTGACTATATACTGTGTTGCGCTCTATAAAACAGAGCACCAGGGGGAGCGTCTGCTCCGAACAAGCTAAGCCCAGCGACAACAGGAGAAATACGAAGGTGATCCAGACTTGCAATGAAATAATATACGAAATAAAGAGAGAGGTAGTGAGTGTCCCACTCAGTTGAAAGGGATCAAACAAGTGAAAAATGGAAGAGAGCAAAGATGTAATGCATGAAGACAGGAACAGACAGAAGAGGATAGGAAACTGCTGTCCCATGTGATACTATCCCAGTGAACGTTTTCAAAGCAGCTACTTTCTTGCTTGTCTGAAGAATAAAGTATTTCACTTTTCATTTTTCACATATATGTAGTTTAAAAGTGATATTTTTGGTTCAGCCTATTGGCCCACGAGGAGCAAAGTCAGACAGCTCAAGGAAACCACAGCTGGGTTAACTAAATCCACATTTCGGAGCTCATGTTCAAGTGCAGTGAAGAAGGGGATATAAAACTGGCCTTTGGCAGTCTAGACTTTGTTTGGAACTGCATTATTTGGATATGCCATTGTTATAAATGAAATTAGAATTTTGACAACTAGGTCCCTTGAGGTAATTAAAAATTAAATTAAATTAAATTTTTTAAGCTTAATTAAAAATGAATACAATTTAGTAAATTGAATAGTAATTTGGTATAAAAGAATACAGCATAGTAAAAGAATACAATTTAGTAAAAAATTACAATTGATAGATACAATTTGCCAGTAATTAAGTATGATTAAAGCATAACCAAAACTGACTGGGGTACAAAGAGGGCTTGTTACCCCACCTGACATACAAAACCGACCGGGGTACGGAGCGGGCTTCCCACCCTGCCTCACGTACAAAACAAAGCACTTCAAGCTAAACTTACATACTGTATGCTTATACATATTCATTAATGTTTCCCATAAGTTTCCTCCTCTTTCTGATTTTTCTGATTTTACATCACTGTTCTTCACGGCGCATGCCTCACTTGTTGTTAGGGGGGTCTTCAGCCTTCCTTTGGTGGTCTTTTGGCAAAGGCTTCTCCTCTTCTTCGTTGTCCTTTGGATAACCTTGCAGGTTTGCGCTTGCGTACTAAGCGTTGTGTTATGTTAGTCTACTAATTAGTCTTATATTAGTCTTATACTGATCTTTAGGCCCAGTGCCTAAAGTTGTTCTAATTTTGTCCATCTCAAGGCTGTTTTCATCTTGGGACATCACTTATCTTCCATACTACATCCTGTACCTCAATTTTAACATGTAACATCTGTAAAGGGGGGCATCTGCCTTGTAACACTGATTCTTTTGATTGCTTCTAATAATAGCTTCAATAACAGTTACAATTTAGTTAGCACAAATCAATTCCATTTATTACACCATCGAGTCTTAACCTTTAAAATTACCTGGTTTTCATGCTTCTGTACCACAGCAGTAACAAACCACCCCACCCCTTGAAGTTAAACTCTCAAATAACAACAACATCAGGGAGAGAAACTTGCAGAACAGTAAGTATATATATATATATATACACTATAAGTAATATAGTATAAGGATTAGTAGGCAAGGATTTCAGAGCAGCAAGGAAAGAAGCAATTTTATGAGAGAAAAGTATAGACCTCACACTTATTTTATCCATATTGCTGATGACTTGTAGAGGGTTTTATTTGCTTATAAAGACAACACATAAGCTAAACTACAGTAATTAAATCCATTTTAAGATCAATCTATTTGTTGCCCTTGGTTTTGGAAGAATGGCAATAATTAAAACATTGGGAAATAACTTAATAAGCAGAGGTTATTAACATAGCAACATACATTTTATCATAACAGTGTAGCAATAATTATATATTAGTATATATAATATATAATAATTGTAATATGTAATGTGTATATAATAAAGTTGCATAGTGTTTTACATTGCTCTAAGTATATTCACTTGGGGAGAATATCCAAGCACCAGTGTAAGTGTCCCACAAGGAACTATTAAACAGGTATGTCAATAGAAATAAATAGGTAACCATGTATTTTACCAACACAAAGGGGGCAGTAGATGCATTTTTTTAAATGCAATGGAAACACTGAGACTGCAGTTGAGATTATGTTGAACTAAGCGTGGGTTGCTGTGGAGAAGGGAGGTCCAACTGGTCCCTTAGTCTCTGTGGCCACCTCTGCTCCCTCTCCCGAACCCTTATGCCTATAGCATTAGGGCACCTGGGGCTGCAGGATGAAACTGCAGCTGATGTAGATGAAAAGTAAATTTATTTTAGCATTAGTTTGTTTTTTTTTCATGGGTTAGATTTTCACCATGAACAGAGCACCACTTCTGACAGAAGTGACCTTTGTGGTTGGGACTGAGGGGTAAGACAAAACTACCTCTTCTGGTAGCCCATACTTAGATGAAATTGGTTGACACATGAATATCAATCAGTGAACCACTTTAATTATTAAACCAGGAATCTTGAAAGTTTTTGTAGAAGCTTACATATAGTCATGGTTATAGTGATATGCTGCAGTTGAAGGAGATTGAAAATAACATATCTCTGTTTAATTTTTACACTCTGACGAGCCAATGAAGTTCATAGTGAGGCTGAATGAACATGACAATGATGTGCCTAACATACTTTATCACTATTTGCTCTTCATAATCTATAATAATTCCTTCCGAATGACAGATCTGTTTCTCAAATTATTTTACTTGTAAATTTTGAACATGCAAAACTATGAGAAGTTTTTGTTCTTTCCCTCTGTTCCTATTCAGTAAATATAATGTATTCAGTAAATATTCATGTATCCACTCTCTGAGACATGAGGAGTACAGTGTCATGCATACTGTGGATAGAGTCTGTCTCCACAGCTTTACACTTGTCTCTATCATGTCTCCTTTTTCCAAGATGATGTAGAAGAGGAACTTTCTTAAATGTTCTTGAATTCACTTCTCACTGATATGTCAAAATCATTTTGTTGGTTTCTGTAGCAATTCTGTCCTTCCCACAGACAACACTGAGGAACTAGCAATAGCTCTGAGGGATATTCCTGTGGTTCAACACCACCTTAGAGTCACACATTTTATACAATGAATGGACAAAAGCATAGTGAAGAGATCAAAAGAGATCTGCTACACTGTAAGATCTTCAGGGAGGAAATGCTATTGTTGGAAACATTCCAAGCATAGTTGAAAGCACCAGCTAGAAAAAAATACTGTACACATTACTTGAAATCAATTAATATCATAGGTTCGTAAAATATCTGTAATATGTACATCTCAACACCTGCCTGGCTGAGGTAACAGACAAGCCAGGAGCTGGTATCACACCCAGTATTGTGCAGGATAGAGGCAGAGGAATAACTTAGACCAGAAAAGTGACATCCTATGTACTCCAAGGAGCTGGTAGTCAGCTTGAGCCATACACGCATTAAAATAACAGCTCAGAAGACAAAGTGGAGTCAGTAGCTGGGATTCTACTCATGAGTACTACTGGTCACCATCTTTTATAAGCAGCTGGGCACTCACAGACCTACCCTGCCTTTGCTCTCCTGTCCCCAAGACACACTTCTTTACATAAGCTTCTTTGATTGGAGAGGGAGGAGTCTTCATCTTCCATCCTACAAGAACATTATGAATATTCTCCTAACTCTCCTTTTTACAGTTCAGACCTTTTATTTCTTATCCCATGCCCATGGAACATGCAGAAAGTATATTTTTATCTTCTCTATTGATACCATCTTATAAGGAAAAATCTCTTGTCACCATTTCTATCCTTCTATGCCCCTTTCTTTATGCTTAAAAATTCTAGATGAACTGAACACCAGGTACATATCAGGACTGGAATTTTAATCACAATGTTCAGGTCTAATGATTGCAATGTCTGGAATTCAAAATGACAACAACAGAAAATTAGCAATGCCTTTTAGGGCAGATGTAGTAAAACTAAGCCAAAATATTCCCTTCTCCAAGCCTAACCTTAATATTTCAGTATTAACAATGAATGGTAAGAACGTGTTGGTGCTTTTCAAAAATCTATGGACATTATAAAACAGAAAATAAAATCCCCAGAAGGTAAATTATGGTGACTCTTAACACTAGTAGTAAACAACAATTAGTAGATGCTGGAATATGCTGCATAGCAAGTTGTACCAACACGTCATAATAGCAGTGGGGAGAAAGTATTCCTAAAATAATAAACACCCCACTACAAATACCTCATCTAAACAAGGACTTCATTGTCTGTATTTATTATATAACTCTCAGTTGAGAGCTACTATTACAGCTACTATGGATTTTATTTTTCTCACATCATATTTTGTAATGAAATGAAAACAGCAGTTGGTGAAAGTTATGCTGGCAATACTATTTCTGCTGACAGAGGTTGTTTCAACCAAGGGCATACAAAGAGAAGGTAACTATGACAGACTAAGAAAAATCAGTTTGTTTATAAAGATACATCCATAGTAAGGCACAGCAGTGCTTTTTGACTAAATCTCTTCCAGGGTATGTGCAGCTAACTTCCTCACAGGAATTCCTCACAAAAGGGCCCTATGATTTATAAGTCTTTTATCAGTCTTGTCAGTCTGTGTCCAGCATGGCAGAACATTGTATTAGCCAGATTTTCTGGACTTTTGTGGTCTCTGAATAATACACTATGGAGCAGCTCTTCACATCTCTACTTCCTACTGCTCTTGTCTTTTCTACAGGAAATAACAATTTAATAGGCTTCTCCCAAAGAAATTAAAACAAATACTATGAATGTGACAACTACTCTCAAAGCTAACTGTTCAAGTATTAATTTGAAAACTAGATTTTTAGAAGCAGCTGTCAGTGTCCTGGACAGCTTCTGCATATTTACCAGCTTTTCAAACTTTGCTAACTCTCACTGCAGTTGTATGACCATATGACCCATGACCTCCATGACTCCTGGGACAAATTGTTCTTTGAATCATATTACTGTAATTCCCTTTTTTTCTTTTTCTTTTTTCCTCTTGAGAGTGTCTCAAATTAGCAAAGACACAAAAAGAAGAGAGGCACTTTCTTGCATTGGGAATTTTCTCATGGCTTAATTGCTGATGAATAAGACACTGTACCAATACAAACATCTCAGCTTGCCTATGTGTAATTTTTCTCAGTACAGAAACAAATATGTTCTAATTTTCAAAAAAACACTACCAGCCATCTGAAAAAGTCTAGAAGCCCTCTAGTTCATACACAAGTGCAAGAGTTTTGTACATAGGAAAATGCTACATACAAATAGGGTTTGCTATTGTAATAATGAATGGTAAAATTTTCTATAGAAATAATGAATAAAATAATGAATCTTATTATGTGGGTGACAGTGGTAGTTTGCTCACACCAAGTTTTCAATGCATTGATGTTATTACATCAGGAGAGGTATTTTTAATTTTCAATAAAGTAGCTGAAATCTGCTTTTATTTAATCTGGAGCAAATTCTAGAGAAGAGCTCTCTAGAAAATTTGTTTGCATTGTGAGGACATGACCTACTTGTTCTTGCAGGTGACACAATAAAGAATGAAGTAAGAATTTTTTTCATTTCACAATTTGGAAAATATTTCTAGAGAATATTCTCTGAGCAACTTAAAACAGAAAATTTACAATTACGTTCATTTTCCTAGTTTTCCTTAAATAGTTCATCTACTTAGGGACAAAATATAAGTTGTTCACTTGAAAATGGGACATGTTTTTTCCTTATGTTATTTACAATGTAATATATGACAAAGTTCTACCAAGGAGCAGTTGGTTTAATAGTGTCACATAGTGCAGGGTACAAGTAAACCCTAAACTTTCTTCTAAATTTGCACTTTACCTACAATACCTGTGAAAGTATAAATCTCTCTTGTCTTTACTTTGGTATGGCTTTTCATTAGTTCATCTTGGATCTGTGATGCACTGGGCTCACCAAGTGAATCAGAAACAAACACGTGGTAACATTTTCTCCCAGTTAGCTAAAGCTGTACTTGTGCTTTGTCTCAGTCTTGGTCTATCTTTGTTTATATTTTATCTTGGTTTACACTGGCTCTAGAAGGTGAAATGATCAGATATTATGTCTGCTGGGGCAAAGTTTCACCTTCAGAAATGTTTAAATATACACGAACCATAAAAATTAAATTTTTTCCAGTGAGGTGTCTTGTGGACACTTTTAATCTGATACTAGGTTTCCTAAACTTAAATTAACCATTTTATAGGAAACCAGCCTTGGATTTTCCCTTGTGAAAAATACCTGAGAGAATCAAAAAGTCTAAGTGGTATCTTCATATTCATCTGCTGGATTATTTTTATTTATTCAAGAAATGGATATAGTAATTGTGACATAATTAGCTAAATTAGAATATTAAAAAAATTTGCTTGGCATGTTGGAGTCACTGTCTAGCAGAAATTGTTAGAAAAACTGTAGAAAAATTTAAGAGGAAGAAAACACTTGAAAAATATTACAACCCAGACAATAACTTTATACAATTAAAGATAAAGAAAAAAGCAGCAGTTACTAAATATTTCATCTGGTATCACTGATTCAGGTCCTTTTGTTAGCTGATAAAGTAGTTTGATAAAAAGAAAGTGTAGAATTAAGGTTATTTGTGGATCAGATAAATTCACAAGTCAACCTGCTTTTATATGCAATGAAAAGGAAGGCGCATAAGTACATAAGTGCATATCAAAAGTGTTTTGACACACAATGAAACTGTAACAGTTTAAACCAGCTAATGACAAGTTGACAGCTGTAGATAAGGTTGAAGATTAGCCATGGGAAATTGCCACATCAGAGTAAACAGAAAAAGAAGGAATAAAGCAATTTTCTAAGTGTATCAACCTGCCTATGTGCAATTCCACTTTACTTTCCAATCATACACACTTTTCCATCAGTCCACAAGTATCAGTATTAGATGGTGTTGCCTTTTTTTAGGGTTTGTTTCATGTCTTCTTATTCAATGTTAGTTCATGGGGAGTGAATACAGATTGTTAGAAGCTGGAGTCTCCTCATAGATTACCAACTCAGCTTCCTCTATTGGATAAAGTAAAAATGTCAGGATAAGAGGTAAATTCCTGATGCAGTATCTCATTTAAAAATATTTTCTGCTTGTCTTGTTAATTCTGAGCCTTTTAAAAGTGAAAGACTTTCCAATTCCTTGTTAAATTCCAGCTGATAATTACTTTATATGGAATGGATAACAGAATGAAAATCTCTTGAACAAAAAGTCTCATCATCTTTCTGGCTTTCAGTATGGAAGTTCCTAGTACACACAACACCAAACCACAGTGAGTGACAATCAGTAAGTCCTATGCTAATAATAATAACTGCTACTGGCTGCTAATAACTGCCCTCCAGACCTGGCATCTAATGCCAGCTTCCTGGTTCCTTCCATTCTGCAGTTGCCTAAACTTGATGGTATAAAACACAGGCAAAGCATGAGGATTACATGAGTAAATATTAGTCAGTTATTCCCCTAAAACTTGTTTTGTCTACACAAGCTATGTCACAGCAATTTATCCAACATTAACATTAAGGTCTGAATGGATTGTTAAACTACATTACACCTTTGGCTGGACATTTTTATTTGAAATTTAGTTAGCCTTTGGTCAATTTGGTATGATTCATTCTTATCTGGTTTACTTCAGCTAAACAAATGTGGATTGTTAAACACCAGGAACAGAAAGAATCATTTAATGGAAGCACTGGTCACTGCTACAATATGAGAAAATGGGTATGAAATTGAGTTTGGAAGATACAAGATAATTCTTAATCCTCACAGCAACCATAGTCTGGGGTAATTTTATAATACAGTAATATGAGCAGAATACTTAGTTTTAGAAAAAATCAGACAGTTTATGTAACAGTTGTATGACACTTACAAGGATTTAATGACCTTGAAAATGCTTTTCAGGAAAGTTCCCACAGTAATATTTACATATAACTCTACCTCTCTCAAGATTTCAAAATGTACATAATTTACATAGAATACATCCTGCATGATAACATATTAAAACAAATGCTCAATCTTTCAAACTAAACATGTAGGCTCAGATTCACTAACCAACACTTTCATGTTGTGGTGTTTATTCTCCTTGTTTCAATTTTTTATTTGTAACCTGAAAGTAGTAATACCTTCTTGTCTCACAGGGAGCAGTGAAGGAAAATTCATGACTATCTATAAAATGCTCACTCCAGTGATAAAAACAATCTCCTCATGAGGAAATCAATAAACCAGTACAGATCTAGACAGTGTAATGTAAATAAAGGCAGTGGCCACACACAAACTAGAGCACATAAACAGCTGTTTGTTCACTATCTATCTGTCTTCCTGGGGTCCTGCCAGGAAATGTATCTGAGGATCTTCATAAGTACAACACACTGCTTTAATTTGCACTTGCAGCATTGCTTAGGACTCTAAACACATATTTACCAGCCAATGATCTGGTAAACAATAATTCAATGTAATTTAAAATTCAAGGGGTTTTTTGTGAAATCTCTGCTCCAGTTAAATTATTTGGGTTTACTGCAGAGCTAAGGAAGTAAAACATCATGAAATTACTGGGTAATAATCTATTGCCTTTCTGGCTATAAGTTACTATTAATATGCCACCACATCTTCAAAGGTATTTGAACTAAAGTGGATATCATAATAGGTCACTACCTACCTGTAAATACACACTGAATCTCTCAAGTTCATCCACTGACCTCATCTGGATGCACTAGGCTGATGTGGGAGCATCCACACTGCTGTAATGATAACCATCTATGTCTACAACCCTAAATTCCCACTGGCACTCCTATTTATATATGTTTGGCACCGGAACCATCACTGGGTATGATTCTCCTCTGGGGAAGTGATTCTCCCATAGAATAATCATACACAGGTTTTCACATTCCATTAACTTGAGGTGCTCTGGGAAATGTTTGATAGCATGCTACAGCAAATTTATCTCTTTCTTTCAGGTCTTCATTGGAAAGTTTTCAGTCTGCCAACATGTTTAGTTGGCAGTTCACAAGTTCCTCTGTTTCATGCATTCCAAACAGTGCTAGTATGAGCACAGCAGACTGAGTTGTTCATGCTTGCACTTGCAGAGTTATTGCAGGCATGAACAGATAGAGGGTTTGAAATACACAAAGAGCTCTGCAATTGTTTTGGAGTCATCAACAGCTCTTGTGTCATTGGACTTAAGTCCATATAAGTCAAGGAGTCAGGGAAGTTCCTGAAACTTCAGGAAACTGTGGAAGAATGCAGAGCATACATGGTAACTTAGAAGGTTGGACCACAGTAATACTTACTGGATTTACTTATGAAAAGTATTCACAAAGATAGGAAAGAATAATCCAAGTTCTTGTCAGAAATACAGCTACTGAAGAAAAATGTACTTCTAATACCAAAATTATTTTTGTACTTAAAAAGCAATACTTACAGGGCATTTACATCTCATCAGTTACCAAAGTGTTGAGAAACCTATTATTTAAAAACATACTTGTCTTCATATAATCACCAAAAGATAACAGAATTGTCATTATTCCTGTTTTCATTATTGGTGGTTTCCAGCAGCAAGGGCACTAAATGGTTTAGGGCACTCAGTGGCCCTAAGATCAGAGTGGAATTGAATTCACTTAGCTCTTCTGTGTGACTCCAAAGCTGGTCTGAAGCCATTGTTTTAGACTGAAATTTTACACTTTGAGTGTGGGTACTTACTGTTTACAGGAGCAAAAGGTAGGACTGACAGGTGAGGATCACATTCTTGATTTAATTCCCACTGCCCTGGATGACCCGAATTTTGAAGTTTACCTTTTTCATGTGGCGGTTCAAGAGATGATATAAAAGACATCTGCAGATCTCTCTGGGGAAACAAAAAAAGGATGTATCTTTGTAGAGGATGTTTAGTGTTATTATCTCCACACAAAAAAGCTATCATTGAGATTTCTCAATAAAGCACTATCTCTGGTGACTTTGATCTTTGCAGTTACTCTTCCATAGGCTACCTGGGAGAAGGCAGTTTAATTACACTTCAGACATGCTGGTGGTTGCTTTGCATGTTTGGGATCAAGACTATTCATACTACTGGACAATTATACAGAAGGATAAAAGTGAAAACGTGTATGTAATGGCCAAGTCAGGAGTCAGCAATGCCTCCCACTCACCTGATCAGCATTACCTCTCCAAACAGCTCACATGCTCTGCTTCAACACATCTAATTAAAGTGCACAGAGTGCTGCACTAAGGCAGCTGTGATCTTTCTGGCAGCCAGGGTAGCTCATTTACAGTTTGGTCAGGTGTTTTTGGGTGCACTGATGTAGAGGCCTAATTGAGGGAATTGTTATTACTGTGCAAGCAAGGGAAATAAAGTAATGCCTTTCATAGTTGTAGGCTTTCAGAATGGACTGTCATGCATGAAAAAACATGACTGGGAAATGTAAGACTCTGGATATGAATTATTTACAGCGGCAATGGGATTACAGTAGCTGTGGTTGGTGATAAACTGTGTGATAGTCTCTTCTTTGTCAAATATCTCTGCCAACTTGAATGTTCCAATGAATCAATGTTAACCAATTAAATTGTTTTAAACTGACTGGGTTTTGGCAAAGCTTGCTACCGCCTTGTGTCTTGCAGCAGCTTGCTCTGCCCTCCCCAGAGCTGATTCCTCTTTCCTACAGCACCTGAGCCAGCAAAGGTGGTAGAGCCTGCCTGCAAAGAAACAGAACTTCACATCTTTTTCTGCCAAGAACATATGTAATTTCAAGGCAGTAGTTACAGTCTTCCTTCATGTAGAACTTTTATTCCATCTGACATGCCAATATGTTTTAAAATTTCTACTAGCCACATGGGCACTCCAGGGAACAGACCATCAGCAGCTGTTCACTGAACATAACCAAAAGGTTTTCAGTGTGGTCAGGGTACAGGACATGCTAGAGTGCAGGAGAGCACAACCAAGTAGCACTGCTCAGCACAGCCCTCCCAGCTCTCTGTTAGGAGCTCTTTGGTGACACTGGACGAGTACTGGTAACCCCACTATATTTCAATAGGGACCAAGAGATCTGCAAATAACATTTCCTGGTGGATTTTTTTTTCTTCTTTCTTTTTTCAGCGGAAGATGATCTTGAATCAGGAATTCTCTCACTTCCCTGTAAAAGGCCATGTGATCTCATTGTAAGAGGCAGCCTTCAAGAGTGCTCTGAAAGGCAGTAAAATCGCAAAGGACAATGTGGGACTTCACGAGAGTTATTGATGAAAAAAACTCACTGAGGTTCCTGGTGACAGTGATTTGTTTAAGGCAATTTGGGAAGTTTCTCAATAGCCAGAGGCTTACTTCCTAGAAAACAAGAGGAAGTGTTTGCTAACTTTCATTAGCCCAGTGACTAGAAAACTGGATGTTTAGACAGGACAGTGCCATGGGTGTTGTAAATGACTGTAAACGATTAAGAACATCAGTTACCCTTAAGAGTTGTCAAGGGTGTCAGGGTCTGTGACAGTCATACTTCTACCCCAAACTCCACCTGCCTTAAGATGAGGCCTTGAGGCAAAGAAAAAACAAACCTTTAAACAATAACTAAGCGTTATGGACTCTACGGCAGCGAACAAAGCTCCCTCACCCAGAGCCGTGGGGCGTCCGGACGAACCGCTTTTGGAAGGGTCCCCGACCGCAGCTCGGGCCGGCGGGTCCACCTCAGTCCCTCCTCGAGAGAGAGGGGTGAGAGCGGAAAAGGGGCGAGAAGAAGGAGAGGCCAAAGGCCGGTGTGGGCAGGTGAGGGGCGGTGGGGCGGAGGCGGCCGGGCAGCCGAGGCGGGGCGGGGCGAGGCGAGGCGAGGCCAGAAGAGGAGAGGAGGGGAGGGTGCGCGGCCATTCCCCGGGGATGTGCTCGGCTCTACCGGTAAATGCGGAACAGTTTCAGCGGGGCAGGTCGCCGGCGGGGTCGGGTGTGTGGGTTATGGCGCGGGAGGACAGTGGGGCCGGGCACCGGGAGCGGGACGGAGCGGGGGAAAGGCGGAAACAGCGGCCGCGGGGGAGGTGCCCTCAGCGCTCCCGCCGGTGGCGTTGTGCCGGCGCCCGCGGCTGGCCCGGGAACCTCTGCCGGCACCCGAACGGCCCCTCCGAAAGTCAGCGGGGGCTGGAACACTGTGGGCCGTGCAGAAGGACCATTTGTGGGTTTATGTTTTTAAACGCCACCACCGACATCCACCACCCACCCCACCCCACCCCACCCCCCCCCCGCCATTGCTTATGTTAATCTCCTCGACTTTGGCTCCAGAAACAAAAGTCTTTGTTTTAATAGTTCACGGTAGTGACTGAGGTGTCAGTTTTTTACTACTTTACCGATTCATGGCAAGGAAGGAGACTTAAGTCCATTTAAGTCGCAGGGAAATTGCTGAAACTTCAGGAAAGTACGGAGGGTTGCAGAGTGCACATCTTCACTCACAGGGTTGGAGCACAGCAATAGTTACTGGACTTAATTATGAACAAGATGGGAAAGAATAATCCAAGTTCACAAGTTCATTTCAGAAAGACAGCTAGTGAAGAAAAATGTACTTCTAAAATCAAAATTACTATGATTTTAATACTTGCAAGGTAGTACTTACAGGGTATTCACATCTGACATCTCAATGACTAAAGTGTTAAGAAACTTCTTATTTAAAAACATACTTGTCTTCATATCATCACCAAAAGATAACAGAATTGTCATTATTCTTGTTTTCATTACTAGTGGTTTCCAGCAGAAAGAACACTAAGTGGTTTACCTAGGATTGGAGTGGAATTGAATTCACTTAGCTCTTCTGTGTGACTCCAAAGCTGGTCCAAAGCCATTGTTTTAGACTGAATTTTTACGCTTAGTGTGGGCACTTACTGTTTACAGGAGCAAAATGCAGGACTGACAGGCGAGGATCACATTCTTTATTTAATTCCCACTGCCCTGGATGATCTGAATTTCAAAGGCAATAACCAGAGGTGACATGTTTTTAACGAAAACTCGATTGAAATTGGGACCAAGTAGTCTACATGAGTACTCAAACATACCCTCTAATTAGGCATTACTGTCCAACCTTGCTTGTGCCAACATGAGTACTTTAACAGCTTTAATGATGGATTGGGAAATCCAGTGATGTTACTATCTTTGAGTTAGTAAAAGGTCTTGCAGATAAGTGAGAACCAGGTTCAGTAAGTACCAGACTCATTATGAAGGAGTTGACTAAGCCAGGAGGAGAAGGTAGAAGTGAGAGCAACTCTGTTCAGTGTTAACTTCTAACTCAGTTCAGCTACTAACAGCAGAGATTATCTAGTGTCTTAGATAGTTTTGGGGTTACTAGGGTAAGAGTTTCAGCATTCTTAACTCCTTGCATATTTTGCTTTTACGCTTCTATGTATTTTGGCTTCATTTTTATTAATAAAACCTTTAAAGATACACATCTGTAATTGAGCCCTCAGTTGCCTCACTTCTTACTGTCAGGTTTGAAATAATATCTCAAGAATCATGTTTTATAGTCTCACAGGAAGTCTCTGGTGGTTAAAGTGGATACACAGGTTATTCCTGTCAATATATTCCCAAGCACTAGGCAGGTTTTGTTGCTCTTTGGCAAATCTGATTGTCTTCCTGAGGTTCAAGAGCTGGGTTTGTCGAAAATTCACTAGCACTAGAGCATTAGACCTGAAAACCTCAGTGTATGCCTTGGGAATATATGGAACTTTTAAGTAGCTGATAATGTAGAAAACCAGAAGAATAGAAAAACTAGACAGTTAATCTAGTATTTTAGGAGATCAAGTAGAGTTTATTGCTGTAATAGGTACTTTCAGTATAAATTTCAATGAGTATGCTAGACCTTATGTACACAATAGAGTTTTGGCCCTTTAAAAACCAGCAATACCGCCAATTATTTCTTTTAAAAGTATTTATGGTAGCACAGGGAGTGCACACAGCTACGAAAAAAATCCAGAAAACCGAAAAAACCAAACACACATTGTTCTACATTCCATGAACACCGGTACAAATTTTTAACATGAGGCCCATGCCACAGTATTACTGTGAAATTCATGTGAATTTCACAGTAAGATGAAAGTGAAAGATAGTCATAAAAGAGTAAGACTTAAACTGTAAGGTTTTGGTTTACAGTTTTGAGACCAATGTGGCACATGAGAACAGGGCATGAAACAGAACTTTCCTGATGGAGAAAGGGATGTAAAATATTTTCATGGACGATCACTCCAGCAGCCTTCAGTTTTATTTTGAAACTATTTCATTTGAAATTTAAACCTAAAATTTGCTACTGTATGGTTTGATTGTGTCTGTAGGTACAAGATCTGATTGGCATCCTATATTAAATTACCCAAGATGGAGATATTCTGCTTTTATATACTGCTCCCACACTGCCATATGTTAAACAGTATTACTGCATGGTTTACTATTAAATTATCTTGCATCCATCCTCGTGTCAGGGCCTTCACACTTGGGTTTTGGTGCATCCTGCTGGTTGTTTTTCATTTGTGAAGAGCTGTTGATGGCTGGCTTAATGTGCTTATAACCAAGAAATTCCCTTCCTAAGATCCAAGGCTTTTCAAGGCTTGCAAGTTTTTTTTGTATTGTCCATGCTAAATTAGACTTTGTAGGTAGGAGTGCATGGCTAACTAGTGCTACAGCAATTGGTTTTTCACACTAACTTCTGCCTTCCACTCTTAATTCAGGAATTCTTACAACTCTTTTATAAATATATCTCAGAATACATGGTTGCAAGTGACCATATCATTTTCTCAAACTGAAGTTTTGATTCCTGCAGGTTTTTGCTTGTTTGTCCCATAAATTGACAGCAAAAGTCTCTTATCCAGATCTATTTGGCATATTAGAATATCTCAGCAGATTTCATACTGGCTTGCAAACATGTGACAGATTTGTGAAATTGCATAAAAATTGCATAAAAATTGCATAAAGTGGGAAACCTTAGGAGAAAAGAAGTACTTGTTCTTCAGAGTGTAAATTAATCTTTAGGCCCTGGTTCCCTGAACCTTCTTCATTTTCTGCTAGCTTCTGAGTTTTAAAAGATGATTAGGAGGAGTTTTTAACATTTAGCCTGTATAGTTCTGTCAGTGTAGTGACAAAAGTGCTGGTGAACCTTTGCAGTGACACCTGCTAAGAGGTTTAAATGGGACTGTTGTGTGGATTGGGGATGATCCACTCTTCCACAGCATTGTGTAGTGTGACTTCATCTAGGATAGAATTTTTTATATTCACTGGTCACCCAGAACCTCAGACCTGCAGAATGTCCTGTGTTATTCATGTGGGGAAGAAGGAAAAAGGGGTTGTTGCTGGGAGATTCATTGTCTGGCTTGCTTGCCTTTTAGGTGCTGTAGAAATTTTTCAGGTGAGATAATGAATTTTTTTTTATTGCATTTCTGTTTGCCAAGAATTGATTTATTACTTCCTACTGGAAACTATCCCAGATGAAGGCCTACTGCACGCTTCTTGAGAAGGAACAGGATAGAGACACACACCATAAGCACGCATGTGTCAAAGGTCTGGGGAACGTTCTTGTCAAATATGTCATTAAATGCACATTTACCAAGTGCATTTAATAAAGAACTTTCTGAAAGAAAAATGAGGAGTAATTATTTGGAGATCATAGCAAAAGAGAAGGATGTTGACAGAAGGGAGGAAGTGGTTAGGAGAAGCCAGGGTAAATGGTTAGGTACTTCACATGACATGTGAGCAAATGACCACATAATAGTAAGGTGCAGTTCCAGAGCAGGATAAACATAGGCTAAATTATCTACACATCTTTTTTGCTGATGATTTTAAGAAATTATCTAGTATGAGATCAGTGATTGCTAAGTGATTTGCTTAAGGCTACCAATAATATAACTGGAACTAAGGAGTTTTTAGTGTCAGCTCCATTCCACACCAGGAAAGCTAGGAGCAAAGGCTTGCATGTAGATATGGAGGTGATACTTCACAAAGCTGACAGAATATTTAAGAGACAGTGGAAGTGATGAGAAAAGATAAGAGCTTAGGGACATGAAATAGACATACAAGAGAATGCTTACATGGGGCTTTATGATGCAAGGTCCTTCTTCCAGGATAGAGACCATTTAAAAGTAGGGGTTTCCTAAGCATTATCACTAGCAGAGAGTTCTCAAAGCCTGTTTTTATTGTGATAATAGGATGGTCAGACATGGAGAGTGTGTAGTGTTGATCTGTACTGTGTTAAAAATGATGCTGCTGTGTCTTGCTTTAACAAAGGTATGACAGCCAGCTATTTCCTGTTAACCTGTATCTAGTCCCTTCAGTTTTACGTAGCCCAAAGTGCTTTTATAAGAAGAGGGAAGAATCAGACCACATGAAGGAACTGGTGTAGAAAAACAAACAAGAAACAAAATAAATCCAGTGTCATATAATTTCCTTCCACATTTCATCATTATTATGTTACTAATAATTGGTAAGCTTACTACAAGAACTTCCTTTTTTGAGTGTAAGACATATCTGAATTGCCTCTGTATCAGCTGTTTCTGTTTAGCAAGATCAAGAGTGTTCACTTGAGTAGTGTAATAGCATGAAAATGAGGACAGGCTAGCTCATGTGAGGCTGTCCTCAAAACTTAGCATGTGATCATTTAGGCTTCCTCCTGTTTTTGAATATATGAATATTATTCTTGGGGGTTTTAAACATAAACACATTTTTTAGAAATAAATTACTAAAAATAGTGCTTCAAAGTAACTTGTGGATCATTTGCCAGTGTTTAAAGAGATATCTGCCATTTTGTGTTACTGCTTTAAGTTCACATTAGCTGGGGAACTCAAGACTTGGCTATGAAAAATAACATGACAAAAGGGTCAAATGTTTTAAGGGAATGGATTTCTTAGAAAAATTGTTTAAAATAGCTTTTATTTGATCTTTGGTGACTTAATCCTTTAAATATCTAATGTGAAGCTGATGAAACTCCTGACCACAGAAAATGTATTCAATACTTTATGAACTAAATTTAATAAGGAAGAAGAATAAAATTACTCAGAAGAGTTAAGAAATGCAAAAGAGGTTTCTGAAGTTTGAAACCTCCAAAGTGATATTTTAAAATGGCAATGCAAATTATTTTAAAAAAAATCATTTGCAGAATAGTAGCTCAGTCAAATCCCAGGTGAGTCAGAGGGAATTATGGCAGAGTATGAGATTCAGATACTTTTTTCCCAAGATGTCTGTTAATTGTCTGATTCACTTCTCTGATCATAGATTACTTGTTATTTTTCATACAGTGTTTCCAGTGTGATGGATTTGTGTTAGTTATTTCTCATCTCTACAATCTTCAGTTTTGTTAGAAGAAGTTACATTAGGATACTATAGATACTGACAAAGTATGCAGTGCACAGAACTGAATCTGATGTTTCCTGTTCCTTTTTAAGCTCCTGAGGAAGGGTGGAGCAGAGGTTTTGGAACTGTGTCAGGAGTCAGAGAGATACTATGTGGTGAGGGGTGACTACTCTTCAGCATTTATATGCAGTTTAAACTATTAGCTCCTCATCCAGTGGTGAAGAATTCCACCTTAATGTGCTGTCATGTTAAAATGACCACTTCTCTTCCTCCCTGCTTTCCCCAACTGCTTTATTTTTTATAAATAGTGGTCACTGGGTATCAAATACTAGAAAAGATAAAACATTATGTAAACAAAAAAACCTTAGAATTTAGAAGGTTTTGAAATTTGTGAGATGTATTTCAGCTATATAGGTTATTTTGCCTATATAATTTTCACTGAATGAACAGGATGTCCTGTTTAAAGCTTCTGTGTTCCCATTAGCCCCGGGAGATCGAGAAAGAATTCCTTCCTTCTTCATCAGTATCAGATGTTTGTTTGCCTGGTCTTACAAAAACAAACGTGATTTTCACTACAAATACAACCTTCTCTGAAATACCTGGCTGGCAGCATCTTGTGAAATTTCCTGGCATTTACTTACTTAAGTTTGCTACTAGGTCATTGTACACTTTAACAGTGTGTAGATATATGTCAGATTATTGGGCAAAAGTGTGGTTAATTGACACACCCTGTATGATTCATGCTAAAGATGAAAGCTTGAAGGAGTCTGATAAATTTAACAGAAGAAATCATGTGAAAACTCTCCCTGATAATCCAGCATATTTTTAGTTAAAGCAAACATTTATTTTAAAAGGCCTCTCATTGTATAAAACCTATTGGTGCAATTACTGATTTGTCACAGCAGAGACAGGTAAGGAGAATTGTTGTTTCCTCAAAATAGCCAAGCCTTCAGGATGCCATCCAAAATCCAGAAGTTTGGGATTTTTTTAACCATTGAAATGCTGAAATTTTTGATTGCAGGAAAAAAACCCCAAACCTACCTCTTTTCAGCCAGCTATCTTTTAAAATTCTTTCATTTCCAGTATTTTGTTCTTTAATTCAGCCCTGACATTTGTTGATGGGTCTGTGTTAATTTGGGCGTTTGGGAGCACTAGGTGTATTGAAATCTGCATAGTCATGTATGGACTCCACTAGCAGTACGTTCTGCAGTCCCTAAACATTTTTGAAGACCTTTCAAGCTTTAGACATGTTCTCAGGCTCAGTGTAAATTAACTGAAGCATCTCTTTCAGGTGTGTACAGATCAGTGTTCATATGTATGACTGTATGGTAGCCCTACACTCAAAATGAGTCATTGGTGTGAAGCAGCTGCTTCTAAACGCAGTTTGCATTTCTGGAGGGAAGGCTGGCCCTGACTAAAATGGGATGGTAACCTGTATGCAGAAGGCAGTCCCTCTGGGAACTGTCTCCTAGGCAGTAGGATTAGAGGAAATAAAGATGCCACATTCTGTGAAAATAAGAGGATGACATGCATTTCAGAAAATCTTCACAACCTCGTCTTTCTCGCTTCTCTAAGAAGTCCCAGACACAGCTGCATTCCCTTGCAGCCTTTGGTAGTCTGATGATTACTTACCACAAGGTTTAGGACTGAGAAAAAAAGAGAGCTTTTTCCTCAGACCAGCCCCTTATGTTGTCTGGAGGAGCACTGCAGAACAGTCTTGGAAGAGCAGTAAGGTACTGCTAGGGGATTCTGAGAGGAAATGCTATATAGAGGGTTTTGTTTTGTTTTTTGTCTCCTTCATGTGCAGGTCATGGTTTCTAAAGCGCATGATTTTCATGTACGTGGTTACAGTCTTCTACAGGACACTGTGACAGTCAATAGCTATCTACATCTAATGGTGATAGAACAAAAATGTCCCATCTTAATTTGATGAAAGGAAGAGGCTGGATAAACATTAGAGAAAAGCTTTCTAGCTGCAGGGTAGTGACACAGATGTCCAGGCTTTTTAGGAAGTTTGGAGAATCTTCTTTTTCAGAACAGAATTGGTTAATGTGGAGATACAAATAGTACCCAATTTTTAGAGGAGATGGTGAGGGCATTGTGCTCATGTGTCAAGAATTCTGCAGTTTTAATAGAAGAATCAAGGAAGATATGTAAGAGAAGATAGTCTGGATAAAATAGTCAAGTTGATAGTTTGGAAAATTACTATTTAGAGTAACATTTTGGAGGAATCTGAGCAGGACAGAGTGACATTTGTCAACAGAAGAGAAAGATACCATATGAACAGAAGCTTCAATTGATTGAAACCAAAGTCAGGATTAGTTTGGTAACCACACAGGAGAATCTGTTGTGAAGAGATTTCATTTAGGGAAATCCAACAAATTTTAGAAGCAGCTTTTGTGGGGGAACTTAGGAACAGGATTTAGTAAAAACTTTTGCTACAATCTGTGCAGGTAGTAAGAGATGCAAGTAAAGTAAACTGAAGTGAGAAGCACTGGTGATTCTGAGCTCATGCAGTTTATGGTTTTAAACAAATATACCATGAAATGTTCTATGGAAGAAGTGATACAAGAAATGTAGCAACCATTAGTTAAAACTTTCAAATTGTAAAAAACTTTGTTATAAAAAACAGCACTTTTGAGCATCTACTAAGGCGTGGTTTGTGCAGGTGGCCTTTCTGACTATATTGAGTGATTTGATAAAGTAAGCAATACATACAGCTGTATCACCTATAGCTATGAACTTTTGCTTTCTGTAGGAAAACAAACTCCTTTATAGAATGCTAGAGTTTGGTTAGACAGATAAAGACGAAGCATTGGCATGAAATTTACTCATCCTCTGTCAGTTATTAAAAGTTCTCAAACCTCTTTCTAATTCACTGGAAGAAGTTTTGTTGATGATAGCTACTTAGTGCCTTTCACTGGCAATTCCTCACTTTGTGTCTAAGGCTGTGTTCAGATGCATATTGCTAGTTTTTTGACTTCTGAGTTTAATAAGGTTTGTTAACAATTAGCATGGATTGCAGTGTCTGAGATGAGGATTCCTTTCAAAATGCTGTTCTCTGCAGAATTAGCAGCTTGTCTGCCTTTCTGCACGATGCTGCAGCATGAGAAACTGGTGGGTGGACTGCTATTACAAAAATATTGTGCATTTTAAACAGAGTAATCAGATTATAGGGTCCTGAAATGTTTGATGAAATTGAGATAAATTCATTATTTGATGCAGAAGTTCCTTACCTTACCTATTAACAGTCTGGGTTGGGTTCATTATGAAAATTACTTTTTTCTTGAGGCTCATTCAGAACTGTGGCTGTGACTTTTTCTTGAAAAGCCTTTACAGAATTGTTGTCTAACTTGCTGTATTTTCAAACATTTCTAGAGAGATGACACTCCTTGGACTATAAAGTGTTTCAGGTGCAATGGCAGATCCCATCCGCTGGGCCCGATACCGCTGGCAGCGACTGATAGCAACAGAGGGCAGAGAATGCAGCAGCAGCAATTCAAGTAGCAAGTGCTATCAATCATCAAAAACTACTGGCAAACATAGGATAGTGATACCCTGTTTGGGACATTTTAAAGAAGAGTATGAAAAGGTATCAAAACTGTACATGAACAACCAAATACGGACTACTAGGTATACTTTATTGAATTTTTTACCACGGAATTTATTTGAACAATTTCACAGGTAAGGAACTCCTTTTTGATTGTGGTAATTCTTCTTAAGCTGAATCCTTCTATTTAAATATTTGTGTGTGTTACTACATATTAAAAAATTATTCCTCCTGCTGCCCTATTACTTCTGAAAAGATACGTTATATGGCCAAAGTTTCTTGAGTATCATCATCGTTGAGCTAATCCTTTTCTCCTTAGCTTATGTACTTTCCACTTATTCTGTTCTTTGGACTACTGAACTATTCCTTGCTCTTGGAGCACTGCCACACACCAATCAGCAGTAGGATCTTTCCACTTATTTCCTGCAAATGTCTTTTTCTCCTTCCTTCATGTCTTTCTCTCTTGCCAATTTTTTTCATCTTCCTTCTGCTTGGAGAACTGCTGATCTGTCAAGCTCTGCGGGGAGGTTACAGGATGTCTTCCTTTTTAAAAGATGTCATCTTCCCTAAGAGATGATAAAATTAAGTTTAAAGGACCAAGAAATTTCAGAGTGCAAATTCACCAGTGCCTCACTCTGGAAAACATGTGCCTGAAGGACAGTTTTGAAATACAGGAGAATTCTTGGTTTCTGCATTACCTGATCATGTATGTTAAGCAACTGTGTTGCTAAGTAATCTCTTGATTGGAGAGTGAAAACAGAGGTCTGGATAGTTATTCCTTAAATTGCAGGTGAAGAAAAGATAAATCGCTGATAACTTAAATGTTTGTATAGCATGGAGTGAGGAAATAAGGATCATTGTCTGCTAGCATGGTTAAATCCCGTGTTTTCTCTTTGTTTCAGAGTTGCCAATTTGTATTTCCTATTTCTAGTTGTCCTAAATTGGGTTCCTTTGGTTGAAGCTTTCCAAAAAGAAATTACAATGCTACCTCTGGTAGGGGTTCTGACAATTATTGCAGTGAAAGATGGTCTGGAGGATTACTCAAGGTACAAAATGGATAAACAGATAAACAACTTAGTAACCAAAGTATATTGCAGGTAAGAGACAACAAAGTTTGTGGTTTGTTGTTATTATTTGATTATGACTATCATGTGAAAAAGTTGGTGATAACTCTTTTGGTTACCTTCTGGATACTTACAGTAGCCTAAAATAATGTAATTTGGAAAAGGTTTCTGAAAGTCATTTAGTCTTAACTCTGTGCTCAAAGCAGGGCTATTTAGATCAGTTCACTCAGGGACTAGTTTAGACTTGATTACCAGTTTTGTTAAATGATTATCAAATTAGTGTAAAATCAGAAAAAAAAAATTTTGCTTTGAGACAAATGAGTTCATGTATGTGTCTGTAGTGTATTAACCAAGGTACTTTGACTAGTTAAGCATTGTTGTACATAGCATTTGTTTTGAAAGGTGTATTTTTAATTCCTCTGAAATGGCTTCATGGACGTTGAAAGGCTGCTAGTTTATCACTCATTAATAGCATCATATTTTACTCATAGTGTGATACCACTTCCCCAAACAGAACAAGATAGTTTTCTACTTAAGTGCATCACACAGTTTGGTGTGAGTGTTAGCATCTTGTTCCACTGTGCAGGACTGCAATGTTACACACTGTGGGTGCAAATCAGGCAGGGAGTCTGCTAGTGGCCACTCTGCTAGGCAGTTATCATGGATAATAAAAAGATAGGAATGCAAACTGATTATATTCTGAATTAACTATCAAAAAACTTTAAGTATATATCAGTGGGCATATATATATGCCCACATAATTATTTTTCTTTTATACCTGTCATAAAAGGATATTCCAAGTTGTAAAATACAAAGATAAAGGAAGTATAGTGAATGGGTTTTTTTTCTTTCTTGCAGGCTTTGTTTCCATGTGGGAAAACATGTATTTTGGAAAATGTCACTTTTGACGTGTGTACAAATAGCACCTCTAGGTTTTTCTGTTTCAGGTTATGCATTTGTAAAAAATCACTGTTCTTCTGTGTATTCCAGGAAAGAGAAGAAATACATAGATGAGTGCTGGAAAAATGTCAATGTTGGGGACTTCGTCCGGCTTTCACGTAATGAAATCATTCCTGCTGACATGGTGCTGTTATATTCTAGTGACCCGGATGGGATCTGTTACATTGAAACTGCGGGCCTTGATGGAGAAACCAATCTAAAGCAGAGACAGGTGGTGAGAGGATATTCAGAGCAGGTGAGAATTGTTCTTTTCTAGTGGTGTAAGAATGCTGACATGACAGGTGGTGAACTAAAAAAACCCAAACAACTCAGCCCTCTAGACTGCCTAATTCATGGTAGTTTAGCAATCCCCATCTGAAAATCAAGGTACTAGGTAACACAGTTCTAATTTGTTGCTAGAGTGGTTTTGGAGCAAATCTTTGCATGTTCACATAACCCAGAGAAAGACAGATCTATTTCAAGTAATGAAAAACAGTGAAATTAATAATTCAGGTAAACCTTAAGTAGTTACTTATGGTGCATAACATGTTATGGGTAAGAAATTGGAGATTTTTAGAAGGGACTTCTGTGCTATATAAAGACCAGGAGAGCAGATACTATCTTTTTCACTATTTCTTCACATTGCAAAAGTTTTGTTACTCCCACATAACACTTCAATATTATACCTAGCAGCCAAAATGCTAGAGACTGGAACAAAAAATACAATATTAAAAGATTAAAGAATCTTGACATTTCTGTAGTCTTCAGTTCTGCTGCTGAAACACCACACTTAAAATAACAGCAGGGAGCTTCAGTGTTGTCCATAACAACAAACTGTTTAGTCCTCTGGAGACAAAATTACCTGAACTGCCTCTGAATTTACAGCAGTGGTGAGGAAGTGAGAAGTTGTCTCTAGGTGCCATTACTTAGTGGGTACAGTAATACCAAAGGCATGATGTGCTGTCCATGAACAAAGCTATTATCCCCTAACAGTCACATGCTTAATTTTACTTTTATTTCTATTTTTATTTCTTGATTTAATCTTAAAACAGAAAGACAGGAAGGACTGTTTGATCCTTTTGTGTATACATATTATTACACAAAGCAAAATTCCAATGGTTCTTCAGGCTTACAGCATACTGAGGTGGCCCAGTTCTTACACCTTAGCTCCTGCTACCAAGGTCTGATTTGAGTCCCATTTAAGAAAGAGACTGATTTTTTTATTTTCTGAAAACTTGTACCAAAATTCTAGGAAGAATCATGCTGTCCAAAAAAACCTGTCCATTTCTTCACCATTCAAGACCATTCATTTTTTGTCATCTAATAGGAAAAAAAAATATATAGTTATTGTAGAGTCTTCTTGTCAGGATTGCTTGGTTTCTGAATCTACAGCCATGGTCTGTTTCACAGACCTCAAGTGCATCTCCACCTGAGCTCCAGCCTGGGAATTTGTCCTTGTAAACTCAGGCTGAGCAAAACTGACAGTGCCATGTAAGGGGTTGGCTGCCTGACCTCTCCCACTTCTTAACCTAAGAAGAAAAGGAGTAAACAACATCAAATTAAATAACAGATGAAGAAAAGAAGTATGGAGTCTTAGTCTGCTTTCAAGGTTGTTACATCCTGCTTCCTTTTGACTAAGCAAGTAGAAACATAATGAGAAAGTTTATTAATGGGGCACCTGTTCATGCACGTATATGGATGCTAAATCTGAACCAGAGTGTCTACAGTTTTTACAGGCTACACAGAGCTCGATCCTGCCTGAGAGCTAGCCTGAGAAATTCATAGGAGGATTTCAAAACAATCCTCAGAAACAGAAAACAGCCATGCCAGGTGCTGTTTGTCTGTCCTCTTGTTTTCCTTGCAGGAGTAAGTCAGGAGGTGGTGTACACCACTGACCAGTGATGGTGATGTAGCAGTTAACTAACCAATAAGAGTTTCCTTTCTGTATTTTCCACAAACTAGTCTAGAAAACAAAGCTAAAGCAATAAACTAAGGAATTCTCCTGATCTGACTCCATGAGAGTCCGTGTTGTTCTCTTTTCGCCGTTCCTAATAGAACAACACACGTAGGATTCCTTTAAGAGAAGGCAAGGCAAAATGAAAGCAAGAGGCAGGACCTGAAATTCTCATAGTGATTTTTTTATTATTTTTTCAATGTGTAAATGATAACAGGAAAGAAATTGGCAAAGTAACTTAAGGCTTCTTAAACAGCAGTGGGTAATGAGGCATAGAACACAGTGTCTCCAACCATCTTGGCATTCAAAGAGAAATACACAAAACAGATGAGGACCGATAGGGAGGATGATGAGCTATTTTGTGAACAAACTGACATTGCTCTGCTGCTTTCAAGATACTCAAATGTTGCTTCCTCTTAGGAAGGGTTTAATCTCCTTTTCCTTAATCTCTCAACCACAGCATGTGGTTGGCTGAACCACAGACAGGTTCACAGGTTCACAGGGGTGGAGAAGTTAATATGCCATTAGCACTAAAACAGTGAACAGTGAGTATTTCCTATTAGATTATAGGAGATAGCAAAGAACTGCACCAGTAGGTTCCTTCTCAGCCGGCATGGCTAGTGACTGAATCCAGTCCTGGCTGCAGCATCCTCAAACTAATGGGAAGTGCAGTTCTTTTCTTCTGGGAAGCCTAATCCAAGTTGATCAAAGGCATTCCTCTTCTACCTTAGCCATACGCCCACTCCATTCCCATGCTATGTTATCAAATAGTGTATGTGTCAGTAACACAGCACAGCCACAGCAAGCGGGCTTAGCCTTGGAAATCTGCATTTTCCCATTTCAGTGTCTGATGCAGAGCCTATCATTCCCAGCTCCCTTAGTCAATTTCCATCTTTATTGTCTCCCTTCTTTAGGGATCTTTACACAAAATCCAAGTAATTCTAATTTCTGCGATGAAACAGCAAGATATCTCAAGAAATAATGTACAAAGGCTTCTACTCTCAGTGTTTGCTTTGCCAAAATTACAATTATAATGAAAAAATACAGAAAATAAATGTATAATCCAGGAAGATCTGAGTGTCCATATCAAGATATCTGCTTGTGGACACAGTTTTTGTAACCTCTGTTTTATGCTGGCAGAGTGTAGACAGCTGTGTCCACTATAGATTACACCCAGAGTTTCACAGCTTGCTGTTTCAAGGTATATTACAAGAAGCACCACCAGCAATATATATTTAGATGTTTCCAGTAGAAGAAAAGAATTGACTGCTTTGGCTATTTCACTTTGAGAGTAGTTCTTGTTTGGGTAATCATTGTACAGTGCAAAATTCTTGAAAAGCTTCAATCAAGTATTGTGTCTAACATTTTACAGAAATGTACCTTCTGTGCAAATCAGCATAAGAAGGGTCAGTGGAGAAACAGGTCTTTCACAGTTAACTAAATTTGCAAAGAGACTGTGACTGTATCTGTGTTTCAAAGGCTGTGTTTATATTGGCTTCAGGTGAATACAGTGCAACACATCAATACAGCAGAACATAGCAAAAAGAGTATTTTAGTTAAGCTAACAAAGTACTTGTTAACAATATGATGTTTTTTGAGTTTCTAATTTTACTTACAGGCTTGTGTTTTAAGCTCACAGTTGTTATTCTGCCAGTGTGAAGTCATCCAGTTGATGGATTACAGCCTTCTCAGAGACCTGTAATTATGTAGAAGATATATTCAGTAACACCTGTGAATTAGAAAATTATGCTTGGGAGTTTGAAACCTTAAATTGGTCATTGGGGTTTTTTTAAGGAGTAGAACAAATGACTTTCCAAAGAGTTAGTGGCAGGTACTCAGAAATACTTGGAAATTACTCAGTTATACCAGAGGCGAGCCTGTGTTATACTAGAGACTAGAAGCATACTCATATGCCAGTAATTGAAATTAAATCACAATAGCAGGTAATTCCAAAGATAAGGCCTTTTGGTTTTTCTCTTCTTGTCATGTTTCATTCTTATTAATACAGGAGATTTGTTTCACTTGACTTTTCACTGAAGGGCTCACCTGCTCTTTGTTTGCAGCATGTACTTCTGGTCTTTTATAGCAGCCATTTCTTTGGCACTTGCAATTCTCAAACATCATTGCAAAACTCTACCTGCTTTCTTTGTGTTAGCATGGAAACCGTCCTGGTCATGGTATTGGAAAAAAAAGTCTGCTTGCAAGAAATTCTGCTTGCAGAGAAGACAGTGTCTCTTCCTTTTCTTTTCTTCGTATCACAGAAAGAATCTGTGGGAAACCTCTGCCTTTCAAATGTTCTTACTGCTTTTGTGGTTTTTTTATTCCTCCTCATCCTTCTGCTCATTTTTTTCCCTCTCCAGTGTTCTCAAAATACCAGCAATTCAAGTGATACTTGCCAGTGTTTAATATTTTCTAGGAGGTCCTATGGTGTGTAAGTCTGATTTATACTGGGTAAAAGACCATCAACACCACCAGCAACCTACAGTTTAGAAGCTAAACTGTTAGATGTTTGTAAGTTCTATCATATTTTGTCTGAGTTCTCTGGGTTTTTTTTTCTTCCCGTGGCTTTAGGTCTCTGAAATTGATCCAGAAGAATTTTCCAGTAGAATAGAGTGTGAAAGTCCTAACAATGACCTCAGTCATTTCCGAGGCTTTGTGTAAGTAGGTTTGATGGCTCTTTAAACTATTGTCATTTGCTTTGGCATTCTTACTAATTTTTGGAGACCTTGTAATGTTTGCTTTAAGAAATAACAATACGGATAGAGGTCGGTTTGCACCACTGTGTTTCTGAGCATAGTGCAAGAGACAGAGCTCTAGAAGTATTTTCTGTGCAGCAGATGGGGCACTGATGCTTTTTATTTTGTATTAAATATTTTCAACATCTTAGGCTGTTTTGCAAATGTATATTTCATACTTGAAATAGCCGTTTTAAACCTGCTCTTCATAACATATGGTAACTACAGTATTTGGTCTGGACCATGGCCTGACTGGGCAAGCTTCTTAGAACTTGGAAGGACTGACTTCCTTTCCTACTCTGATTTGTTTTGTGTAACCTTCAGTCAGTTGGTATAAATCCTTTTGACCAGTGTGCCTGTGTCTTTTCTTCAGGCTGCGTTTATGTTAGGGGGTTTCCTTCATGTTTAGGGTTGGAAGGGGTCTTAAGGGACTAGATGAGCTTTAAGGTCCCTTCCAACCCCAGCCATTCTATGATTCTGTGATTCTTACAGGTTTATGAGTTTCTATAGATAATAAGAAAGCAAAATACTGTTTTATGGAGTGACCTGTTTTCAGGTTTTGATATTTAGAATGTCTGTATTCTTCGCTTTGCACACTGATACATTAGATACATGAGAATAAAAACAAATACATATAAATCTTAGTGTCTGTGGAACCACCTTGTCAAGGAGTGGGCCTAGCTGCACTGAAAGTATACTACAGGAGTGATGGTGCTCACAGTATATTTTGGATGAGATTTTATATTTTTTTCAAATATTTTCTGATGCTGATAATCTGGATAGGATAGGGCTTCAGATTTCCAGTATTTGTCTCAGGTCTCTTTTCAGTAGTGTTGCCTACTTCTCATATGCCAGATGGCAAATGCTAGGCTTTTAAATGCAAAAGAAATTGTAATGCAGTGCTTACATGCCCTGATTTTCAAGGGTGATTGATTTCATTCCATTCATTTGGAAAGTCCAATCAGAGATGTCAGGATGGCAGTCAGTGACTTGCAACTTCTTCGGGAAATTGCTTCCTAATTGTTTTGCAAAACCTGATTGGTAATTGTTGGAGTCCTACAGCTGACAGAATGTGCTTTTTATTGCAGTGAGCATTCAAACATGGATCGAGTGGGTCTCAGCAAGGAAAACTTACTGCTCCGAGGATGCACAGTAAGAAACACAGAAGCTGTGGTAGGCATAGTGGTATATGCAGGTTAGTGAACCACCCTGGCTTTCACAGACTGCCTTGCAGACAAGAAGTTGTGTGCCCTAAGAAGTAGTATTGTACAAAGGGGAATTGGGAGAGTAAAAGCTTGGATGCAGCAGAAGGCAGCTGCAGCTAGAAATGTTAATGCCTCTCTAGGTTAAGTTTGTTTCTGTTTTAACGGTAAAAAACTGGTAACCCTGATTATTTCTGGAAGGGTGGATCTGTTGTGTGTGAACAGGTCCTCCTCCTGAATTGTTAGTTGCAGTAGTAAACTGAGATTTTGATATGGACATGGAAATGCATGACTTGCTTAGGACTTTTATCTTAACCAAAATTGAAGCTAGTGCTGTTCTAGTTCTGTTCTACAATTTGTAGAAAGGACAGAGGTTTTTTACACCAATCAGCATAATGTATCCAGCCAGATACTTGTAACACAGGTACAGGATTTTGTAGAAAATATTCAAAATCATATGGAAGGGTCAAGAATGATGTTGCTTGTATAGGAAAGAGTATTAGTGACAGTTAATGTAAGTGTAGTGGCTTAGATTTGCCAATTTTAGTTTCCTAGTCAATGCTCCAAATAATGCGGTGGGTTTTAGCGCTGGCTAAAATCACTAGTGCACTTAGTCATTTCTTGCTGTGAGATAGGATTAGGAGAAGGGAAAAACAGGCTTAAAAGGTATGAAGAAACTTTATTAACAGGACTACAAGAATAAGAAGCATCAGAATAAAACTTCCAGAACACCTTTCCTCCCCCTGCCCAACTTTTTCTTTTCTCAACTGACAACATAGAGACAAAACTTGGGGTGTTAAAGCAGTACCAACTATACAGTAGTCTTTCATCAGTTTTTGCAGGGAGAGTTTTCTCTTGTCATGCCATGGAGACTTCTCCACAAGAAACAGTTCTCTTGTGGCTTTTCATTTCCACAAATAGCAGCCGCCTGGACAAAAAGTGAAATTCCTCCCATTTTCACAGCCCTCCTAGAGGTGTGTCCATAGGCCACAAACTCATGGGGTATTATTTTCAGGATGTGAGTTGCTCAAAGGCAGAAGTTTTCATTTGTTTCTGTGATCCTCTCTGGGAACAGAGGTTTTCTTCTTCTCTCCCTGGGGGAAAAGGGACTTCATTGTTTTCATCTCTCTCTCTCTCTCTCTGTTCAAGCTTCTCATGGGATCACAGCTACTCCAACATCTGCTTGGCTTCATCAGTGGATACCTCTGCTCAGATCTACAGTTTGAACGCTTCATTCCCCCCCCCCTCCACTCTCTCATGAATTAAAGGAAATATTTCAATGAATCATTGCCTGTCTCTATGGCCCTACCAAAAGAATATTTCAGCCCCGTTAGGCATCTCCTCATTCTCCTTCCATCTGAGGCTTGACTCTTTCTTTACTGACCTTGGTGTTTTCATGTTGTCTTTCTACGTGTCGTCACTCTTTTTCTCTCCCTGGAGAGAGGAACAAGGTCTGCAGGTCTCATCTGTGTAGTGAAAGGGTTAATATCTCGCCTAGTGGCTGAAGCAGTCACTGGATCCAGCAGGTGTTGGATTTCAGGCCACGCTGGGCACCTCCCTCCGCCCACAGCAGCTGGAGGCTGGGGAGGGGGGGTTTAGTGTTGGGGAGCAGCCATGGCCAGACCCAGCCTGGGTCCCGCAGCCCCCATCCCCTGCCGGGGAGGCGCTGGGGTCCGGCCCGGCCTCCCCCACGCCGCACCAGAGCTCAGTTACCTTCTGAGGCCGGAAGCTCAAGAGAGGGAATTCCCGGGTTTGTTGTTTTTAAAATGTGGATCTCACACAGGCGGAGCTAATTTCTAAATGGTGCAAAATGTTGTCAGTTTTCAGAACTAGCCACCTATTGGCCTGTCCCAGGCACAGAGGAAGCTCCCAGCAGCTTCTCTCAAAGAAATCACTTCTGTGGGTGGTTTCTTAATTCTTTCCCCAAATGTCAATCAATGTGAAACCACCACATTACACTAATAAAAGTTAACATATACATGACAGATTTTGATTTAACTTGTTCAGTTTTCTTTCACACAGAAGTCATGTATTGTAGGAGAATCTAATTTGCTCATATTTATAATGGCTGTTCAAATATTAGTTAATGGAAATATTCTGTTTCCCAAAGCTTTAGAAATATAAAGCACTTGAAGTTGTGATACCTGTTATTAGAGAATTTCAACCTCCTTTTTGGTTGCAGGTCACGAAACCAAAGCTATGCTGAATAACAGCGGCCCTCATTACAAGCGCAGTAAATTGGAAAGAAAAGTGAACACTGATATTCTTTGGTGTGTTCTGCTTCTACTTTTGATGTGTTTAACTGGTGCAGTGGGTAAGTGAGAATCACTCAGATTTCTGCTGTTTTCCTCTTTCAGCCTACAGTAGTGTTTTATTTTGGGGCTGATTGACTTTGTGACTGTTCATCCATATGTAATTTCCTGAGAGCTGGGAGGGCTGTGAGGTCTAAGATCATGTTGTTGTGTTTAATCTGGTGTGGTTAAGAAGTGTGTTCCTGATGTGGTTTTGGATCTGGAGCCTTGTTTCTCCATTCATCTTTTTTCTCACTAACTGTTCTGCAAAACTGCTACTTTTCTCTTAGGATTTTTCAGGTAACATGAGATGTGTACACACATTGAGGTGAGAGACCTAGTGTGACCTGAGTTGTACTTACTTGATATTTTAGGGATTGATTAAATGATTAGCTTGAGTTAATCTAAATGGATGAACTTTTCTGAAAGATAATAAACATATTTAAAATAATGTTAAAAATATGTTTTTAAGAACAAAACTTCTTCAGATTGCACTTAAAAATGATGGTATGATGATGTGTTCACTGGTAGGCTAAAACCTGGACAAGCAAGGATAACAAAATTAATTGCCAGAGGGTTTTTTGGAGGGAAAAACTGTGTAGTTAGTATTTCTTTATTTTTGAGATATTATAGATAAGTATAGATATTTTTGAGATTTTGAGATAGTATAGATACTGTTGATAGAATGCATGTAAGGTATTCATGTATGTAACGACACTTGGGATTCCTGTTGGGAAAAAAACCCAAGAGATAAAATTGTAGTTTAAAAGCTTTGAAAGAACTGCAGAGTGTAAGAGCTAAGACAATAACCCTGAGCTGTGATACACTTTACATAAAACTGATTGACTTTATCTTGTCCTTGTTTTCAAGGTCATGGAATTTGGATAAGTAGGTATTCCGAAATACCGTTTTTTAACATCCCCAGGCCAGATGGGAAATCGAGTCCTCCAGTATTAGCAGGCTTCTATATGTTCTGGACGATGATAATTTTATTACAGGTAACTGCTCTGCTTTGAACATGGGTCATATTCTGATTTCATTTGTACCCTTGAAGTAACTCTTCAGCTTCAGCAAAGCTACTTTGTGTTTGTAACTGGCCAAAGACGTTGGTTTTATTTAATCCCTATGTTTTATTTCGATAGGTCTTGATCCCTGTTTCTCTCTATGTTTCAATTGAAATTGTCAAATTGGGACAAATTTATTTAATACAGAATGACATTGATTTTTACCATGAGAAAACAGACTCAACTATTCAGTGTCGAGCACTAAATATTGCTGAAGACCTTGGCCAGATTCAGTATATTTTCTCTGACAAGACTGGAACCCTCACTGAAAATAAGATGGTTTTTCGGAGATGCAGCATTGCAGGACAGGAGTATTGCCATGAGGAAAATGGTAAGACACTAAACCTCTGTTCAGCTGGATCATTTTTCCGACTCACTTGATACCATGAAGAAAATATTCTTTCCTTGTTATGGAAGAAGTCATTCCTACTCTGTTTTATTTCTCTCCATGGAATATTCAGAACCCAAAATATTGGAAAATTGCCTGTCTACTCTTTCTTCCTTTTTTTTCCCTCCAATTAGAGTGCCAATGCTTACCTAGCATTTTAAGGTTTAAACATCCTGTTGTTGACCATCCTAGCAGTCACCTACCACCTTTATGTAGTGTATGTTAAGACTTCACTTTGACATAGTTCTGCTCTTGAGGATATAGTAACCCAAACTAAATACGTGTTTAGCAGTATTAATATATTACTTAACAGAAATTTTAAGGTACAAGTCAGTCAGATGTGTGTCCGTGTGTGTGTTAATGCTGCAAAGGTAAGTATCTTCATGGAAAATAACTGTTGTATTTTTACTTAGATCTTACACAGCTGCTTATTATTAGCCAAAAATTATTAGCCAAGAAGCAGTGTTAATGAATAATTACTGTCTTATTGTCTAGAAGTGTAGGATCTTTCAGTATGTATTTCGTGAGAGCCAACTTGAAGTCTTCTGGGAGCTGGGAGAAGATACAGCTCCAGACACAAGAGAAGATTGGGCAGTGATATGAATAATTTAATTAGCCATTTTATTAATTAGATAAAACCACAAAGTATTTATTACAGTTACCATGTATATGTTCTAGTACCTGCAGATGTTTGCTCTTTTGCTGGTGAACAGTATTCCATATGAAATCAGAGGTGAGGTGCTGATGATGGATGGACATGTGAGGCACAGCTGTATAATAAACCCTCTTTGTGGTTTTGATGGCTGCCAGATAGAACTGCTCACAACTACAAGCAAAAGGCACACCCTGCTGGCCACAGCAATGAATCAATTCAGCCCTTCTTTTGTTGTGTCACAGGACGAGATTTTACAAACATATTTTACAGCAATTTCTGCACATGTTTTGGAAATGTTATGTTGAGGGTTCCCAGATGCTTCTTTGGCTTTGCATAATTGTACTGGAGAGGATGACAACAGCAAAATGAGAAAAAATGTTTGTAAGTTTTGAACTTGATGAATGAGCAGCTTAAATAAAAAGCACATATTTTCAGAGCATTTCCTAAAGCAAGGAAAACTTTAAGAAAGAAACCGAAGAGTATTGTGACTGATGCAGCTGTGGCTGATTCAGGTCTCAGTGTGCAGGCAAAGTATGCCTCCACTACTAGCTTCTGCTAATAGTTCACATAAAGTTGTCTTCCAAAATTTAGTGTGTTAACTATGTACATAATTACTTCCTCCTGTGCCCTGTCTTTTCCCTGGAGGGTAAACATGCATTTCTTCCTAACAAATTAGAAATTATATGAGCCCTGAAAATCTGTTCGAAAAACATTGGAGGTCCTGCTTTTTAGCCCTGGTTTATATTTGTGTAGATGCAGAGTGGCTGTTTGCAAGGCTCCTGCTACATATGGTAGGAGTTGCAGTGCAACACAGTACAGTCTTTTGCATAGAAGCTGCCTAATCTGAACATACATTTGTGTTTATATCTGTATTTCCCAGGGTAAAGGGATGCCTGTGATCAGTATAATCCTCCACAGAGATGCTTTCAGGCGGTGCTCTGTCTAAAGTGATGTGTGCTTCTTGGACCGTGGCAGTAGAACAGTGTGGTGTTATGGGAGATGCCACATGTTACTTCAGACAGGGCATGCAGCTTCTCACCAGGCTGGAAGCATAACAAAATGGGCATGTGTTGTCCAAACCTGCCTCTACTAACACATAATAGGTCATTGGTGCTGCTTTCTGGTAAAAAGGTATCAACGCCTCATGGGATTTTGCATTTGTTAGTTGTGGAGTGTTGCGCTGTGTTAAGAGCAGCAAAGTGATGACACAGACTCCCTAGCTTTGCTTGCAAAAGAGAGCAAGTTTTATTCTTCCCAGTCTTCTTTTATAGACAGTTCTGAGCAGATCCAAAAAGGTAAAACTCTCATTGGTCGTGAAACCAATACATAACCATCATTGGACAGTTAGGAACAACACCCCCTGACCTTTCTTACAAGTAAATAACAACGCAACAAACAACACCTGCAAAGGTTGTTTTACTTCTCTGTTTGGATTCCTCCTTATGATTTCTCAGGCCAGAGTGAGAAAGTTGCGTGACTTAATTTCACACAGGCTCAAGTTAATGCCTGAAACCTAAAAATCTCTTATTTGACAACTGTTAGTTCCTACAGTGGAGAGCCACAGTCTGTTATGTTCCCACATACCTGTTTTTTAGAGGAGCTATGTTACTAATTTCATGTTGATATCAGGAAGATGGCCTGCCAAGGAAGGTGTAAGCTCTGATCTCTGTTTCCTTGGACTCATCAGAATAGCAGGATGGGGGACAGGATTCTTTCATTTGTGTTGCAGAAAGAGAAGACAGTAGAAAATACAGGAATCACAAATTGCATAATAGACCTATTTCCATCTCAATTAGAGCAACAGACCTGGGGACTGACCTGTGGATAGATTTTCTGTTTGCATAAAACAGAATGATACCCCGCTTCTCACTTCTTTCCTGTACAGTTAGTACCACCTGAAATAAAGAAATAGGGAATTAGTGGTGTTGCTGGACATGTCTGCAATGTATGCTAATGTTGGTTTTTTGGTAGGATGTCATTGTTTGTATTCAAATTGTAATGAAATAAATAGGCAACACACAGCTCTCAGAGCAGTTTTTCCATGGGTTTTAGGCACTGAAGTGCTAGTGCATACTCATGGAATGCTGTTTTCACAGTGAGAGGTAAAACTTGAAAGCTGAATAGTGTACATAGTTCCAGTGCTTTCCAGAGATTCAAGTTCTGGCATGTGGTCAAACACTCTCAGAACATGAGTGCAAACACTTGGATACATTCTTAATCAAGCACATGATAGCATAGGAGTGTTTCCATTTTCTACAGAGGTTCTTTACACCATTGATTTGTGGGGAGGAGCAGAACTGCATTTACATCTCTAGCACAAAGGTGTTAACACATGTCCAAAGTTCGATTGTTGAAACTTGCTTTTCAATTAAAACCTCAGAAAACATGTATCTTTTTGTGAGGGAGTGTCCATTACTGAAACAATAAACACCATTTGAATGAGTTTCTGCTAGCCGCTGTATTTATGAAACCCCTGACATACAATCCTGATCCATTATAATATAATGGCTATAAAACTCATCAGAAAGTCTGGTCCCATTTTTCTTGCTTAAAGCAGAATTGTTGCTAATATTCTTTATGAAATTATTTATTTTATTTCTTCAGGACCTCCAGTAAAGTTCTATTCACTGCTTTCTTAGGCATTCCATTCTGATATGTTCCATTGACAAGGTTTTGTTGATACCTAGCTTGAGTCCATCTTGCCACAATATGGAACCATTGTCTTCTGATAACCACAGTGTTCACAGAAAACATCCTATTTCCTATCTCTGTGCAATTTCTCTTCGCTTGAACAGGCATTTGACTCCCATCAATGTGCCCTTCTGAAGGTTGTGTAACTCCAGCTTATTTTACTGTAACCGTGTGGCTCACGTTATGTAGAACTCCGATCATTCTTGTTCCCTCTTCTGCATTCAATGCAGTAGAATATTGCTCAAACAGGAAGACAGGGTGGTGGCTTGTTACAGGTTTAATTTTTCATAACTGGTGTATTATTCTGAACTGTGTAACTAATTTGTGTTTTGGACATGTTTCTTTTTGCACATGGAACAATAATTTTGTTTCCTTTTCCTTAGCAAAGAGGTTGGAATCCTATCAAGAGATTGATTCAGAGGATGAGGATGCAGCTGGTTGTCAGTGTGGCTCTTCAACCCCTACATCAAAATGTCAGAGGCACAACTGCAGAGCTGTGTGTGAACCTTTGAACAGAAAGTCTTTGAATCAGTTCTCTGGTAGTTACTTTGCATTCAAAAAGCAAGATGAAGCAAGTGATACTCGCCACTCAGGAGACATGGCTTTCAGCAGTCCTATTGTAAGTAGAAGCTGTTGGGTTTGATGCTAAATTTCTGAATTAACACATGAGAGTATCTCTTTTTACTCCCATTTGATCAGATTGGTTGTCATTTAAGAAATCCTTTCTCACTTCCACCAAAATCAGAGGTCTCATGATGGCTTGGTTGTGTGCTACTTACAACTGACACTGCAGACACATGTTGGTTCATGAAGGTGTATACTTTGACTCTTGCTGCTCTGCATCCATGACCACTTCAAATGAAATTACCAACTTAATCTTAATTTGTTTGGTTTTGGTTTTTTATTTTAAGATGTTTCTAGCATTTTCTTTTGTTTTTAATAGGAAATATCTATATGCCCAATACTTACTTGAGGCTACAAGAGGAAAAATCTCTGCTTCTGTACCTGAAGGTGTCTAAATATAAAACATCATATTTAATCTCTGTTGAAGTGTCTAAGGCTATGGACTAAGCCTTTAGTGTTTACCTCTTTGGGCAGGAAGTTTGCTATTTTCAGTGGAATAGCACAAGGTAGTGAAGATGCTAGTGTTCCTCTGTTTCCTGGTATAACCAACTCAGCACAGGAGGAAAGTTTTATGAGCTTCTACACTTAAATCATCTGTAACTGTTTAACCTCCAGAGACTAAGTTTATAACCTGATGGGCAGTTTTGTTCATTTCTTAATAGGAAACAGATATTGTACCAGACACACAGCTGTTGGAGAAGTTCAGTCAAATTTCTTTTCATTCCTATCAACAATCAGAAGAAGCTAGCAGCAAGTTATCTTTGGAGACAATGTATATCACTGACTTCTTTCTTGCTCTGGCAATCTGTAATACTGTTGTAGTTTCAGGCCCCAATCAGCCACGTCAGAAGGTAAGAAGGCTTTGCTTTTGGCTATTTGGCCATATTTGCAAGTAGCTGATCTACTTTTGGTTCAGTTACAAAAAGAAAAATACAATTAACTGACATTTTAAAAATTACCCTTTTCACCTTCCTTTTTGCTGGTTTGTCCTATTAGAAAGAGGGGAATTACTGTAAAACTGCGGAATGCAGCGAGTTAATGAATAAAATACTGCTGATAAATTGACTTCAGTCTTTTTGTTTCTGTGACCATTTGTAACTTTTACAAGACATTTGGAGATTAAATTGCAGTTGTAATTTTTTCCATATTCTAGTTATGGTTTTTTTAGATATGGGTATAACTTCCTGTAAGAATACGAAAACACTCAGGTTACCTTTACTAATAGGTTATTGTAGGCTGTAAAACAAGAATAATCGCTGAAGATTCACAAAATACTGAAACTGAGAATGCTCTTACCTGCTCCCTGACTATTCAAATAGAGATCCAGCAAAAGTATGGAAGATGACGTTTTGTATGTATATTAGCCTGAAGAAAAATTGCTTTGCGGTATGGCATAAAGTTGTCTCACCACAAATTTGCATTTGCTAGGCTGCCCTGGCTTAGTAGTTTGGAGTGACCACATGTTTTCAGTGCACACAACCTAACTTTTTTTTTTTTTTTTTAAATAGTACTGGGTTTTTTTTTTTCAAATCTTTGGGTTTTTTCTATGTGGGATTTTCATAACCCCACACAACACAGTTTTGACTGTGTTGCAGGATAATTCCAAAGTTCAGCTTAGATTGCTTTCCCTCATTACCCAGTGATTTACATTCGTTGACTTTGTTTTTGGAAAAAAAGAATTAATGACATGTGCACAAGATTTCAGTGTCCATCTAGGTAGTAAACCTACAACCATAGCTGGAGACATTCACAAAACATACCTGTGGGATATGAAGTACCTCCTGTGTATAAATAAGCCTGGTATTTTAATGTGCTTCCAAGCATTCCCAGAAAGTGTAGTAGGCAGCCTAGAGATCCATGTGTGTATGAGGCAGATGAGTTCATAGTCAATAGTTACCTGTTTCTTAAATGGAATGGAAAAAAATATACAGGTGAGAGTCTTGGTTTTTTGAGAATAATATGTCTCCAGGTCACTAGCAGGTAGATTGGGAGGAGCAGTGTGGGAGTTTTCCGAGTTGATGATTGAGGAAGGAACTCAAGGCAATGGAGATTTCAGTGTTGCAGTCTCTGACGAGGCAATAAAAGGATGTTCCTAGTCTCTGTTTCCATGATACTGAATGGAGACACACCTCAAGTTGCTGGAACTGTGTAGGAGCTGAGCCATAGTTTGTCCCTACAGTTTGGTTTTCAGTGGCAGAAGAGAACATGCTTCCTGGTAACTCATTCTTACTTTCTCACCAGCAATGAGAAAGGAAAGTCACCCTTGTATGCCTTATTTTTGTAAGCTGTTACCTCCCTAGCTGTTCTGAGTAACAGGAAGGCAATTATTTTATAGCATTGATCACAGGGGAATTGTCTTTTAACTTAAAACACTAAAAACTGTTGATAAGATGCTCTATGTTTAGCAGTTCTTGTAGCTAGTGTGAGGAGATTGGTTCGTTCTTCAAAAATATTTTGCTAATTCAGAGCAAGGATTAAAGTTTTTAGTTCAATTTGCCACAACTTCTAAAAGTTACAATGTCATACTAACTCTTTTCATTACTGAAAAGTTCTGAAAAGAAGTATTGCATGGAGTCATGAATTAAACGTGAAACACATCCAATTTTCAGACCTGAGGTACTTTCATGGCTTATAGAGGCTGTTTACTGTACTCATATGGTTTCATGTTTGCTTGAGCTGGCCATCTTTAATACAAGCAGTCAAACTCACGGTAAATTTTAAAATACTACTTTCGTTATGAATCATACTTACTTTGTACAGAGTCCTTCCTTAATATAATAAAATAGGAAAAATTTAACATAAATACTTTCTTTGACTATTCTCTTCCAGATGAGACTCTCTTCGCTGAGCAAGATGCCTCTGAAATCACTTGAGGAAATCAGGCAAATGTTCCAGAGGTTTTCAGTTTGGAGACTAAGTTCTTCCCCACTTCCAAGTGTAAAGGAGTCATCATCTGAAAGCCCCAATAGTTCTGTGAGAAAACTGTCTATTTTTAGAATGAAACTGGCTTCACCTACTTTGGATGGAGCTGCTCAAAGGGTTTCTGAACCTCACAATACTGACAGCCCAGTAAATTCTCAAGTGCCTGGAGAACTACATGTAGTGAATGTAGCTGCTGGTGGTGAACCCAACCATGCTGTGTCATCTATTGAATTATCTCCCATACCAAAACTATGTTATGAAGCTGAGAGTCCAGATGAAGCTGCCTTGGTTCACGCTGCTAGGGCTTATAAATGTGTTTTACAGTCTAGAACTCCAGATCAAGTAACTGTGGACTTTGCAGGTCTGGGGTCTTTAACGTTTCAGCTTTTGCATATCGTGCCTTTTGATTCACTGCGGAAAAGGATGTCAGTAGTGGTTCGGCATCCAGTCTCCAACAAAGTGGTGGTGTACACAAAAGGTGCAGACTCAGTCATGATGGATTTGTTGAGAACTGCATCTGAAGGTATCTACAGAACTTGTAATTCTTTGCTTGCCCTTTCCATTCTTTAATAAGTTTTAACATTTTGCTGCTTTAAGAACGTATTTAGACCTTCAAAATTTTCCACTAAATTTAGCCTAACCATGCATAAACCATTTGCTTTCTCTTCTTTTTGTGTGATAGTACATACTAATAATTCTGAAATTGAAGAAAAGATTAAAGAGAGAACTCAGCAGCATTTGGATGACTATGCCAGGAGAGGACTCCGAACTCTGTGTATTGCTAAGAAGGTATTTCTTTTAATATATATTCAGAAGAATGTTTGCAGTCTGTGACCAGCCTCAGCAGTATCACCAGTGGAGCAAACATCACGTCTTCTAAACAGATTCTTCTATTGCCACATTTTGTTTATCCTGATGTTCTTTTAGGAGGAATTTGTAAGAAAACCCAGATCAATTCCTGACTTCTGTTGGATTGCCATTGTTGTCAGTTTAGGATGCCAAGCATCTTAGCATCCTAATTTTAAAATAGGGATTGTCAAATAGCCTGACTTCTTTTTAGGACTCATAAGCAAGTCTCCATGTGCGAATCTTACCCTGGGTGGAATTCTAGACACAGGAAACAGATTAAGTCACACCTGTTTTATTGGGTTTCACAGTTTGCAGTGTTACGAACTGTAGATGAACAACCAAAGTGATAAGTTTTGAGATTCCATTTTAAATTCAAAGCTGCTTGGAAGTAAAATTCCATAGGGATTGAAACAGGCGAGAAGCCTTGTAAAGCTTTGTAAAGAAAAAGCTCTATGCAAAGTGAAAGCACAGGCTGTGTAGCTGTACAGTGGTTCTGTGGCAATATCAGCACTGCAGGTGAGCAGCAGTAGGGAGAGTGCACTGTGCCCATTTCTCTGCCTGCCTTCCATCTAAATGGAAATCTATCAGGCAGCCCCAGGAACCTGCAGGGTCCCAATAAGTAGCCTGGCAAAGTAGTGTAACACTCTGAACATTGTACTAAATCCATAGACATCCTGGAGCATATAAGCAATGCACTGCCAGGGGCTTCACTCGCAGGTTCAGGCTGTGGACAGCAGAAGTAACCACAAGAACACTTTTGATGCACTGTTGAAAACCCAGTATAGATACATGCCATATATTTTCCCTCTCTGTGTAGGTGATGAGCGATGCCGAATATGCAGAGTGGTTAAATCATCGTTTTTTAGCAGAAACCAGCATTGACAATAGGGAGGATCTGCTGCTTGAATCTGCCATGAGACTTGAGACCAAACTAACTCTGCTTGGTAGGTAGAAAATACTGTAACTCTCAAGAAAATGCTTCTGATGTTCGTAATTGGAATTTGCTTGCAGAGAGCTGTGCTAATCTCAATCTGTGTAACACGTAGCTTTCTACAGACTTAGAATTTTTCGTCACTTCTGAGTTTCCATGCATCTCACTGGTAAAGTTTATACTAGTTGTAAAGCACACTGAAGACAGATGGTGCTCTCCTGTTTGTAAAAATCCACTTGGTTGGTTGGGGTTTTCTGCGTGGTTTCTTGTGATGTTTTTTAAATTTTTATTTTATTGTTATTATTTGGTATTTTTCTGTCTTCACTAGAGGTTTTAAATGTCATTATAATAAGCGCATGAAACGATAGTAACAAATCACAGGCCAGTGCAGATATTCAGAGAAACCCCCTTCTGGGCATATTTTCTATCAGCGTTGCATTCATGGCACAGCAGGTGTACTTGGTGCTGTTATAGTAACATGGAGAGAAGAAGTCAGGCATGCTTCTGTAGGAGCCATTCCTCTGAATGTCATTCAGCTGTGCAGAAATGAAACAAAAAATGTTTGCTATAGGTGTGTGGAAGGTAAACTGTAGGCAGTCTGGGATAATCATTTTAGAGAACTGCCCAGCAAATAACATTTGGAAAACAATGTGCAAAGATCTGACTATGGTGGTAAAGGCAGCTCATGCTAGAAGTTGAAGAGACACAGATCCTATTGTGTAAAGGGTACTCCTTTCCTCATTTTGTGTCATCTACTTAGTGCAAATGCCATAAACCTTGATACTAAAAGAATTCTGGGATTACTGGCTTTGGTTTCTGGAGAGAAGGCAGAGCAGTTCTGCAAACTGATTCTTTTTTAAGTATATACAGGTACCCTTTGCCACTAAAGCCAACAGAGAGAAGTCAAGCTGCTTTGGAGACCTGCTGTCTTGCAGGCTCGTGTCTCTGGTCTGACAACAAGAATGGGTTGGCCCTAACATTAAATGGAAGTGAAAATAAGGAGGTTAAATGACTTCATCCTACCAAGGTGCTTGCTTTCAGGAATTTCCAAGCATGTCATGGTAGCATGTCTGTTTTAGGATGTGGGTACAGAGAACCAGCTCATCCTGTGACTCTTGGAGCATTTTGGTTTTGGAAGTACAGCAGCACTAATCTTTCTGTTTGTCTAAATTAAGGTGCCACTGGCATTGAAGATCGCCTGCAGGAGGGTGTTCCAGACACAATACAGGCATTACGGAAAGCTGGAATAAAAGTATGGATGTTGACAGGTGACAAGAGAGAGACAGCTGTCAACATTGCCTATGCTTGTAAACTGCTGGAACCAGAGGACAGAATCTTCACTCTTAAATCACAGAGTAGGGTGAGTAGAAGAGTAGATTTTCTTCTCTGCTGAAAAATTCAATAAGGCTATTCCACAGGACATACAGAAAAGCAAATGTTGTTTGCTTGAGAAACCAAAGAACATTTGCTTTTCTGTATTGTTCTTCCTAGTGGATAAAATGAAGTCCTTTCTATGTATGTAACAACTGTTTCTTTCTATACAGTCCCTACATTGTGATTAATTATTTTAATTTAATAGACTTCTTAATTTCTCTCTGTGGTAAGCTAAGGAGTTGACATGGCCTCAGATTTTCAGGATTGTTCTAAGACCTTTAATTTTTCTTTTCTTTCTCTGCTTGTATGTATCTTAAGAAATACAGTTTGTATATGCCATAAAAGGTAGTGTGATAAGAAGTAACTGTGGGTAAAATAAAATGAAAAAAGAAAGGATTTTTAGTCCAGTTATGTTTGAGGAAACCTTGGAGTTTGATTTGTGCCAACACTTTTCCTTTTACTCTGCTGGGAAATTAGCGTCTTACTTGACAGTGAGAACTATGCCCCTTTTGCAGAAGTGCTTTTTCTCCCTGTACCTGGGTGTAGAAATAAAAACCAGGATTTGATACTGTTGCATTTCAAAGTAAATGGATGAGAAGATTTAGGATTTATTTTCTTCTGTGTTGCATGTGCTTTACGTATATTGATCCCACAAACTTTTTGAGCGTCTTACATTGAATCTGATGAGGTAAAACATTCCACAAGGCCAGTTCTTCAGTAATTCGTAGCAGCTCACCTGTAGTGTGATATGAAGTGCACTTTTGACTTTTCATGCCAGACAAAGAAACACAGAGAGCAAAAGTTTTCTATCAAAGCTGTATATTACAGAATCCTTAATGGTTGCTTTTCCTGCAAAGTCTGTGGAGGTTTTCTGGCCTGCTTAGGTTTTTCTCTCTTCTCTTAATGCAATACCCAAGCAAATTTGCTTAAGCAAAGTTTATCACAGACTCTTTTATTAACAGCAGTGTGCATCCTTTGTGATTTTAAAGGGGTATTCAGCCTCATGTCTGAGCCTTTCCACATAAATACTATACAAGGACAGCATGTGACCTTTTCCCCATATATATTTTATGAATTTAAAGGGGAGGAAGAGTACAAAACAGTACTTCATAAGATGCCATTCTCTTGTCTTAATTAGGATGCTTGTGCCTTGGTAATGAGCAAAATTCTGGAAGGCATCCCGAAGAATGCTTCTGTCAAAAACAAACCCAATGAGCAACTTGGAAATGTCTCTGCAAGTCCTTCCACCCAAGCTCGAGGGTTCAATGCAGGCCTGGTTATTGAGGGAAGGACTTTAGAGCATGTCCTTCATGACAGCCTACAGAATATTTTCTTGGAACTCACAGAAAAATGTCGGGCTGTAGTCTGTTGCCAAGCCACACCACTGCAGAAGAGTGTCCTGGTCAAACTGGTGCGAAGTAAGCTAAAGGCAATGACATTAGCTGTAGGTGAGTCTTGTGGTTATCCTCCTTTCTCTGAAAAGAAGCCAGTTTATTCTCTTGTATATTAATGTCTGTCACAACATTTATTTTATAAGATAATCCTTTGAATTGTAGTTGTCTCTAACATAAAATGTTTGTCTTTTGAAGTAACAAATTTAGTCCATAAACTTATGTCAGTATAAAACAGTAAGAACAGCATCATACTGTGTTATGTAACATGCAAAGCAGCAAGTGAGAGCATTTTACTTTCCATCACAACCCCACAAAATAAAGAGGCAGAGGGGAGATGACTGGCTGTGATTTAAAGCAACCATGTTTTCTGATGCAGCATGCCAGCTAAATTCTGACAAAGGAATAACTATTATCTGTTCAGAGAACATAGTTCAGTTCAGTCAGGCCTTCACTTACTAATCCTGTTCTTTTTAGGGTTTTTCAGTGTTTGCCATAAAAATGTATTTCTCTTAACTGTCTTCTGTTTGATATTTGTCTTTTCCTGCCACCTCCACAGGTGTCCAATGTGATAGCCAGCAAAGTTAGTTTCGATTTTTCCTCTCTTCTCTGTAGGTGATGGTGCCAATGATGTCAGTATGATCCAGGTGGCTGACACTGGTGTGGGAATATCTGGACAGGAAGGCATGCAGGTAGTGAATCCAAAGATATCCGCAAATTATGTCAGGTTACATTTTAAAATCAGTTCAAAGTGTACTCTGGAGACCCAATAGCTCCACTTTCCGTTCCCTTACATGGGCGAGACTTTGCAGCCTCAGCCTCACACCCAGGCCTCAGCATTCCACCAGGAGTGATTAGAAGCTGAATGCTGTAGGTTAAGCTCCAAACAACAGTTTTCTTCCTGTCAGTGAGCTCCATATTACTCATGTTGTGCAGGGAAATGAGCAGCCTAAGTGTCAGTGTCAGTGATTTCTGTGCACTTGTGCAGAAATAATGATGACAGATATATTGCTGCTTGTGCTCTGCTGGACTGAGCTCTGTGTGTTGTAAAGTCTCGTATGGAAGGGGATTATCTTAGTGAGCATAACCTGGCAAGCAATGTATAAAAAATTACAAAACAAGGATTTCCAACAGTAGGTAAGTTGCTTGGTTGGCACTATCTGAAGCTTATCTTTAACAGTTTTTATCTTTAACTGTGTGTTGCAGGCTGTGATGGCAAGTGACTTTGCAATCTCTCAGTTTAGACACCTCAGGAAGCTGCTGCTTGTCCATGGTCACTGGTGTTATACCAGACTTACCAACATGGTGCTTTACTACTTCTATAAGAATGTGGTATGTAGCTGTTCCATTCTAGGGACATCACAGTTCATGTATTTTTGAGCACTGAAAGGTTTAGTGAGTCTTTATTTTCTTTTTTCTCTTCCTATTGTGAATGGTTTCAAAATGTGTCAAACAATTCAGTTTCCCATTTGCCTGCAGAGACCAGAGGCTCTTATTTCTTGGACTAAATTTCCTTCTCAAAGTCACTGTTTGATTTGATTAAACAGTGGGTTATGGGCATTACTAATATGGTGGTAGCATGACTGTTTCAGCAAGTCATGTCTAATTTTGAAATGTTTCCACAGATTATTTTAACCAAACATAAGACCTACCAGTTTTTCTCTTGTTTTTAAATCTTTTGTCAATGGCTAAAATTTCACCATGTCACTTTTCAGACCTACGTGAACCTCCTGTTTTGGTACCAGTTTTTCTGCGGGTTTTCAGGCACATCAATGACTGACTACTGGATCTTGATTCTTTTCAATCTCCTTTTTACATCAGTGCCACCCATCATTTATGGTGTCTTGGACAAAGATGTATCTGCAGAGATACTCATGGAACTCCCACAGCTTTACACAATGAGCCAGAAATCTGTGGTAGGTTACAGAGTGCTTGGCCTGAAGCAAATTGAAATGGTCATTTGAGCCATTTCTGTCTTTTATATTTCATCTCAGACAAACATTGTTTTAAATTACTTTCTCTATTATGAAGCATCTAGGCCTGTTCAATATGTGCACAAATGAAAATCTTGTTTTTCAGAAGATTTTTTAAGCTCTTTTTCAGTCATAGACCCAATCTTATTAGACATGTGGATGATAAAAGAAATTAAGGACTTCAGGTAAAGCAATATACTAGACAAACATTGTTACCAGCTCGTTTATTGCATTCACTGTGTTTGCTGTTGACATGCTTCCTCAAACTGGGATTTGTTTGAGCAAGATAAGGGCACTCTGTATTTTTGATTTGTCATATAAGGTTCTCAACTGCCAAAGAACCAGAGCATATTATTTTCAAATAATCCTCAAAGAACTTCTGTCAGTCAGGGTACTTTTCACCTTACAGGTATGTTCTGAAATTTGCCTTCCTGCCTGGAAACACTGTACTTCATACCTGGTCTATCAGTAAATTCTGTCCAAACATTTAGCACAGAAACCTGAAGGGAGTGGGGGAGTAGGTTCTAAATGAAATTCTATAAATCAGTGAAGGTTTTCCTGGTTTCTGCTTTGCTTAGTGTCAATTCTAGCATTATTTTAATTTCATACTTCCAAAAATTTAATAATTAAAATAATATCTTTATTATAACAATTGAAGGCAGTGACATACTGAGCCTGAGACAAAATAGGTACGAATGGTCCAGGGAGAGAAAACATAGACAATATGAGTCACTTAAAGCTTAACATTTTCTTTATGATCAGATCCTACAGTATCATTAGAAGGCATTTCTTTACCAAGAGGATGGTCATACACTGGAGCAGCCTTCACAGATGTGTGGTCAATGCCCCGAGTCTGTCAGTGTTGGACAATGCCCTTAATAACATGCCTGAACTTTTGGTCAGACCTGAAGTGGTCAGGCAGTTGGACCAGATAATCCATTCCAACTGAAATATTTTATTTTGTTTTATTCTATTCTAATACTACTAAAAAAAAAAGAGCTACAGTATGTCGTGTACTAGTGTTGTCTCATTTATTATAACCTCGTGGAAGTTTAGGTCTGTTCTAGAAGGAAAAGAAGGTTATACAGTGAACGGACATGTTTTTTTTGCTTGTTTGTGGATTTCTCAGTTTCTTTTTATATACCCTTAAATACTTAATGCTACTTGGTTTGCAGTATTTTTGAAAAGAAAAGTACTCTTGGTACCAATCCAAACCTCTGTAGATTGGCTTGAGCAGGTCTGTGTTTTGTCAGTCAGAGAATTTTGATTCAGTAAATGTTTCAAAGCCTCATGATTTGTTTTGGTCTTCAGGGTATGTACAATATAGTGATCTGAGCTGAGCTGAAGGTTTTGAAGCAACATAATCAGAATTACTGCATTACATCATTTTTTTCTTTGCCTTTTTATTTCCTTATCTTTTGTTAGTGCTTCTGTCTGTTGTCCATCCCATCATTTCTTGCTCTGTGGTTGGAGTTATCATTTCCTTTCTTGCATGGGAGCACTCAGAAATAACCGCTTGCAATTAAATACAGTATAGAAGGAAGAGAAATGCTTTAAAAGATGCAATAAGATGCAATATCACAATATTGCACCATGACATCACAAGTGTACAGCTTTGTATAAACTAAAAAATAATGGAACAGTAAGTGGGATTCATCTTCAGTGTTTAAAGCACTTTTCAGAAAGGCAAATAAGTTTTCCACATCTCCTCCAGACAGCAGTTCAGTTCTTGAAAGGGCTGAATAGCTCTTTGGAAAAACCCATCTCTCCACTAATTGTAGAGGATATCTTGGATGATTAGACTTCTCACCTATGTGTCTCACTTCAGTTGTTGAGGGAATGGGATATAGCTGAGCCAGGGCATAGGCAACTGTGGTTTCCTAGGTGGTTTATCTGTCATAGCAGTGTGCCACTACTGAGGGAGGAAGTCTTATTCCCTTTTCCCTTCTTTTCTTCCTGTTCCCTCTTCATCCATATAGTTAGACTATTTTACCTGTGCATGCTCAGTTACTCCATCAGGTCCTCCCAGGAGCTGGTTTAAAGAGCAATGTGTTATTCCAGCAGAAAAGTGAGTTGATACCTCACATGAGTTAAATTAGCTCACAGAGAAGTCCCATCCGCACAGAGGAGTCAAACAGCACACATAACAAAAAGGGATGGAGGTAGAAGAAGGTAGGACTTGGTATTCAGTGATGGTAAGCTGCAGGGTACTTCCCTGTCCATCAGTCCCTTCCCCTCCTTAGGACTCACTGAGGCTCTGGTACATCTATTCTGATAGGAACAGCTGCAATATCAGAGTTCCCAGAGCTGGCTGCTGATTTAAATAGTAACAGTTAGCTGTACGTGTGGAGGGAGATCTTTGTTCTAATAACTATACACAAAAGATGCCTTTTCCACTTGGAAACTAGCTGGAATTCTGCAGGTAATCTTTCCCCAGATCCAAATTAATAATAGTTAAGGATGTAGCAATTTATTCAATTTGTTTCAATGCCATTTTGTTTTTCTCTTACAGGCTTACTTGCCTTCAACATTCTGGATAACCTTGTTGGATGCTTTTTACCAAAGTCTCATTTGCTTTTTTGTGCCTTACTTTGTAAGTGCTGTCTACAAAATACATTTATACATTTTGACTTACTTAAAACCTAAGCAAATTAGAGAATAAAGTATTTTTACTTCCTTGTATATGAGTGTAAACTAAGAAAATAATCATTGAAACAGTTGAACTCTGTGTGCAAATATGTACAGTATTTACATTATTCATGCACTTTGTATTAGGACTATACATAAAGAATATTTGACAATGACCACTGTCTTCCTTTACAGACTTACTGTGGTTCAGACATAGACATTATTTCTTTTGGAAACCCCATAAACACAGCAGCACTCTTCATAATGCTGTTTCACCTTCTCATTGAGTGCAAGTCTGTGGTGAGTACTTTGTTTCCCAAAGAGTATATTCCTTATAGAGTATGTGCATACAGCTTTCAGTAAAATTAAAGGGAAGAAAGGTCTTCATATACAAAACAGAATAAGTATAAAAGGCTCAAACCCTAAATACTATATTTGTGTGACCATGTGAGCTCTCCTAACACACCTGTCATTGGAACCAATAGAAATATGACTAAAATTAATAAAACTTGGCCTCAGTAGATAGTGAAATGGCCTATTTTTAAATAGTGAAATGATTCTGCTTCCTTTTAAAGTAGGGTGGTTTGGTGGATGTTGGTTCTGTTTTGCAAATGGTAAAATCCACCAGTCATCTGCTGAAACTTCCTTAGTTCGCAAAGTTTGCATCTCAAAGACAGCAGTCTAAACTGCTGATTTTGAATGCTTGAAATTGATGATACTCTCTGTCGCCAGGACGAACAACTCAGAGGTGTATTTTGATGCAAGAACTGGAAAACCAATATGCTAAGAAACATTATTTCAGTTTTTAAGACTGTGCAAGCTAAAGTGCCTTAGCTTGCATAAATTTAGAGCCCTTACAAGGGTACTATTTGGGGTTTTGGCTTAATTTTAAAGAAAATACAATAGTGAGTACAGTAGAAGGACACTTACGAATGGGTTTTGTTTTCTCTTTGGCTTTTTAAGTGTTTTTTAGGATTGTTTTATAATGGATGAAATGTCAAGTTGTGATTCAGTCTTTTCATTGTTCTTTTGGGAGTATGACAGCCATAATTAAAATGTCTTTACTCAGAACATATGTATAGCATGAGTGTATTCACACTCTGATTAGAGAACTTTGCTTAAATGTGTTTTGTTTGGCATTTTTTGATGTTGGCAAGCTGTCAGACCAATGACAATGTTGCCCTCTTAGTAGGTGTTATATCCATTTAGGTGTAAAATTACAGAAAACTCCAGTGTAGAAAGGTAACCAGTGTCTCAAACAAGATACATAGGGGTGGTGGTCATGTGAAGATCTCGCCTCCATTTGCTTGAGAAAGTTTTCTGTGCTGCCAGTGGATGAAGTGGTAATCTGAGGCAAATGTCTTTCACAAAAGAATGAAAAGCTATGAATTTATGAGAATTAAAAAAAAAAAATGTCTGGAACATCTGTATACTGTAGAAAGAAGGCTCCATTCTTTCTGGACTGTTTTGTATGAAATCAGGAATATTATCTGAACAGGTGTGTCCTCTGTTACATTCAACAGCTGCCCATGGAGGAAAAGTGTGCATGTTCATGCAAATACAGATGTAAGTCTTTCTGTTTTACAGCTTAAATCTTATTTCTTTCCATTTCTGAACTGCAGACGTGGATACATACAGTAGTTATAGTTGGCAGCATCCTGTTTTACTTTGTGTTCACTCTGGCTGTTGGAGCAACCTGCAAAACCCACAACCCACGATCAGATTTTTACTGGATCATGGAAAAGCACATGACAGACCCAGTGTTTTACTTAGTTTGCCTCCTGACTACTTGCATTGCTCTGCTACCCAGGTGAGTTTCTGTTTTATAATTGTAGATTGCTGCTGTTACCTAAATTAGTTTTCTGTGAGTCAGTGATATTATAAATTTCTAGATAGAGGTCTTTCCCCCCTGTCATCCCCCAATAAAAATGTTAATTTCATGACTCTACTAGACCTACTTGTGGAGGACATGTGAGGACAACTTTTTAGTGCCATTTATTTCTCCAAGTAAATGTCAGTAATAAAAGATTTCTTTTGAATTTATGTACAAATCAGTTAAATTAGTGATTGAAGTTGGACATGTACTATGTACAGACAAAGAAATACTTGCTTCATCTGTGTTAGTTTGTGGAATGATTTTCTGTTTGAAATTTATGTCATGAATATGTACAAGAGTATTTAAAATGAAGAATGCATAGGCTTCTTTGTGGGGTGGAAATGTGCTGACTAGATTCACAAGAGGTCTTGACATTTTTTGTCTCACTGAAGTTCAAGGTCAATAATTCATTCATCCTGGAGGGGCAGTAGTATTGGATGGAGGTGAAAGACTCCAGCATGCTATGCTGAGCAGGGAGACACCTGAGCCAGCCAGCAGAGCAAAACAAGCCATGTGAAAACCAGTAAAAGAGACTTCATCAAACCCTCTGTTTAGCTTTCTTTAGTAGCCACAGCTATCTTCATTTCACTGGCTGAGCGTGAACTCCACTGTAGCCTACTAGTGAAGTGCCTCCAGTGCTATGGTTATTAATTCTTCTGTGTTATGTCTTTTTCTTCCATCATTTCAGAAAGAATGAGACTTAAAATTGAATTGCACAGGCAGATACTGAAAAGAGTTGAGGAGAGTAAGTGCTGTTTCCTGCTCACCTGATGTAATTTTATATCATTAGACACAATCTGACCACACTTTCTGGATGAAGTGCTGTAGTACAGGCTGCAGAAGCAGGAAAGCTGGCAAGAGCCATGCCTGTAGATGCCTGCAATGGCCACCAAGTATTAAGCCCTGTTTGAACATGTCTGATCTGTGTCTTAAGTATGTCATCAAGAGTTTTACTGCACTCACTGGGGATCATGACTGATCTGATCTGACTGATGGCTTTGGTTCACACTTCAGCAGAATGACAAACTGTGAGGTGCAAGAAACACATGGCCTCTTCCTTTTCCATCCCTGCTCTCAGCTTTGGTTCAGGTGGTGACAGGAGAGCCTTTTCTTTCACACACAGTAAATGTCCCCTACATGACAAATTAATAGATAAAGGCTGTTCTGGGACCTTTTGGTAGGGCTGTAGAGAGCCAAGGTAGGATGAGTGTTTCGGCTTGGTGACTACTTCTGATGTGTGGCTGTTCAATCTTGAAGAAGACAGTGGTTTTCATGGTGAATTAAAGGCAAACGATTTAGGAATTCCTTTAAGCTGTATGTACTCTCCCTATGTCAATACCTTAGAAGATTTATAACTATTGTGGCTAATTTCAGCTTTTCTCCTTAAGTGATTTGAAGCAGAAGTGCCTATTATGGTGCTATTGCTGTTACATGTATGTTTTTTTCCATGTTTATTTCTGATATGATCCTTTGTATGGTGCTGAAAAGCCTCCACTCGGGCATTGTGAAGCCAGGGTGTCCTCTGCAGATTCTAGCATGAGGGTGTGAGATTGGGGCTTTCACTGGAGGTTTAATGGAGTTGTCTTATAGAGGAACAGATGCTGGATGCCCTGTTGAATTCTGAAAAATTTGCTGCAAAAATCTGTGATTAAATCCAACCTATGTTGCCAGTTAAATCAGTTCTAACATCACAGAATCATAGAATGGCCTGGGTTGGAAGAGACCTTAAAGATCATCTAGTTTCCAGTCCAGGAACTAGGCTTCAGGGTTACTTGAATGGTGTTTGGTTTCCTTTGGTCACTGGGAATAGTTTTTGGTTTCTTTTAAGCAGCTTATTTATAACTGTGTTTATTTTGTAGATATTTGATAAGAGTTCTCCAAGGAACACTGTTTCCCTCTCCGGTGTTGAGAGCCAAGTGCCTTGTGAGACTGTCCCCCGAGGAGCAGAGGAAAGCAATTAAGAGATGGAAATATGAGTGCAATGTGAATGATAAAGTGGAGCTCCAACCTACTTCTGCTCCTTACAGCTCAGCTGCAGGTGCTGTATCAGAGGAAGAAAGCACTGACAGTGTTTTGCCAGCATCTAAAACACCTTTTCAGACCTGCTCAAGAGATGGGTTCTTAAAGAACACCTCCTTCTTACCAGACATCCAGGATGAGTCTGGGAGAACAAGTGTCTTGAACTCTGAAAAGACTGAATTTATCAAAGAAAACTAATACAGTTACATTTGGTGGTAATAGTTCATGTCCCAAAGTCTTTGTGTGTACTTCTGAAAAGGGCAGCAGTGCTGTCTCTGTAGCACACAAAGCAGTTTTGAGTTCTGTTTTGTGTGAAGAAGATGTTTTACTGTATTTTACAAAGTTGGAATGCTAGCTGGTTAAACACAGAAGTAATAACTGCTGATTTTTGCCATGCTGTGGTTTTGTTTTCTTCAGCCTAGGCAGATGATGAACACATTTCCTTAAAAGCCTTTTTGTTTATAAGACTTAGCCATAATTTATTAAGATGTTCAAGGTCTAAATGTGTGTATTATTTTTTATATTTCTTCACACAGTAGACTTTGCATACTGCTTATTTTTTGTATTCAACATTGCATAACATCTCGTGGTGTTATGGACACATTGCATGAATGTGGATTTGCAGAATCCAGTTCAGCTAAGTCAGCCTGCTCCCTTTCACTGCTGCCCTAGAACCCTAGCATGCCCTGAGATTCACCACTTGCTGAAGTAAGCAGCATGGTTGGGATGTGGTGTTACTGGCTGGCTTCTTTCAGGAATTTTTATTACTTGTAGTGTGTGTAGACAGTAATTTATGTAACCACTGTGGTCCAGTTTGTTCACCAGGCTGTTGCACGGGCCATCTCATTGATGGACAAACACCATTTTAACCATAAGAGAGAAGCCCAAATGAGACACATGTAATGTGTCTCCCTCGCCTTCCTCCTCACATAAAGAGCAAATCCTAAGTGCAGCCTTTTGTTTTCCATGACAGTTCATCCTCCTGCTGTATCACTCCATTTTGACTCCATGTGCCATTTCATGTTCTCTGCCACCAAATGGACTTCTTTCCCACCTCACTCAATTCAGATGTTGGCTGGCTGTCTTTTCTCTAAACTACCTCATGCCTGTACTGAAAAATTGTCTGCCAGCAGCAGTGAGGAGCTCCAGTCTGTCTTCAGGTCTTCCCTTTCAAATAGCAGCTTCTAGCTGATAACATCACTCTTCTTCACTCTCAGGTGTTTTTACATTCCTCCAGGCTTTTATAATAATCAGCTTAAGTGTCTCTAAAGGCTGCTCAGAAGAAGGACTAATGCATAGCATGTCTCACATTTGAGTGCTGTTGCTCATCTGTCTCCAAGATAGATGAGTCCTGTCCACTGCCAGTTTCCCACTGCTCACACACTGCACAAAAAGTGGCTGAGGTGCATGTGGAAACTTCTAGATTCCAGACTCTCTAAAATATTGCCTCCTTTTTACTTCACTTCCCAAATGTTACATGGACAATTTAGAGAAGAATTTAGGAAATCTGTTTGTGTTCACTAGCACCTGTTGAAATAAACAGTTTCCTCAAACTGTAGCTGCTAATGAATTATTAGTGCTGAGCCCATTTTTTGGTTTTGTTACTTTGTAAAAGTTTTTGCTTTCAAATTGCCAAGATCTGTGTGTTTTTAGGCACCATGTTTCAGGCAAGGGCTGTGCTTTTTAATTGAACCATGAGCTTTCCACGGCAATGATCAACATTACATATTCCTCATCTTTTAAGATGCTGTGAGGTCTGGACAAAACAAATGCTGTGAGGTCTGGACAGCTGCTCCTACACAGGGTAGATATTGAGGGCATGCTGAGTTCATTCAAATGCTGGTCACCACATGTTACCAAATGCTTAAAGCAGTTCTGTGTTCAAAAGGTAGAATGTAATTAGGGCTGACTCTAACCATAGTGTTAGTGACAAGAAAAAGAGAAAATACACTTTTTGTTCAGCCTGTAGAAGAAAAGTAGTAGAAGGAGAAAGTGATCACAGCCATTTCTGAATTTCTTTTTTTTTAAATTTGGCTCCAACATATGACAAAATGTTTTTGGTAAGTTCTAACATAAAGTTAGTGGAGACCTTTGAAGTGATGGCAGACATTCATATTCCAAGAGATCATGTTGATCTGAGTTACTTTTTCAGATGTTTGTCTCGAACATCGTTCTTGCTGTGTGAAGGCACCTTGCCATGAGCATACTCCAGATTTCCCAAGTGAAACATCTCAGCTTTCTAGACAAGAAATGGGCACTGCAAGGTTGCAAAACAGTCAGCAGGTTGTGCAGGGGGACAAGATGGTACCAAGGCAGAATCATATAGAAACAGAGTTACTGGGATGGAGTGAAATCATCTATATTGCTCTACAGCCTCAAGGCAGGCTGAGCTCTACCCTTGTCCTTCCCTAGTGGATGTTATCCTGCTGTAAAGAGCTCCAGAGAAATTTCCTGCCCTCAAAGTCAAATGTTGTTTTTGTTTTCATTACCTGACCTGAATATTTTTTCTGCACTTTAAATCCACGGCCTCTCTGTACTTGTGGCCACTGAGAGGAGATTGGTCCATGGACTTGGTCCACAAGTCTCTAACTCTATGCCTCAGTTACGCTGAACTTCCATGGAGGAGCTCCAGCACTTCCAGTGACCTGAGGGAGTGTAGGCCTCAGCTGTGTTCCTGCCTGTTACTGTGAAAAAGTTTGGGGACAACACCAGCCTGTGACCTGCCCTCTTTTTGCCTCTGCTTCAGAAGCAGAACCTACCAGCAGATTTGACAGGTAGATGATCATTTAGTTTGCATTTTATTTCATACAAAAGCCGTAAGTATTCAGAGTAAGATCTTCTAAAACCTTATGATTAAGCCATGGCATCAAAATAACTGCATGAGGAAGCATGGGTGAGAGTCATCTGTTGGATCCAAGATCAGCTGCATGATGCCTCTGGGACATTTAAATTGCTATTATGTGATTCTTTACAAGCCTCATCACTCCATTACTCACAAATTAGCGTGGTGAGGCTTTCAGGACACTGTTCCTCTCTGCTGAGATTGTAAGTGCTTTTGTGCCACTTGAAGTGGTGCAAAATAACACGTGTGTGTGTACGTGTGTATTGCATATTGGTACTACCTATTGCTTAAAATTGTCCTATACATGTTGTGTTTTATTAGAGGATTTCAACAAGTAGTCTGGGTGATAGTCTAAATTATCTGTTGGGTGAAGCTTGCTTTGGGGTTTGGTTGTTTTGTTTTTTTATTTGACTGTTAGTTTTTTTAGTATTGTGGTTTTGGGGTTGGATTTGTTTATTTTTTGTGGTGGACAAATAGCAGAAATACCTGAGGGCATTTGCTGTGAGTGCTTGCTGTCTTTTACTGAAGGGGAGATGAGGGTAGTGAGTCTTTAATAAAAGCTTCAAAAAGTTAATTGGCCATAACTAAAGTAGTGCCAAATGAAGGGTGGTAACAAATTGCACTCCCTGTGCTTCTCACAGTTCAATGTTCCCTTTATTTTGTTTTTTAGCACTGAAAACGTCGCAATCACCTGCTTGCTTCTGCACTCCTGCACTTAGGCACAGCATGATCTGACACTTCCATTTTGAAATAACCTTTTAAGAGCATCTCACAGGTGCCTTCCACGTGTCATGAAATGAAGCACAGCATTTACACTTCTTTAATTTTAAAACAAAGCAAAATAACCACCTTCAACAGCCCCAAAGTTTGTAGCTACCTCCAGAACAGCCTTAACTCGATTTTGATGTGCAATATTTGATTTACAAAAGAAAGTACATGTTTTAATTTTTTTTTTCTTTCACAGCAACCACACCTGGGCTAAACATCTGCAGGCAGCAGTCAGCCACAGCCTTTGCTAAGTATTTTGGCAGCACAGTGAGCTTTGGTCTGTACCTGGAGCACAGTTTGAGCTGATGTTTAGCCTGAGCTGTTTTTTCCACAGCCCCACTGGCCGAAGCACAAGGCTGAGGACTAGCTGAGGACCAGTTAACACAGAGAACCCACTGCTCCCACCAGCCCTGGCTCTTGGCCGAGGCTAATGGGCAACTTCTGGATGTGACTGTCTTAACAGTGTTCCCATAGTTGAATTTCAGTGTGAGTTTTTTATTATTTGTTCCTGTTTTACTCTGGTTATATTACTCTTGCCCTCATGGTCCTGGCTTCCTTATTGCAGCAGAAAGGTAAATTTTAACTGTTTTAAGCTTCTGTCTGCTTAGTATTTTGATTTCAGCATGTGTACATGTTGAAATTTTGTGTGCAAGGTAAAAAGAGATTTGTTATTTAATTGCATTCCAGAGCGAAAGTATAGAACAAAATATGTTCAGATTGCAGATTTGATTGCAGCTTTAGTCTTTCAGATTTCCAAGTCCAGAGTAGTTGCTGGCAGCAGTATTCATGGTAATGTTCTGTAGTGGAAGTATACACACAGAAGAAACTATAAGTTGTACAGTGGTAGTAGTGTCAGAATCTCCGCAAGTATTGCAGTTCTAACAGGGCTGCTAAAAAAAGTAGCTAAGGATTTAAAAATGTCTCTTGAAGGCTGTTTTTAGGCATTATTGCTAAAGTTATAACTTAATACCTCCATATTATCGTTTAGTCTCTCTAAAGATTAAAACACATTTTCAGAGACAGAGAACATTTTTCAGAGACAACAGAGAAGTTATTTTGAAAACGATTGTAAATTTTTATTAGTACAACTAGAAAGAAACACGTTGGCTTGACTGAGTGGCATTGCTTACATTTGGAGATACAGCTGTGGTAGAAGCAAAACCAACAAATGTTACCTTACAGTGACACTACACCTGTGAGACAAACAGCATAACTGTGATCATAGCCATTATATCAGCACACAGGAAAAAGCTTGATACAGTGGAAGGAGGAACATGTTTGCCTATTTCCTGTGCATACATAAAAAAACAGTATAAAAATACATTTATAAAATTACAAATTTCCTCTTTACATGGAATGTTGTCAGACACAGTTGTGGGAAAGGGTAAGACCCAAGTGCTCCCTCCTAAAGCCATCTGGGATGGGGTTCAGCCTGGAATTTCTTCGGACTTATGTCATATAGGATGGGGCTGGACCTTATGTTTAAGAAACACTCTTCCTCATTTCCTGGGAGGGACTGCTTGGAAGCTGGTGGTAGGCCAAATGCCTAATTAAATTAATTAGTTAATTAAAATGTGTAGTTAGATGTTATCATTTGGTAATGCTAATATCTACATGAATGATTTTACGTGCTTTGGTGCTTTACAAAATTCAAAGCTGCTAACCACAGTATCTAGTGGAGATAAGCCAGGCTGGGTTATTCATTCTGCAGCAGCACCTCTTCGGAAAACAGACCTGGCCAGAACCTGTCTGACACCAGCCAGCTGGCTTAACAACTGCTGGACCACCTCCTCAGGGTGCTCTTGATAACCAGCTCCAGTACTCTGAGCTTTTCTGCCCTACAGCTGCAGAGATCCCAGCCCCAGAGGAAAGCTGGGAGTGAGAGGCTGAGGACTGAGAGCTCCAGCCTCCATATCCTTAAGGCAAGGGCATCAATAACCTGCTTCAGCTGTAATCTACTTGGACTAGATAAACACTGGTAGAGCTGCTTTCTCTCATTTATAGCTGGGGGAAGAGTATTTAAGTGTCATACCCTTAAGATACTAAAAGTAAAAAAAAACCAACAATCAAACCTAGCAAAGCCTCAAAGAGCTTTTTTCTGAGCATGAAACAGTGATTCAATAATCACTTAAATAGTTTCAGAATCTGTAACGTACATATTGAATATTTATTAATATTCATGTCTACAGTGCAGTCTAGTGTGACTAATGTTCTAATGTTAGCGATACTTAAGGAGAAGATACAGAGATAAGAGATAAACCTTCATGAAAGCAATAGGTCTATGTAGATGAGTTGCAACATGATTAGTAGTACCTGAAATGTCCATGTGTTAGGTCTTTTAATGCACGTTTCCACATGTGGCAGTCATGCTATTGACATGGCCCTGCCATGCTGTCATGGGGCCATGCCAGAGGTAGCAGAGAGGGTTATGATGCATTCACAGGAGCCTATGCACAGCATTGAAAACACAAATTTTAAATGCATTGTTCCCAGTGGAATTTTTCCTGTAATCCTCAGATTCCTGACTCGTCCTGTTCTGGCCTCCTAAAAGCTGATAGCTATGTAGGACATCATCTACAACAGTTCATAGGACACACTTTCCCTCTAGCCACCATAAAAAGATGCCAAGCTCCTGTTTTTTATCATAATCTTTTCCAACCAGATTCTCTTGGACTTAAGGCATATTGTCTTACTACTGCACAAAGCACTCCACATCTGGCTACCACGCACCTGAGCTGAGCTCCTTCAGCCTTTGCTGGTGAAGCTGTTGTACTTTGCTTCTTCCGTTTCTAAAACTCATTTGAACAGAAGCTGGAATCCCAAGCCTTCTATCACTCATTTTCTTTCTGCTTTTTTTCTTTTTCCCATTTTATCTTGCTAGTCAAAATTAAACTTTAAATGCAAGGTACAAGAAGAGACCTATAACAATTAACCAGTTCCCCGATATTTGAGACAGTGCCCACTCTGCATCTTTTTCATTTTAAATCTGCATTTTCTGTCTCTCACAAGCTGTCCAAACTAGCTGACTCTAGGAGGGGAAATCATTGCAGTGGTATAGCCAACCCTCTTACATTTTCAGAGGGCTGGAGATGGTCAGTGCATCAGTATGCTGAACACATTATACGAAGCGGGGAGGAAAGCCACTGGGGCGCAGGTTTGATAAATGCATCAGGGCATTGGAAGTTTCAGAAGGTTAAGTGCTAGAGGCTGTCCAAAGAGTGAACAGTAAAAGCTTTGGTCTCCAGTGCCTCCACTGGTTGGTTGGGTCTTTTGACCTACTGGTTCTGGCTCTGGGAACAGAAGCCGTGGAATCAGGACAGTACAGGGTTATGCCCATTCAAATTAACCAGTCTGAGGGACAAAAGGCATTAGCTCAGGCATGACAGGAGCATATGGTAACACCTTTGGAGACCTGCACATGTGCTTTGATGTGTCCTGTGCCACATGGATGTACAAACCCACACCCTCCAGCATGTGGTATGGCCCTGTCAAGAGTTGTCCTTTTGAATGTATGTCCTGTAGTGTCATATGAATGCACAAAGTTTCCTTCCTCATTGGAAGGAGTGAAAATGCATGTGCTACTAATTTAATTGTATTAAAATAGGTTATTTTAAAAAGTTTTTCTAGTCTGTGCTACTGCTTAGTTTTAATAGCTGAAAGGCAGAAGGTGGTTGATTCTTTTCTTTTAAGCTTTTTGCAGTGTTTGGAATAGCACCACAACACAGTTAAAAGAAAAGTCAAAAGGATTATTAATTCTACCAAAGTATATTAATGAGAAGAGGATTTACCAGTAACATACACTGCATATTCCATAGCTCCACACCATGAATAGATAGAGCTTGAAACTGCTTTTCACAGAGTTTCTGGACTGCAAAACCTTCAGCGTTGAAGGGCGTATTCCTTTTTTCTTTAGTCTGTCAGCACAATTCTTACCATCTGGAGTTAGTTTAGCAGAAAGGTGTGGATGTATATTTGTCTTTCAATCCACTCAATAAAATGTGACACGTTACTGTAAACTCCAGGTCCCAAAACCTTGGAAAAGCAGACTGAGCCCCAAGATGTTAAACCAAACAAGGTCCAGCGCCCTGCAGTATGCTCACACACAAGTGGTCCTCCACTGTCACCCTGCAACAGGAAAGTTAAAAACATCTATTATCTACGTGGTCAGCACTCATGGTTAAAGCTGTATCACAGTTCCTACATTATTTGCCTTTAGCAAATAACTCAGCTGTAAAAATCAGCTGCTCTGCTGAACTGTGTAGCCACACACGGCATTACCAGTATTTATTACCCATTACATTTGTACAAAAAACTACCTGCCAAAGGCTCATGCAGTTAAAAAATTTAACTAATACAGATAAACCCTACAGTCTTCAAGCAGTAGTTCATTATTGTGAAGATAAGTTTTTTACACCAATATTAGCAATAATAGTAACAATAAAAGAATAAATAGTAAATTAACAATAATAGTAATAATAAAAGTTGGGTTAAAGTATGTAGACAGTTGTCATGTCTAGAACAGGTAAAGTATGCTACACCTAATTAACATCATATTTGATTTTTAATCGCAGGTTTTTTTGCTGACACTTTATCCTTACAGAGACTCCTACCATGCAAGAGTCCACGGTGCCAGATTCATAGCCAGCACACAGCATCCTGCTGGTGATGATTTTCATGTCAAAATATGACTGGCATTGTTCTAAGGAAATTATGCGAACCTCTCCTTCTTGAAGCTTGAAGGGCACTGAAAAACAGAATTGAGTGTTTACTATACACAAATTCACAATTACCTATTATGACTCCATCAGGTATGACAAACATTTCCACTGGTGTACATTATAAATACTGCGCTCTGTATATGTATTAAATGTAAGGAGCACTGTGTGTTGCATTCTGGAGAAGGACTAAGCACATGGGGACTGCTGTGACATTTGCTGTTTATTGAACATTTGCACCTTGACGTGCTGCAGTTTGTGGCTTCTAAGATGGGGGCAGTAGTGGCAGGAAAATAGTAATGTGAGAGAGGTGGACAACAGGCTTGATTCATTGTTCCAGGGCAGGGACCTCCCTGTTTCTTGGTGTCTGTCATGGTAAAACTTCATAATAATCACAGACATTTTGGTTATGTTTGAGTAAATTTGACTTACAGAATGTACCAGGAAATCAGAATTTGAACTTAATGATATTACTGTAATATGTTTGAGAGACAGTAGAAGACTTCTTCCTAGTCTAAGCAACTGACTGAACTCAAATTCTAATCAAAGTTGTTCAACCTAGGGTATGCAGCATTAAATGCTACGTAGCCATGGTGGTTTTTGATGCTTCCTAGCATAAAACCTTTAAAATCAACACTGAACACATTAGAGAACAAAACATTTTCTGTTTACCAGTGCTGCAAAAAAATTCTGTTGGAGTTTTTTTCCTGACATCATATAGAGATATTTTTAGATGGGTAGAGATGCTAGTAAACAGCTTACCATTCATGTGTTCAATTTAATTATTATAATAATAGCAAAAGGAGAAACACAACTAGTGCACTACAGTTGTTGGGGCCAGGCTAATTTCTATACTATTCATGCAGAATCATTTTGCCTGTACGAAGATTTACATAACACAACAGTTCTTGTCAACGATTGTGGCATTCCCAAAACAAGAAAATACACTAATGTTCTGTTGAGAGATACAAAAACAACACTTGTAATTATGGAATAAATCATGTCACAAGTACAAAATTAATTTTAACCCTGGTTCCTCCAGTCTGTATGCCAGTGTTTCTAGTGCCTCCAGCTTTCACTGAGCTACAAGTGTTTCCCCAGCACTGATGATGTGATACCTTTGCAATACCATTCTGAATGCAACTTAGATAAGTAAATCATAACTGATGTGGGGGACTTTCTTGATAGAAGTTTCCAGATTCTTAACATTTTTAAAAATCAAGCCAGTGTCTAAGTAAGTATTGAGGAGCATAAATTGAGGCTGCTGCGTGAAAAAGCTAGGCTATAGTCACAGCTTGATCCCTTCAAGAGTAGTTACACTAGTATTTACTAAGATCCAGTAATAGTATCAATGGATAAAAGTTTGTAACTGTATCACTTATTTGATTCATTCAGCAAAAGCCTCACATGTTTTCCAAAAGTCACAGAAATATTCATCTTACTTTTGTTGCCCATATGTCCCCAGCCTGTGATGTAGCAGTAGGTGTCTGGCTGAACCAACTGGTCTTTGCTGGGCAGGCAGACAGGTCTCACATAGCTTGTCTCGTTGATATCCTCATCTAGTTCCACAATGCTGATATCATAGTCTACAACTGCTCTGTTGTAGCGTGGGTGGAGGATGATGGTCCTCACCAGTCGGGTCTGCATGAAACTTGATGGATGATCAAGATTGCTAATCCCAAGCACTACTTTCCAAACAGCTGCATTTTCTCTCCTTTGTAAAAAAGGGAAAAAAAAAAAAAAAAGGTGAAATTTCATTCAAGGTCTTTCTTTTAAGCTAAATTATGCAAGATATTTTTTCTCCCTTTTTGCACACTGCACTTAGCAAAGCATACAAATACTACAAGAAGAAAACAAATATTTATGCATTATTCATTATGGCAAACATCCAAGCAACCGAAGTCAATGTTTTCCATTTCCCTCCTGCTTGTAATCAAACACACTAAAGCTCACTCCATCACAAGATATGTAACCATGTATTAGTTGCTGTATTAAAGGCTGTCAGAGTCATCCCTTGGATCCTTCCCAGCATTAGCTGCTCACATGCTCAGTGGTGGGCACATACAAATTTTGCTGGGGTAAGAATGTTGTTCAGTAGTCTGCTGCTGACAGCAGTAAAGTCTCTCTGAAATCTCTAAGTAGTCTCATAGAAGCAAGTCTATTGTGTAAATTAAATATTTTATGATAGCCATGGGAAAAGTCCCTTATTTATTCAGCATTCTGTCTGTGCCAAGTATACTTTCTATGCCTAAGATCAAAGGTTACTTTGATTCTTAATTTTTTTTGAGACTCTTAGTAAACATAGAAGACCACAAAGCAATGATACATATGATACAGGGGGAACACTGAACTATTGCCTGTTGAGACACATCAGAAAAGCCTAGATTTTATGAAAGGCTTCTAGGCTGTAATCTCCTGATCTTAACTGGTCACAGGATATGCTGTGGGTACCTCATGGTTTCTAATTAGTCTGTGATGCTAAAAGCTCTCCAAAACAGTCACAATTCTTCACAACTGCTGAGACACAACTCCATGTAACTAAGCACCTTTGACAGGACTGAAGCTTATTCAAAGCAGTATGAGTAAAAGCATGCAAAATTTCAGCTCTTTCATAGTGCTCAACAGGATTGTAATTCTTGTAATTTGTAAAAAGATTCGGTTGCTAAATCAAGACTACATTTATCTTAAGACTTGGATGAAAATTCTGGCTTTTCAGAATATAATGATCATTTTAGCATCATGATCAATGCATGAGCTGTTCCATAAAGCTACAGAAATTAAGTGCTGAGAATATTAATACACTGTTGTGCTTATGACCATTGTAAAATAGCATTGCCTAGAGAAATAAGCAGTCAGCCAGAATGCATTGACCTACATGTAAAAAAAAAAAAAAAAATCTTTAAAGGTTTTGGATGCTTTAATGTAATGTATTTCCAAATTATCTTGACAAAACTTTGGGGACTATAATAAGAAAACTCACAAACAACACGATGTTTAATGCAGCTCTTTCTAATTTTTTTTTAATTTCTAATCTAGCTCTCTACAAGTATCCATGGCTATTCATGTTATTTTTATATGGTCCTCATGCTTTGGATTCCAAACTTCACATGAGTTTCACAAAATGGAGCATTTTGTATAAAGGACCAGAGCACTTCAAAATATCTTTATATTGTTGTCTTATCTGGTTGGTTTGGGAAATTTTTTTAATACTTTATATAAAAAAAATAATTGTGACATCAAGAATGGTCTTGCAGATGATATATTAAGCTTACAAAAATAAGTTCTTCTTACAAATGAAGAATTTCAAGATTTCAGGCTTCTGGGTACAACCCCCCAATCTATTCAGAAAGGCTGAAGAGAAAAAAGTTCATATAACTTCTCAATCCATTATTAGACCAGAATATCTTAGTACTTTAAGGTCTCTAGAATATAATGTGAAAGAAACTTTTAACAAGTTATACTCTGAGCTCACAAGGATATTATGCAGCTCTACATGAGGGGTAAATTAACAGCTCCAAAATGCAGTGGCACTTTTTCTGCATTTGACAAAACTGGGAGAATTTTTACTTTATAATGTGATAGCTACTTTGTTTATCTTTCAGTAATGAGATTAATCTTATCCAGGAAACTCAATAGCAGTCCAGTATTGCTGAAGGATCAACCTCTGTTCCACCCTTTATTTTAGATCACTAGAAAGTGTTCTTCCAACCAGTATATATTTTCCAATATATACTTCACAATATATAGGAAATATTCCAGCAGTATATTTAAATATAGATGGAGAAAGAAGTGAAATTCCTTCTGGACCCAAAATCTGATAGAATACAATATTCTTGTTTGTATTATACACTGTTTGTATAATTACACTGTTAGTTTAGAAGGACAAACACAGAAGAACTGAAGTTTTTCTGAAATACAAAGACAAAATGTAAATTTTTACTGAAAAAGGGAATGACTAACACTATAAAGAAATATCAGTTCAAGAGAATCTTGCTTAACGTAGAATTTCTGCTGGCTTAAACACAAAGTTTAAACTGTTTAGTCCAGTTTAAAATAATATCCAGTGAGCAAGCACCAGTTTAAAGCAGGATTAAGCAACTATATGCCAGAGAATTACCCGCTAACTACAGCAGAAAACACTTGTTTAAATTTTCTTTAGAAACACAATTTTAAAACTTTGGTACAAGACAAAAGAAATGAGGTAATAAACCTCCCTATGAAATTTGTGTTTCCTCAAAAAGAAATAGCGGTTTGCACCAAAAAGCTGGCAGTGATCAAAACAATTGCTAAGACATGTAAACATACTCTGCACCCCAGACTGTCCCTCCACCACTGTCTCCGATACCAGGAGGCACTTAGTTGTTAATACTGACTTGTTCATGATTGCAGTCTTAATAAAAAGGTGGACTGTATAAAAAGAAAAGGCTTCAAATTAAAGAGTTCAATATGTCATTTGTACTGTGAGTGAATACTCAGTTTTTCTTTTTACCAGTAGCCACAGCATCTTCTCAGGGTCTTTTCTATGCTGGTACAGAGGATGATTTTTAAACCTGTGGCAATTGTATGACAGCTATAGAATTAGTGCTTTGGTCTTCTTTTTTTTTTCCCTGCTTCCTGCTGAAAGTCAGGGCACCTTAATTTAGCTTTCTTCAGCTGAGATGCCCGCAATGAATAATGAAACACGCAAAAACCTAACCTGATGCCGGTTTGTACCTTTTCACTTTCTTTTTTAGTCTCCTAAAACCTAAAACTCTGTGATTGGCCGTTCTGCAGAGGCCTTCACCTATGCCCCGTGCGTTTGGTAAAGGGGGAAGGACTTGGTCTATCACACCTGCAAGCTCATATGAACAATAAAATGCGTGAGCCCTCTCACCCTTCAAAGCAGTGCGCTACTGTCAGGACCCATCTCTTGGCAATGAGAACGCAGCCGCAGATGTGTCCGCTGGGCTCGCTCTGCAGGGAGCACTGCCAGGGCCAGCGGCCCGGCCGGCTGGTCCTGCCGCCGAGGATCCTCTTGCTCATGCGGGCAGCGGGGCGGCGGCCGCAGTCTGCGGGAAGAGCAGCGCGTTAGTCGGCAGCGCAAAGCGCACCTTGTGCGGGACAGCTGGGCACAGCGTGGTGTTAGCACTCGGGAAGGTACGCTAAACGGCACCGCAAATGGGGCAATCGCTATCAAACACTGCTTTTTGCACTCCTTTGTATCAAAGGATTTGCTCTCCGGTTATTAATTCTGCTTGGATCAGCCTGAAACATTAACTCAGCCATGTTTGGAATCTTGACTTCCTTTCGCTCAGGAGGTTTTCCTGACGTCTTTTTCCTTCTAGCTAGCAACATGTTAGGCCTACTTTGTATTATCCAGAAGAATTGCCTCTGGAAGATCTGCTCAGCAGTAATAAGATTTTTCTTAAGTCAGCTGTGAGGTTAATGTCATGCTGTTTGCTCAGCTACACAGCAGAAAACTCACTTTGCCTGAAGAAATTACTAAGGGAGAATATTTAAAGATCTGAAGACATTGTAGTACTTTATCCATTGTATTTTACAAGCTATTTCCCCTAGAAATTACACCAGATTACCACCTGCCAGTTACTACTCTAAAATAATCCTTCACTTTTGTTTCACTTTATTTTCTAGATTTGAAAGATGGCAGGCTTGTTATTTATCCTGTTTATACTCAGTCTCATTAGAGAACTAAAGAACACCATCAATTTCTGCAACTAGTCCCAAGGGAGGATATGCTGCCATTGCATGTATCTGGGAATTTAGTGAAGAAATAAACTGGAGCAATGGTTATTTGTACCTTGGAATTCTTACTGTGTCCATTTAACTTCACAGAGTAAGCAACATATGTCAGAACAAAATACCTTCAATAAGCTTTTTGAAAGCTCTTTTGAGCTTTCTCCTTTCTTTGAAGAGTAGCAAATGTTTTGATTAGTTTCCCACATTTAGCTCCTGTCTTGTAATTCCTTTTCCCTGACTCAAGCTACTTCATAGTTCAAGTGTTCTTCAGGAAAGCTCTCCTTGTCTGCCAGACATGGTTTCATCATTGATGAAGAATTTCTGCATTTTCAAACCACTTAAAATTGCACAACCTGCTGTGCCAACGAACTTGGTCCCTAACTTTCTACTTCAGGTTCTTCTGTCCCCTTGAACTTAACAAACAGATCACAGCTTCAACTCCCAGGCAGATAATCTGCTAACCACTCTGCTGGTTAAGGATATTTTCAGCAGGAAGTTTTATCAAATTACTTTCTGGAACCTAACTGCTGACAAAATTCCTTTTGTGGTATCAGGAATGGGCTACCTTAACACACAGCATCCTAGTCAAAATATAAGAAAAGCTGGTGAAACTGAGTAGAGTAGGGAAAAATAAACTCACTGCAAAATTGAATGTTGCAGAAGTCTAGTAAAAATTTTAGAATGAATCCACACTAAACATCTGCATTTTTTAAAGTGATTTAACACATTTTGAAAAATATCTATTTTATAAGCACTTCTCTCTTACCTTCTTTAGTGCAAAAGAGAGCAACTTTGCTTCTGCTTTGACACGTCTGCCTAAATATTGAAACAAAACATGGTGGAAATCTCATTAATTGATTAATTTTGGTAATTTGAAAATCAGCACAGGTATTGTATTCATTGTTGTAATCCAGCTGTTAAAAATTCCCTCAAACTGCAAAAAGAAACTCAAGGAGCTTCCTATGCCAGATCATCCATGGCTTCCAGCATCTGCCTGAAGATAATTCAAAATATTAGTTCAGCTTTACAATAATTATCATGAGTAGGTGTTACATATTTTGCAGACTACCTTGTTCCCCAGGCATGGATCCAGCTCTGAGGTCAGCTGGGATGCACAGTCTGTCAAGTTCTTATTTACGGCACCTGAAAGCAGATTGCCAGTCTCCTTTTCCTTACAGTCAAAGGACAGGATTTTCTTTGAAATGCCTTTGATAACAGATGATCTTTCATGTCCTAAAAGTCTAGCTATTTTAAAAGAATCCGTGAAGTCTGCATAAGTAGCTATTAGAACAACAAAAACTTACACTTTCTGTTGAAAATCTTCAGATAAGAGAGGGAAGAATTGATTTTTTAATTTTTTTTTTGTCAAGGGAGGAGAAATCACAGTTAAATCAGCAAGCACTGTTGCACAGCTAGTTGACTACCTTTTTATTTCCACAATTTTTTCATTCCTACTGTGTACATGCTTTTCTGAGGCAGGTGCAGAGCTACACTGGACTGGATACACAGGTGATTTTTTTGCCAGGTAATTCTTTGCAGACTTTAATCCCAGCAGTTAGGAAGTGTCTTTAAAACTGCAACCACCTAAAAAGAGGCTGCATTACATGTCATAGATACTAATGTGGGCAAAACAACAGTGTCAGCCAGCCCACTAGATTACCTTGAATCTGGAATTTAACCAAATCTTTGTCCCTTACATTGCATATACCTCATTCATAAACCGTGAAATTCAGTCTATTTCTCTTCCTGAAAACCCAGGTCATAAAATTATTTTTCTAGAGATAGTAGAGATAGGGCACCAATTTCAGGAAATAAAATTTTGTGCACAATTTTGACAGGCGAAGAAAATATATAGAATATAACTGAGACCAGCCATGCTCATGTTTTACACTTGTTTTTGACTTACCATACAGCCAGCTCTAAAGAGAAAACTTTAAGCTTTTATGTGTGCACTGCCTGCACTGTGGCATTCCCTCCTATCAAAACTTAATGATTTAGTGGTGTATTTGTTAGTTCTTGGCCAAGCTCCCATTAATCCAGAAGCCTGGCAACTCCATTAAAAATACAACATACTCCACAGCACAAACCTTTTCCATGCTGCAGCTGATCCAGATGAATACACCTAGATTGCAGGGCTCAGGTGTATTCAGCCTCACCTTTCATGCACCCTTCCCCCTTAGCTTCTCACTTCTTGTTACCCATCTTCTGAATTCATGGGGACTGAAACATCTGTTTCCTATATGTAACTTTCATTTATGCAATTATATTTAACAATAAACCTCATTACTGATGCTTTCCCTCCTTTAACTTGCACTTTGGGCAAAACTAAATTTTTTGAGACTAGAATTTGTAACTCAGAGGCTCCAGATCCATTACTTCATAAGTTTCCTAGCAGACATCTTTCAAAAATGTCAAAAAGTCCCTTGAAATTTCTGCTTTGCACTTTAGTGACTGAACAGAATATGATTGTACCTTTGCATCTGGTCACAACCCAAGGTGTTTATTCTTGTATTACTCTGGAGAAAAGCATTTAGATACTGTTAGGCTAGAGGAAAAAGACAGTGAAAAAGGAAAATCAAAGAGTTAAAAAGACAACTTTTAAGAATCAGGCACCGTTCAGTAATGGCCCTTCTAGATGAGGAACTATAAATTAACTTAAAGGAATGGGGAAAATACTAATGTAAAACAAAACAGGTACAAAATTGAGATGTAAGAAAGCAAACTTAGGTCCTTGCAGGCACAATCTTTTTAGTATTCTGCCACTAGGTGAAACGTTATATAAAATAATGGAGCCAAGCAAAAGAAAAGTGGATTTCTTCCTTATATTTTCGTCTTCACACATATTCTATCTCTGCAGTTACCCAAGACAACCTTTTCTTGTGAAACAGAAGGATTTTCTATGGAAGAAGGATATTCTGAAAGCTCCTGGGCATTTCAAAGAGAATAGGGAAACCATTAATCTGCTTTTTGAAGAATGCAGTTGCCAATGGGGAATAGGTGGCTCTCCCAGTTTTGCCCTGGGTTTCTAGTTCACTGGCTCTTCAAAGTCACACTTTGAATGTCTCAACCATGAGATCCTGGCTTCTCATTAGTAACTGCCTCTTTACTTGGGTTAATTAAAAGGAATCATCTGAAGCCAGAGCTAAGGAAACCTACTGAACTAAACTGAAGAAGCTGTGGTTGCTCCAAATTAATGAATCCAGACTACATGGGCTGCAGAGGATGTAAGATGTCACTGCAGATTTTGCTACATACTACTTGTTGGACTTTCTTGCTCAGCAGAGATTTAACAAAGGTGTTTGGTCCAGGTACTTCAAGGGCACCTGGAGAGTGATACAGGGACACCTCTGTATCACTCAAATGCTCTTATTCTACCAGAAAGGGCTCCTGAGGATTCACAAAATAGTCTCAAAAGAGACTGCAGTGGCTGTAGACACTAAAATAATTGTAGACTGTATCTTAACAACTTACATGAGTATGTGCTGGGATTTATACACAGACAACATGGATAAAAAGAGCTTACCAAAGAGTTTGTCATCCTGCAGTGATAAGTGACCACCCACAGCAGTGAAATTGGTCTTTTTTTTACCTGCTACTTACCCATTCACTAGAAGTGCATGTAAAGTGGATGCATTTTTATTCTTCCAGTCTGAGTGTAGATTCAGCCATTTTTGGTCCTGCATTTGGTCATTGTCTATTACAATTTCTGTTTTGGATGGTCCTCTGAAACAAATGAAAGACATTGATAGAACTTCTGATAGGTTTCTGTGTTACAGTTATAAAGGTGAAGAGGCCCTAACGTATCTGTTTATTCTAATGATAAAAGTCTGAATGATATGGCAAAGTAACGAGTGGCAGATACACAATTAGGAGAATGAAATCACCCTAAGAAGCCAGGCCAGCCTACGTATGACTGCCACATTGTATTTCCCAACAAGAAGCAGAATTGGAGTCAGGAACAGCAAGAACCTTCTCATGGCATTTACTGTAAGGCACATATTGATACTGTTTCAACAGTTTCTTGGCCTCCCAAAATGCAAAAAAAAAAAAATCTTCATATGTAAAAAAGCGGTAATAGAAAATAATATTTTCTTACATTCCTGTCATTGGAAATCCATTAAAATTTAACAGTAAAGAGCAGTCTAGGTCTTGTTAATAAAACTTGAGAGTATCTCTAAGTCCAAGCTGCCTGCTTTGCAAAACAGAACAAATCACTGTTGATAATGTCAAACCTGTTCTTCTGCAGCAACCTAACAAGTATTTGAGTGGCAATTTGTGTTAATCACTGTGATATTTTCAGGTTTCAAAATTTCTGTCCTATCTCCTAGCTGATAAACTAGTCAAACCTGTGAAGAGTGAGTTAACTCATAATTACACTGAAAAAAAAAAATTACTTGCTTGCTTTATGCATGCTGGTTTTGGCTGGGATAGAGTTAATTTTCTTCACAGCTAGTATGGGGTTGTGTTCCATATTTGTGCTGAAATCACTGTTGATAACAGAGGGCTGATTTCATTCTTGCTGAGCAGGGCTTGTCAGAGTCAAAGCCTTTTCTGCTTCTCACCCCACTCAAGCAGCAATGGAGCTGGGGCTGACAAGGACTCAGTAGAGGCCACAGCCAGGAGAGCTGACCCCACCTCTCCAAAGGGACATTCCACATCACACAGCTTCACGTTCTGTATGCCAAGGGGGAGGAAGGAGAAGGAAGCTGAGGGGAGATGTTTGGAGTGATGGCCTTTGTCTTTCCAAGTCATCATCACAGGTGAAGGACCCCGTTTTCCTGGAGATGGCTTAATAGTTACCTGCCCATGGAAGTGCTGAATAAATTTCTTGTTTTGCTGTGCTTGTGTGCATGGCTTTTGCTTTACCTATTAAACTCTCTTTATCCCAACCTATGAGCTTTCCTACTTCAACTCTTCTGGATTGTCTTCTCTCTCCCAGCAGGAGGAGTGAGCAAGCAGCTGTGCAGGGCTGAGCTGCTGGCTGGCATTAAACCACAACACTCTGTTCTCTGAGTCTGAAAATTATAGATTTCATAAAGTATCATTTTGGAGCTAAAGTTAAAAAAAGATGGGAACATCTAAAGTTAAAGCTTCAAATAAAATCTAGATTTTCTTAGATGGAAGTATTAATTCAACTTCAAATTAAATGTAAAGTCCTTCATTTAAAGTCAATTAACTTTTCATTTTAAAAATACAAAGGATTTATTTCAGAGAAAAATGTTGTTTTGAAACAAAATTTTAGTGGTTTAATTTCAAAATTTTGAAATAACTTGATTTTTCAACCTTTTTTCCCCCTGTAATGAAACTATTCACTGAATTTGAACAAAATCAGTTGTTTCTTTGTTCAGCATCATCATTTACAGAATTATTATTCACTGAGAAATTTTCCCATAGTGTAATTTATGCTTGTTTTTTCAAGGTATGTAACATATTTATTCTCCTATTACTAATTTCTTATCTCTAACAGAATTTGAGAGCCATAGTCTCATAGACATTTTTCTCATTGAGCTTACTTTTTATATCTAAAGCTAACATTGACATCATTTCATGAGCCAAGATTCCCTTTGAAAGGATGCCTGTCTGTTTAACGACACAGGGTTTATATGAGAGGATGTCTTTCATTAGGATGCTTGACAGGAGTTGAGGAGAGGGTGTGGAGGTCAAATAAGACTTTCCTGAATTACATAGCAGAAAGAGCAAAACTGAGGGAAGACCTATTTGTCTGAAAGCTTTTCTGATAAAAGATGCTGTGTTTCTTGCAGTCCTTTCCCTTCTCAATGTCTTAAGTCACATCATTAAATTTTAGAATAGGTTGCTCAGAGTCCCATCAAACCTGACTTTGAGTATTTCCAGGAATGGGGTGTCTACCATTTCTCTGGGTAACCTGTTCCAGTGTTTCACATCCTCATTGTGAAAAATCTATTCCTTATGTTTAGTCTAAATCTACACTATTTTAGTTTCAATATATAAGTAAAAAAAAACAAACCCAAAACACTTCAACTTGCAGATTTCAGAATAAATTTTCAATGCAGAGATTTAATATCTGCTTAGTGTTAAATGGAGTAAATTTGAATCTGGAAGCCTGTGGATAAACAATGAAAGAAAAAAGTGGGTAGTAGGTTTATAATGTACATGTTACAGCATAAAGTAGTTTGAAAAAGATTTGTGACCAATCATTAGAATAAGAACATTTCCTTCTTTTGTAATTTTCATGTATCTTTCTTTTAGTCAAGCACAGAATGGTTGGGTTTGGAAGAGACCTCTGTAGGTCAAGTATGGCCACCTATGGCAAATTACCCAGAAGCACATTCAGACAGCTCCAAGGCTGTTTGAGATAATAAAATTATTATTAAGAATTACCATTTTACTTTAAAAAAAAAGAAAATATCCAATAATGGAACTAGAAAGTGTTATATGAGGGGACTGACCACATGCTTAATGACTGTTTGAAGAAATTGTCACAACTTTTCAGGAATTATAAGGTTGGAATTTCTTCAAAAACAGCCTTATCCAAATAATTATATTTTAAACTGCATATGTACATAAAATATGAGAAATAATCTATCAGATATTAATCTAGCATAAGTCTAATGAATACATACACTGAATGAAGTTTACATATTTTAACATTGGTTTATTATTGCTCCAATTTACTAGAACAGCCTTCCACATCTACCACAGCTCTATATTGAGTAAATTTCACTGAGTTATTAGTTGCCATTCTTAAAAAATTAAATTAAATGTAAAAAAAATGCTATCTTTCTACATCATCTACAGGATTAATAGAACACTGTGGCTATGGAAAACATAAATCAATTCCAGATAGGTTAAGAGTATGTTACGTTCTGTTGAATGGGTCTAGAAATCTAGATTGAATTACTGAGCTCAACTATTTCCCCTTTGGCATAGAGTTTGTTCCATTAAATGTCATGTTTATTCTTGGAGAAAATAAAATTTCATTCAGAAGTTCAAATTTATTGGGTTTACATGGGTATGACAGAAGGATTCTGGGTTTTGTTTCTGTTACGTTCTTTAAGCAAATCAAACATTAAGCCGAGCTTCCATTATTCTGCTTGCAGAAATAGTTATAGAGTAATAAAAAACCATAAATCAGATCATGTAAAAACAAGAGATTGTTTCTCTAGTAGCTTGACTGCTCAGTTGTCAAATATTCAAGATCTTTAGACCAAAGACATGATAGACAAAGAGTGAAAATGTACCAGGAAAGACAAAAGGCCAGGCAGCAACCACAGACTTGCTTGTCCCTTTCATAAATACACACACACAGTAGATGCTACAGCAGAGGAAGGAAGGAAAAGGAGCTACTGGTTTCTGTGGACCACCAGTGACACAGCCTCCAAGAAAAGGAGCGGCACTCACGGGAAGACATATCAGTAGAATTTTAAAAACAAGTAACTTGGTAGACAGCTGCATAGATTTTACAGGATATTAAACCAGAACAAGCAGGTGAAGTAAAATTCCCCTGTATTCTGCTGACTATAAACTCTTTAAGTTTATTATATTTGCTATATCATCCTAGTGCAGCTGAGCAAGACAAATTATTCCACTATATTTTCACAGAATGACAGAACAACTCCACTACTGCCTTTATCAAATTTCAGAGCTGAGCAGACCATGCTTTTATGATCACCATTTCATCAACAAAGAATGTGGACTTCCAAGTATATGAAAGCGGGTTTCTTCAACTGAATATCATGACAAAGTACCTCAGAAAATGGACTTGTGAGATTTAAGAATCATTTTTGTCTCTTACATTACTTAGAAGTGTAGGATTGAGAACACCTGTTAGCAAGCATCAGCAAAGAAGCAGGAAGGTGTAGTAGTGATAGTTTAATACTTTTTCATTTTCCCAGAAGCAAGCATCATGGGAAAGAGAAGAAAATTTTATGTTCGGACCAACAGCAAGGTGAACACGAGGCAGCAGTGCCCTGGCAGCCAGGAGGACCAACCCTGTCCTGGGGTGGCCTCATTTTGAGTGCTGGGGGCAGTTTTGGGTGCCACAGTGTAAGAAAGATATTAAACTATTAAAGAACATCCAAAAGATGGCCATGAGGATGGGGAAGGGACTGGAAGGGAAGCTGTATGAGGAGTGTCTGAGGTCACTTAGTTACCTCAGGAGGGAAAGCAGAGACACAGACACTGATCTCTTCAATCTTGTGACCAGTGACAGGACTCAAGAGAATGGTATGAAGTGTCAGGGGAAGTTTAGGTTAGGTAACAGCAAAAGGTTTTCCACCCAGAGATGGTTGGGCACTGAACAGGCTCCCCAGGGAAGTGGTCACAGCATCAAGCCTGTTCAAGAAGCATTTGGACAATGTTCTCAGGCACAGGGTGTGATGGTTGGGGTGTCCTGTGCAGGGACAGGAGCTGGATTCAATGATACTGATGGGTCCCTTCCAACTCAGTATATTCTATGATTCTATAAAGCTTTATTAGGATGCTATATAAAGCTAAAGCATAAAGATAATGCAATTATTTAGATACTCCAAACTAGATAGAGAAGTATAAAATTGTTGTGCATTAGGATGGCAGGCAGTCCATTTACAGGTGGTCTTCAATTCAGGGCATCTGTTAGAACTGATGTCAAGTATCCCTGCAGTGCAAGATCATACAGATTACATTAAGTGCAGACTCCATTAAGTCTTTTTCCTCCTGTGTACATGCATGTCAGTATGTGTTGTGGAGAAAAGCAAAAAAGAAAAAAACACTTCTTAATTTAATTTGGGTATCAGACACTGGCAAAAGATAGCCTTATATACCATCAGACTTGCCTCTAACTAGTAAGAGACAGCTGTGAATATCAGAGCAGCTGAACTTGTTTTTAATCCAACAGTTATATTTTGCATCAATTATTCCACAATTTAGTGTGCATGCAATAAGACACTTTGAAGCTATTTCTTTTTCTGAGTTCCACACAGCAACTCTCTCTTTAACAATTTGTTGTTCAGAGATGCCCAAGTTAAATACATCTAACAGTATTTCAGAATGTGAATAAGAGAAGATTATTTTTTCTGTATTTCCTAAGTCTGCTTTAATTCTTTAGGAAGAAACAGAGTATTACATTGCCAAACAATTCTGAGCCTCAGCAATAACTGAGTTCAAGTACTGAGACTTGGGAAAACACCATTATCTTTTCAACACACTCTTATAATAACAATCATGCAACGTTTATAAAGTGGAGAAAGTGCCTAGATTTTAGTGAAATTCTGTTCCTGCCATAGTTTACAAAATTTCATTACCTCTTTTCTCTGTGAACCATTTCCACAGCAGTCTAACATTGCAGTGATCAACGATAGCTCACATCTAACTCCAGCACTCCAGTTGTCCTAAGAAATTCATCAAAGCTACAAACTACTGACCTTACCCTAAACCCATCTGATTGCAGGCCAGTTGGCTTAAGTTTTCTTGCCACTCATCAGCACAAACATGGTTAGCAGCAGCTGATCTGTGAACGGTCAGGAGCATCAAGGAATTTGTGTTTTTAGACAGTGTAACTGGAAAGGAAAAAGGAAGAAAACTTCAGTATTATTTCAAATAGTTTTACAGATGGAACCTGAAAACATACATACAACTAAATCAAGATTCTTCCAAGTTGCTGGCACTTTTCCTAACTTTACATGCTGAATAGCTATGCAATCTAAAACCAGTGCAAATGTGGTTATCAGAACCTTGCTAAGAGTGCATGAGACACTGAACAGCAAAGGCATCAAGAGGGTAAGAATAAACCGGAATACTTCTAATTCACCAGCACAGATTTACATGGGTTGCTGATGGCCTTAATTGTTATAAATCTAGTTAGATAATCTATATAGAAAGACCATCACCATTTCTTCTGTCATTATCTGTATATAAAAGTTCAGGAACTGCTTTTATCACATGCAAAAAAGATTCTCAAAAGGTCCTTCCTAATCTCAATGTCTTTTTAATCTCTCCACTATCCACAATACTTTCCAGATTACACACATCATCTACACCTTTTCTTGCTATATCACTTTTCGTACATCTTTGCACTGTGACACTGCACACTGAGCTTTTGCTTTTTCTTTTGCCCACTTCCTTGCATGCTTTCCTAACCTTACCCTAGTCTTCTCTTTGCTAATAGAGGGAGCACCTGTCCACCACTGTATTCTGAATTAAATCACCAGTGATTACTACCATCACCCAAACACCACTTTGAGGCAGAAACTTACCACAGTCCCATTCATCTGAACTGTCACTACAGTCTGCCTGCCCATCACACCAGAGTTCACGTGGCACACATTCATGGTTGGCGCATTCAAGCTCACTCTCCTCACAAAATGCTGCAAAGACAAAAACATGCTTCCTCATGAGAAGGCATATCAAAGTGAAATTCACATTGAGACAAAAAATTGAGAAGGAGGGTGAAGGTAGGTAGAGATCAGATTTATGAAAAAGGTAAGCGAGACAGATTTGCATGGATACCACTAATGCAGAAGGTGGTTGCTGCCATGCAGTGACAGAGGGCATTGCAATTCAGAGGGAAGGAAGAGTGTCTAGAAATACAAGATCTGTGATTACTCAGTATCATTTGTGGTCTTGTTATATGAAACCTGTCTAAGCCCCTCAGAAGCCATGAGAGAAAATTCTGTTGCATGCTTTTTAGCCGACTGATCCAAATTTGTTTAATTCATCATGACTTTTGAAAAAATTATTTTATCACAATGAATATCTATTTCCTCCCATCCACAGCAATTATATATTCATTTCTGAATTCACCTTTGCTTTTGACAATTATATATTTATTTTTATTTATTTTTTAACCACTTTGGAGGTAGAGAACTGCTGTACTGATACACAAGTTCCTGTTCACAGCTGGTATCCTTACATATGGATTTCCAGAGTCTGTTCAGTATGGGAACCACAAGAGCTTCCATTTGCAAATGACTTTTAGTTTTCCCCCAACAACCTCCCTTCCAAAAGGAAGGTGTGTAGAAGTACAGTATCTTCCTCCCTAACACACTTCCAGCTTCTATAAACCCCACAGTTAGGGAATTCTGAGACCTGCGGCAGGGCAGAGAGGGAGCAAATGCATGGGAGGGAGCTGCAATCAGTTGTGCCCATGTTTGGCTGACGTATAGCATTTATAGTGCCATACAATCCAAGCATTTATTTACAACAGTAGTACAAAAAGTGCACTCCACAGTGAAAACCATACAGATAGAGCAGGTAACACTGTCTACCCCTGATCTTTCTGGCTCTGGAATAAAGCATGCAATAACAGAAAAAGCACTTTAACTCCACCTTCCAGAGAGAGCATAATTCAAAAACTGGAATCTCTCAGTTGGGAAAACTTTGCTGCCATTTTAGAATATTCAAGCCCCAACTCAAAAGCAGAGAGGAAATGTACTCTGGTAATTATAAAAAACCTTAGCCCTTTGGTAATTTTTTCTCTGTCATGATCTTAATGTGTGATCATGAGTAAATCACTTTAATATCATCTCCACTCTTTAGATTACAGTACAGAGCTTGGAAGTTAAATGGTATAATCTTTGCAATGAAAAGCAGATTAAGAAATGTTTTGTGAGCTTCAGCTTCCTAAAAAGGAACAAAATTTGATCTAGCGATAAATGCAGGCTGCTGTTCATTTTGGTAAACATATTCATAGGTTTCACTTAGCACATAAAATGTGCCTACCATTCTGCTCCTACCAACAGAACTCCAGAGACTCAGGAGCAACTTCTTTTAAATCACAAAATTATATCCAAACATTCCATCAAAAATTACAAAATACTAAGTTTGCTCAGAGAAGGAAAATTTAAATTCTCAATTAACTTTACTAATGATCCCTCCTTTCTTGTGCAGACTTTCTCCCAGTATTTCTTTTCTACTTTCTTGTCTTGGGAACATGCCCACACACAAAGGTTTTCCAAATGGAAGAGAATTCAGAGTATCACTAATATATTAATGGAACTGAGTGGAGCTGCCATCTCAGGACATTCAATCCCAGTTTAGTGTGCAGGGAGCCTGCAAAGCAGCTGGTGTTTGCAGATATATCACCACTTCCCATTCCATTCTCAGATGGAAACAGTGGAAACAGAACTGAGGGCAGTCCTTGCAGGGGACCAGAGGGTCTGCTGCACACTGCCAGAACTCTGAACAGACTTAAACTGTACACATGGACAGTGTGCCCATGCCACCAGTGGACCACAGTAAGTTTTGTATCTTGATTGTTATCACAGTTTGGATTGTTGAAGAAATCTGTGGAGCCAAGTAAGGAGACAGAATCTAAGAAATGTCAATCAGAAAAGAGAATAAATAAAGAAGAGAGATATATGACTTTTACCAAAACACAGATCAGAAGTAAAATCAAGTAGAAATCAAGGAAAAAATGAGCAGTGAGCATCTGTGAGCTATGCCTGTATGGAATGAAGTTGAGGAAACCTGGGAAAAGAAGTCAAAAGTCTACAAGGCACAGAAGTACAAAGGTGCAAGAACAAGGAGGGAGAATAGAAAGAAAAAAAAAAGAAAAAGAGGATGAGAAGATGAGAGTGACCAAATAAACAGCAAGGATCCAAGGATGTGAATGACAAAGGACACAAAAGGAGGAAAAGGAGAAGTTTGTGCCACAGACAAACTGAAAAGGGAACTGAGGGAATGACTAAGTCTTTCTGCCTATAGAATGTATAAAACATTTTTACTTTAATTTTTTTTTCACCCAACATCCCAAAAGTGTGATCAGCCTTTTAAGGGAATAACAAACTGCATGAGTCCTTACAGCAATTCTTTTCATCCATCATGTCAGGGCAGTCTGGGAAACCATCACAGATCATAGTGTGTTTGATGCACAGTTTCTTCAAAGGACACTCCCAAAGACCCCTTTCTCTACAACCTGGAGGCAGAGAAGCACAGTTCTGAAATACTTGCATGCAATATTGAATCAGCTGTTTTATTCCTTAAAAGTTCTGAAACACACAAAATATTTTCACTTGTAATATAATTTTTAGAAGGTACCAAGAATAGTTACTAATGAAGAAACAAAAATAAGATTGGCACATTGCACACCTAATAAATTAATCTAAATATTACAGCACTTCATAATACTTCAGTGCTTTTTAAATAATAATTGTATTATGATTATACATTATACATATCTATAATGGTTTAGGCATTAGCTCAATTAGCTCAAAATCCACACACCACTATTCTTGAAATACATTTAATAGTAATATAAGAACTTTTCTAATCCTGAAGTCTATAGAAATTCCTTGGTCTTTCAAAAGCAAACTATAAAAGCATGGAATCTCCATGAAACACTGTAGAAATACATACTTCTTTTTTTCAGCAGTGCTGATGCAGAATCAAACACAGAATCACAATGAAAGGTAGAAAGAGAAGTAATACAAAATTATGTCAGTGTTTTGACAGTAAAACTTCTGTTGGTCAGCTAGAGGAAATTAAGTATAGCCCAAGCTACATTTTAGAAAATAGTTTTCTCTTGTTTTCTTCCACTTTTTATTTCCATCAACTAATAAAGTATTTTATTGTGATACCAGTTTAAATAATTTGGCATACTAATGTCCTGCATGTCTCACATTCAGGTTTCATAGGAAACCATAAAAATGACGTATTGTCCTGACTAAACCAGATTATTTGATTGCCTTGTTTGGCCTGTTCAATAGATGATACTTTTCATTTTAATCTAAGGGAAAATTCAATTGATTCAATTGATATTCATGCAAGTAGTTCAGGTATTAAATTCAAAAACAGTATTTAAAGCAGCACCTGTCTTTGCCTAGACCTGGAACTGTGAAAGCGTATCAGCAATAAGTTACTAAGCAAATACATTGTTTCCAAGAAGTTTTAATTCAGAAGTACATATTTTACAAATGTGAACCAGAGAATCCCTACTGGATCATTGGAAAAATCTATTCAGGTTTTAAGTGTAACTGGATGTATGGGGAGCTTGATTTTGTTTAGATTTGAAAAAACACGTAAGTAAATGTTAAAGCCCAGAGAAATAAATAGCCTTAACCTTTGAAACTGCTTCCTCATGATTAAATAACTTTCTTAGGAACCACCACTTTCCAGGTCTCCTTCATTTCAATATTTGTGATAACTATTAATGAAATATTAATTGAAATCAAACAAAATCTCTACTCTTATATAAAAAAAGGAATGCCACGTTAGAATCTTGATATGAATATAAAATTAAAAAAGCTTAAACCCCCATAATTTATGAACCTTGCAATTTTTTTAGCAGAGTGTTTGCCATTCATTAAATGCATGTTTGCCTTTCCTCTTCATCACACATTACAGTGTTACACTGTGAAGTGTACCAGGACTCTACAAAACTAATCACATAGACAAATATAGAGACAATTCCCTATGAAAAATTCACTGCTTACTGAATTCAGTGCTCAAATACACTTTTTTTGCTGGTAAAGATCATCTACCATTTGGAGTATTTATATTTTATCTCTAATTATTTTTGTGACATGCATTTTCAATGACAGGGAAAACAGAGGTAGGAAAACTTGTCTACATGTACATTACCCCTATCTCAAAAATGCATTTTGACAAGATATATGGTTTCATATATGATCTTAGCTTCATTCTTCTTCATAATATGAAGTTGCCAATTGTTATCCATATATACGTTTCCCACGCAATTACCACTGAATCATTAACATCAAGACCACCACATTTTTCTCTCTCCTACAATACTACAGGTCAAAACCCAGATTGCAGAAAGCAGGGAAAGACAGTAATAGTTATGAATCTTATGATCTCAATGTCTTTAGTAGGTGTAGGACTGCCTTCTGTTCCCTGCCAGAGGCACTGTTCAGCAGCCAGCAATTTAATGCATTCAATTACAACCAACTACATTTAATACCACAAACTCTCGTGACATCTTTCATAATAATATATTTTGGAAATTAGCCTCCCTACACTTCACTGCACTCAGAAGTCTCACTTCCAGTAATCTCAGTCAAATTTTCTCCCCAAATCCTATTGTAAATGGCCCTAAAGTCTCAGGATTTCACTGCAATTACATGGCTGAGATGTCCTCTCACAAAGACCATGTGAAAGCATGGCAGCAATTGCTAGCAGGAGGAGACACTAGGTGCTGAATACAGCTCTACTCTGCATGAGGAGAGTAAACCTCAGTCCCTTTGGACTTTATACTACACTTGTATTTTTTTATATATTATATTTTCTGGCCAGAGTAGGCTAAGCATAAGAAAGCTGTAGCTAGTCATTTTCAGCCTCCCACTCCCTGCACTGTAAAGCTGTTCCATGTCTATCACTTAAAGCACTTCAAATGCAAGCGTTTCAAATTAAACATTCAGTGATTTTTAATGTTAGAAAACCAATTTAAAAGTATAAAGCTAATAAAATTTGAGCTATCCCTTTACACATGGAATGATCATCAAGTTTTGATTTTGTCCTGCACACATGGAATATGAATAATTTGGAGACAGTTACTTCTGGAGCTCTACAAGGACTTTTTGTTCTTCAGTAACAGTATTAGCCCTGGTCAATGTAATGTGACTCTGACAGCAGTAATTTCCTAGCTGATACAGTCTCCTGTATTTATAGAAACTGATAAGAATTCTGCTGATTGCTTGTGACATTATGTCTAGACTTCAGAAAAAGAGAGATCCACTCGAGAAATTAATGTTACATATTAGAACAATGTTTCATACGTTAATGTCTAGGAGAATAAAATTATCCTAAAAGACATATAACAATTAGTTTTCCAAGGAGTTCAAAATTGGTGGCAACAAAAAGCATTTGGCAGAGAGGACAATTGAGACAATTGATTCAAAGTAAAGAGATGTCAAACTCTGAAAGGGTCACTGTGATCTTCCGCTCTGACTTTCCTTTATAATCCAAACAAGAGAATGACCTAGCATTAAATCATATTTCAAAGAGCATATCCTTTTTTTCTTTCTTTTCACAGGGGTGGAGGAAGGGAAAGAAAGAAAGAGAGAAAGAGGAGAGAGAATACAAGCATGATCTGGAAACTCCCAGAGACCGAGAATACATCACACATTGGGGATAAATAAACCTTTGTCTACTGCAAACGTTAAAACAATCTGCTTTTTAAAAAGAAGCATTTTATAGGACTGCCAAGACTGAATTTCAGCCTAGCTTTAGCTTTCTGGTGTTGAATTTTATTTTGTCTCTGAGCAGAAATTCCCTTATTTCCACAGTTTTGTTGTTCACATAAACTCTGCTTCCCTCTTAACCCATTCTCTGCTAAAAAAAAATACACAGGTTGTGCAACTTAACACTACTCTGCTGGAATGTTTTCCAAGCCTTTGCTCATAAGCACACCTTTTCTCTAAATCCTTAGTGATGTATAATTATTGTCTTTTCCCCTAGGGATGCCAGGCCTGCATGCAGATCTCCCTGAAGGCTACAGCTTAGACAATTAAGAAATATTTATAACTCCGTTTTCCTTCTGAAACTGTCTTGCCAGCATGGATGAGGATATGTAGTGACCAAGAGATTTTTTGATTATTTCCGGTTCAATACATCCCCTTACGTTAAAAGTCAAAAGCATCTATAGTAAAAGTAAACTCAGAAACATATTGGAGAATAAACTTAGAGGGTTTATGCTTGTACTTGTAACTTGAGGTTGACCAATCTGAAATAACCATGCAGAATCCACTTCAGCAACAGAATATATCATAATGACATCTTTTGTCTATACATCCTAACGAGAACATTATCATGTATAAATTTAAACCTACATTTACAGATTCAAGATTTAATCTTTCATCTGCCAGGGAGTTACATTTTAGCTCAGTAAAGCCTTCAGTAATATGAAAAGAACTAAATCTGCAGAATGTTTTTAGCCTGGTTCTTTAATGAATACTCAAACATCCCAGAGTATGATTATCAGAATCTAAATGATCAGTTATCACAAATTGTATTCCTGTTGATTACGAAGGACTCCTGCTATAGAATTTTTAGTGATACAGTCTTAAAAAATCCCCAATACTTTTAAACATACCAAAAAAGGGGCTGAACTCTCCTGCTACATTTCAAGTAACTGAATGAAAAATAAAGCTCATTTTCTAATGCTGCAGCTACCCTCCATTCCAACTCATTGAATTTATTTACCACAGCCATCCTCATCACTGTCATCCTCACAGTCAGCTTGACCATCACATCTCCTGGACGCCAGGACACACCTCCCAGAACGGCACTTGAAGTGACTGGGCGAGCATTCTGTCAAAGACAGCAAACAGGGAGAAACAGGACTCCGTAAGATAAAAGCTTCATCAGGACATGGGCACTCGCTTATCTCCGGGGCTGTTTCAGATGGGTAAATAATAGGGATTGAAAGCTTGTGAGACTGGAACTGTGTATCAGGTGAGACTCTACATAATTGCACCTGGAACGTGGTGGAGCAACATTTTCCAGAGCTCTCCCTCACATGCTGCCCTCTGTAAAATGTCACTGCTTTGCCAAATCACTGGCATACAATGTTTAGACCATGGGTATGGATTTCCCAGCTATTCTTCTCACCATTGTGGTGGTGTGTTATGCATTGAAATAAGTATAAGAAATCCCCATAATAATAATAATAATTAAAAAAAAAACCAAAAGAGATTGACAATTATGTGTCTATTTCAACTAATAAAACCAGATATAACTTTCCACTAATTAACCCTTTCAATGCTTCCGCCTCATCTCACACAGTACCATTCTGGGACAAAGGAGTGGAACAGAGTTGGCAGATCTTTAAGGAACTCTTTAATTGAGTGTTAGCAATTCCCTGCAGCAAGTAATCCAGCAAAGAACCCAAGGGACTGGCATGGCTGAGTAGGGGAACCCAGTTTGGAATAATTTCCACAGTTTAAATATTATAATTTAAACAGGAGGTATGAAAAAAACAAACACCAGTGACTTTGGTAATCCATTTAAATATTTTATTTGCTGTAATATGTATAGGAGATACCTTCTACATCTTCATCTGGTGTTAGACAAGTTTGATTGTCCAAGTTCTCATCTGGAAACTGAGTGCAGTCTGTATCTTCTGGCCACTGCAGACCTACAATCCCAAGCACAGCCTCACAGCGTTCCTTAGACTGTACACATAATGTCCTGAGGAGACAAAGCAGAATTGCACTGAGTAATTGAATGAATGGCTTAGAAATTCATAGATAATAATTTACAGTTAATAATCCTAGCCAAAGTTAAAGATGAAGATTAAGAAAAAGGATCAGTTAAACAGATGTTTTAATATGAAAAAAAAAACATATATCAGAGAATGCTACTGTTGAAGCATTATTTTAAGTTACTGTTGTGCAGTTATATTATAAATAGTTATGTTATAAATAGGCTAATAATAACCAAATATAACTGCTTAAAAACATGTTCTCCTCTGTAAGAGATGGCAGAGAACTTTTAAGAAGCACTTACTGCTTTCCTTCAGGGAAAAAAAAACCAAACACATTTTGTATTAGTGAAATGTTACCTCTTCTGATTATGCTACTTCAGAAACCATGTGGTTTTTGAAGGACAAAATATTTAAGCCTGCAAACAAAAGAGTGAAGAACTCCCCAGGGAATCCAATAAAATTAAAACTTTAGAAAAAGCAAAGCTCAGACCAACCCAGTCTTAAGGCTGTTGTCAGAGCAACAGAATACCTTCTACTTCTTCATCTGGTGTTAGACAAGTTTGGTTGGTCAAATCAGGAAAAGGCATGAATAGAGTCCTTCTGCAGCATTTTTTTTTTTAACCATATAAAAGATGGGACTCACCACAAAATTTGTTCAATCCATTGAGATTGAAAATCATTCATCACGTCTCTCAAAATACCCACTGTCAAATGCTTCAAAATTACAAAGAGAAAATGCATAATAGAAAAACCCCCTAATGTGTGAAACATTTAGCCAGTACTTCTGTCTGGGATCCCAGTTATAGGCTGAAAAATATTCAACTAAATGATCCCACCCTTTATTTTTTTTTTAATTTATTTTATGTAACTGTAAATTTGCCTTTATGTAATTTGATTCATATTCACACATCTTTCTTCTAGAGACACTCATTTTGTGGGAGGCATTTCATTCTACTCATTTTTCTTTGGCCTTTTGACTAATTGGACTTTTTTATTTTCTTGTAACTGGCTTTGGAAAATGCTGTGACCAAAACCAACAAAACAAATCCATATAGGATTAATTATTTTATGCTCTTTTGGGAAAATAATACAGTATTAATCAACCCAAACTTAATTTTGTTTTGAGGATTTAGATGAAGAAGAGTCAATGTTTTTCCACACCAAACAATTCACCAAGTTGAAAAACCAGACAGAATGCACTGATGTCAGTTAACAATGTTACAGACTCTCTCTTCCCTTTTAGATTCTCCTCAATAGCAAAGAGGATGACACCACTTTATAATCTTAGATTTCTGAATGCCAGAATTTTTATTTCCCAGTGACAAAAAACAAAATCCACAACAAAAATACGATAATATAGCAGAGACGTCTAAGCTGCTTCTGTCCTGTGTTCTCTGCATACTTAGATCTTTGGTAAATCTGACCTTTTTCCAGAGTATTATAAGGCATTTAGTTGTCTGTCTGTGGTGAAAGAATTATAATCTATTTAAACTTCAAAGTAGGCCTGGAATAATATTATCATCACCTTATCAGAGATGAAGAATAATGTTCAGAAATTGAAAACATACTTGATGCATCAATAACATTATAGATAATAGTAAGTTCAGTTCTTTCCAAAAAATCTCCGAGTGTTCTTTACTTTGAATAAAATTTTATGAAGACTGTCACAGTTAAAAAACAAAGCATGACAGCCAAACTAACATAAAGACAACAAAAAGCCTTGCAAAGCAGGGACAGCAGTTTTATACAGGGGGAGTAGAATTAAAATAATTTAGTTATAGCACCTGGAATGAGAAAACAGATCCATGTGCCTGTATTAAAGAAATCTAATGCATTTCTGATAAGTTTGTATTATAAAAGATCCAGAATTATAACATTAATGTGCAATTCATGGTTGAAAAGTATGCTTTGACTTACAAAGCGTAACACTGAAAGACTGCGTTAGTTCAGTTTCATATTTACAGGAAAAGACAGGTAAAACAATACATATGTCCTGTTAAGCCAAACTAATCACTGATCATTTGAAAAAGAGGGCAGTTATTTTGAAAGTCAGCAGCAGATTCTCAGAATATAATTTCTGTGCCAACAATGAAACATCTTCTCAGAGCTTCAAACTGTAAAGCAGATTCACATTTATACTGAAATATCAAATTTATTTAATTTTTGTTGTATGAGGTTATTTTTCTTTTTTCATTTTTAAAACATTTGTAGGTTTTTTACTTCATGCGAGTATCTGAAATTCTTCCTAAAATGTTATTGTTAAGCAGATACTACAGATCTAATGGGACCTTCAAAGGGGTCCCTTCCTGACAAAAACACTCTTTATCTGTGACCTTATATAAGAGTGAAACCTAAAAACTATTGTAAAAGTAAAAGTAGAGCTTTGAATCCTACGATTTAAACTTCCATGTCATATATTCAATTTGGTCTAAATTTGGTGTTACCCTGTTTTGAGCAGGAAGTTGGACCAGATGACTTACAGAGGTTGCTATCAAATTAAATTGTTCTGTGCTTTCTGTAAGTTCCCCTTCATCTGTTTAATACTTAAAATTTGAAGACTATTAAACTATATTATCACACTTCCTAAAATGTTAGCTAGGTAGGATGGTAAAGAGCCTATCATTTAACTGACATCCCTCTACACTAGAATAAGTTAATCCAATTCTTATCTATTATACTGCTTTCTTAAAAAAACCCCAAAACCTTGATTTTCAAACTAGCAAGCTTGACACAGAGCTTACACAAACCCCTCTGTAACTTTGAAGCTATCCTGTATGCAATATTTTCTTACCCATTAGGTTCCTATGTGAGAATTTAACAGCATATTCTTAAACTTCCTTGTGGCTCATTCTTACCTTGCACCAAGAAGAACATCACTAGACAAAGTAATGTTACCTATTTCCCAACAGTATCACATAATAAGAAATTTTCGGATGTGTACTGCAATTTTTGATGCACCTTCAAACAGAAGATGTTAATTAATCAATACTGTCAAGGTAGTCCCAACAAAAGAGGCAGAAATGCAGAATGAGAGGGCTCTAGCAGTCAGTAGGTCAAAGAGCTCTGCCTGTTGGTCAAGACCTCCTAACCTGCAACAACTGCTGCTAAGAAAGCCATGAGATCTACAGAACAGTCTCTTTTGAACAAATACAGGCATAACTTCAAAAAGCACAGTGATGTTATTCAATGAGGATGGTGGAATAGCTGCTCTGACAAGCAGAAAACCTAAGTTAGCCTGTAATTCAGAATGATGAGTCACTCCTAATTTAGAAAGGTAAACATTCATTAAAATATCAGGTTTTGTTGAACATTTGGATAGGGCTTTGCATCAATACTAACACAAGGAACTATTAAAAAATGGTAATGTTCCAAATTAAATTAATTTATTCCATGTTTAAACACTATTTATAGTGACACAATTCTAATCAAACACGCAGAAATGGAAAATACTTCACACAAAGCTCACAGCACCCTTCTTGTCACCTTGCTCAACAGTGGAGGGAGCAGGTTCACTAGGTGAACCTAGTGCACTAGGTGAGAAACTGGCTGAAGGGTCCTGGCAAACAGGGCTACGTCTGGCTGGTGACTGGTCACCTGTGCTGCTCCTCTGGGTTCCTCTGTCCTGTTCAGTACATTTATCAATGGTCTGGATGCAGCAGTTTAATGCATCATTAGCAAGTTTGCTGATTATACAAAACAGAGAGATTGTGTTGGCTCTCCAGGGATGAGAGGCCTTTGCATTGGGGAATCATCAGGAACATGAAATTTAACAAGAACAAATGCCTGATCCTGCACCTAGGAGTAGTACCAGGCACAAACTGGAGAGCAGCCCTGCGGAGAGCTGAGTATGCTGGTCAGCAACAGCCTTTTCCTATGGAATTCCAAAGCAAAATTTTTGGCACTTTCAATGAAAGCATAAAACTGGGTAAAGCTACTATGACAGTCAGTCAAGAATTAAATGTAATATGGTTTAGTGTAGTACCTGCAAGGTGGGATCCGCTGATTTGTATGGGGGTCACATTTTGGTACTAAGATTGTACAGGCAAAAAACATCAGGTACTTGTAGCAGTTGGTCTGAACCAAAGCTGGGAAAAGAGAAGACTCCCAGCTGATAGAGGCTTCCTTCTGTGTCCTGTGGCCCAGGTAGTTTGGGTAATAAGTATAGTTGTAAGGCAAGTTCATACAAAGTTCCAGAGTAATTGGTTCACACAGACCTTTCACAAAGAGAAAACAAACAGAACCACAAATGGTGTGAGATTAAATTAAATACAGAAGAAATAATTCCATATTTATTTAACAAATTCATCCTCTCAGGCCTGAGAAACCACGAGTTCCAGTTCTCTCCAGAGCTAGAGATCCCTTATAAGCCTATTCATAGCAGTAAAGATGGGTTTGAATTCTGCCGACCTCATAACCCATTAAGAGACTTTTATTCCCTTATTAGTATTCATTAACTTTCTGAGCAACATCTTAACTTTAAGGTGGTACCATCCTTAAACCAGTACAGTGTGTACTGTACAGTAGCACACTTCCCACTGGTGTACCTACTATACTACCATGACACACTGCACACTGATAGGGCACCTGCCAAAATTAAGAAGACAGAAATCATCAGATACTTTGGGTTGGAAAGGATCTCAGGAGGTCTCTACTCCAATGTGCTGATCAAAGCAGCTCTGAGGACTGATCAGCCTTCTCAGCTTGTAAAAAATCTCTGGCAACAGAGACTGCACAATTTCTCTCTTTAGAAAACAGAAGCCATGATTTGCTTTTAATTTTTTTTCCTTGCTTACAAAGATCTAAAGGAAGAATAGGTTATGCATTGCACAAGCATCAAGCAAGAGACATTACATGCTAATGAAATAATTTGGGTAAGACGTAACTAATAACAGATGAGAATGATAAGCAAAGACAAAACAGATGCAACAGCTACAAGTCCATAAGATTATATATATTTTAGCTACATACAAAAATCTTCCAACTCTTGGGAGCTTATCACAACAAATTTTGAGCTAGCCAAGTATTTTGGATTTTTAAAAATCATATAGCTTTTTTATTTCTCCTGACGTTGGTATTCAGAAATATTTATTTTTCTATTTTCCACCATAACAGAAAACTACAGACAGAATTTCACTTCAATTCAGACCGAAATCCAACTTTTTTACTTAGCAATGAGATGATTTTGAAATTATTTAAACTCATTTACTCTGGATTTATTGAGAAAGTTTTCCACAAAAGAGTTCACTATTCAAAAATTAGAAAATACATATAATTGCTTATTCTGGGAGCAAAGATAACTTAGTATTATTAATATTCTCTGCTAGGCAATTGCCAGCATCAGTTGCTAGAGCAGTGTGACATATGTCATCCCATAGCTGTATCTCTGGGAGAAGTTAGAAGAAGATCCAGCAGTCAATTATTCAGTTAACCAGTAGAACCTGGCACTCTTTCTTGGTCTGGCATTTAGTGTTACAACTTTTTTTACTATTTACCCCAATCTGATGACCACGAAGCTCATTTTACATGCAGCTTTTCCTTGCTGCTAAATCCAGGCATACTACCAACACTGAACTATTTCTGCTGTCTCAAACTACGCAGTAACATCTTTTGTGTATAAGAGTTTCAATGACTTTAACAATTCTCCTCACATTACTGCCATTTCCTTTCCTTCATGATGAACAATCCCTTGTCCTTCCACAATATTGCCTAAGTTGCCCAGATCAGTTTGGGATCATCTTTTGATTTTGGCCAGTAAATATCTTTCTTTAATGTGTACAGAACTTTACATGTTCATCAATATTTCAGGATGAACACAAAAGTACATGCAACAGTCTAAGTGTTTGTATAACATAACATTATTCAAGATTAAAGGGTTGAAATGCCCATATACCATTCTCTTTTATTATGCCTCATATTTATAGGGGTTTAAGTGAGTTTTGGAAGAAAATCTAGTCCACTCAAATGCCACTGGAGGATAGATCTTTATATCTTTTCAATATGATTATAATTTTCACACTGTGTTTAGAAAGCTTCTATTACATTATGCACAAAAGTGTCACTGTAGGTTTGACAATCATAAAAAGGACTCTTACACATAATTCCCAGAGAAAATCCAGAGAGTAATAAGCAGAAAACATGCTCCAGGGAAACATCTGACTCATTTTAAGTAACCCACATGTTAGTCTTTCCTTCTGAGTCTGTCCTACAATTTAAGAGTTCTGCTACTCCCTTATTTATAGTACGTCTGAGTACTAATGAGTGGGGAACAAGGAATAAAATTCATTGCATCTTTTATACTGAATTAAAAAAAGAAAAAACCAAAACAAACAAAATAAAAATAAAAACACAAAACAAAAAACCCAACCAAAAAAACCCAAAAAACAAAACAACAACCAAACAAAAAAAAAATCCAAGCCAACAAAAAAAACCCTACAAACCAAGAAATTACCACATAGACTATGCCTGGATTTAATATCTTCCCGTGTTTATTATTAACTTGCTCTATCCATTAGAGTCTCTACAGCCACTCTGGGCAATATGTGTCCAGTCAAACTTGCAGTGAAAAAAAATGCTTGTTCTCAGAGCTTCATTATGCTCCTGTGTTTCATTTTGTGCCAATTGCCTCTGATCCTGTCACTGAGCCTTGTCTTCTTTACACTCTCCCTTCAGATACCCATTCTGTTATCTGAAATACATTGTAAATACATTATAATGCCAGCCTAAACTGATCTGATATTACCACATTTGGAAAACATCCATCATATTCAATATTGGGAAATGTGGCCTATGTTTTGGAATTTTTCAACCAGATAGTAATCTGAGTCAAGAAGAACTGCTTTGCCAAAACTGAAATTTTTCATGAGAATTCTCGTGTCTTACCAAAGACAAAATGACTGATCAAAATACAGAGAACAAAAACAAAATGAAAGGAAGACAATAGTACTTCCAGATGTTATGCAAGAAAAATCTGTCCCAAACTGTCTCATTGTTCCATTGTGTATAAACAATTAAATACTCACTGGACTAGAAAAGGACAAAGTGAGATGATCCAGAAGACTAGTTCAGACCACGTGTTACTCCTGCTAAGAACTACACAACTACTAGCTGCCCATAATATGTTGAGTAAACATCTTCACTAAAAAGTTCTTGGGTTTCTCATAATACGGCATAGGAACATTGTTTTACAATTAAAATATTACATGTCAAAAATCAGAGTGGTTTGGGCTGGAAGGAGCCTTAAAGACATCTTTCATGTGAGATCCTATTGCTCTTAGCAGTTAATGGGAAGGTGTAAATCTGATGGAACCAGACCCTTTGAAGTGTGCAGGGATAGGATGAGAGGCAAAAGACATGAGAGAAACCAAATTATTTATATGGAAACTAGGTTTTCAGAAAGGAAGTGCTCTAACAGTAAAACAGATCTCTCAGAAATATTGTGGAATCTATGTCCTTAAGGACAAGATCATGGGCAATATAACTTAATTGGCACTGATCTGATCAGGAGTTTGGGCTTGTTGACCAAAGGTGTTACTTAGTTTCCTTCTAATGCTATATATGGTATGTAAGATTACTCCTTTACAAAACCTTAGGGTAAGCATTGATAGAAGCACATGTAAAGCATTTATTCTTTATAAAGTATATTACAGCTTTAGTTTAGCAGCATCTAAAGGCCCCAGCATTAGCAGTGTCTGTCTCAAACACTTGAAGGTTACAGTCACAACTCTAGAAAGAATATGGAGTTTGGACTAGTTGACCTTCCCATGTCCATTCTATTTTAAATGGAATTACATTATCCACACAAGCTACCATATAGTATCAAAGCATTGATACCTTGCAGAGATAACTGCAGCACAAAGCAATTACACATGAATTGTGTAAAAAATAATCTGTAAGTGAAGCCAAGTCTGTCCATCCATCAAGGTGACCTGAACTGATGTGACTGTATTAACACAACACTAAGTTTCAATTAATTTGGAGTAATTTTTAATACAGTTCTGCCCCACTTTTAAAACATAGAGAAATATATTCCTCTTGATTACCTGTTCATGTTGTGGCATTGCACAGTTGAGAAAAACAGCTACTCAGAATCAAGTGCACAATTAGTACAGGAACCTTGCATGAAGTGGTACACACAGATATGAGGAAACACAGAGCTGAAGACCCTGATCCTCTACAATATGTATTAGTTAGAAGTATAATTAGTTTTTCCAGTTTCAATACCAAAATTGTCCCTTCATAAAGACCTAAAAGTTCTCTAGACTACTAAATACAGAAACATGGGATTTTTTATATTTTGAAAATAAATCAGTATCTTCTCCTTTACATGTACACTGTGCTGTTTACTTCACACAGACACTGAATGTCATTAAATGCTAAGAGAAAGTGCAACGGTAAACACCCATGCAGAAAGTATAAAAGTTCACAGAAAATTAAAATACCTCAATGTCAAATGTAATAAATCCTATCAATAATCAAGAGCTTTGAAGACACATTTGTTTCAACATTGCCCTTTTCAAAGCTAAATCATTAGACATGTTCATTAGCTAGAAAATTAAAGTATTACTTACTGTATTCTACCCTGCATCCTCATTATAATCTAAAACACCCTAAAAGAGTAACAGTATGAAGCATGTGACCTACTTACTGCAGTTTGCCTGGCTGTTTCTTATCTCACAGGGAGAAGCTCCACAGGGATCAGGGCAGAAAGAGCATCTCTGGTCTCCGTCCTGACAGAGGGTTTGATCTGAGGGAAATAGAAATGTACTTTTCAAATTATTTACCAGATGAATAAAAATGACTGGAGTGTAATGAGAAAGTACAGTGTTTACATAAAAATTAAGTATTTCTTTTTACACAGTTCAGGAATATAAACACAGTAATTGTAAACTCCAATAGCACTTCAAGTGCATTAAGGAAGAAAAGTGTGCAACAACTGTCCAGTTCTTACTCTTCTTACCCCTCTGTTCAATATAAAAAATTAAATCCCAGTTTCTGTATGAGAGGCATGGATCTCTGAAAGATATTTACCATGCAGAATATGAAAAGTCATGCAAATTGCATTTCAAAAAGAACAACAGGTCCTAGATGAAAGAGAACACTGTCTGGGAATTATTATTCAATGCCATTCAGTTGATCAGCTTTTCATTTTATGGTTGTTTTGGTTGACAATAAAAGACATCCTGAAGAAAGGTCAGAGATGAAGCATAATCATTCTCCTTTGACTGGTTAACAAACAACAGCAACAAAAAGAAATCCAAAAATGCTATGGTCCTAATGATGGACTTCAGAATAAATAAAATCAGCACTTCATCAAAAGTTTCTGAAGTACTTTGGTAGTTACTTTATATGAGAAATCCCTGGACTTCTCCTTCTCACAGTTGTGATAGCTCCTTTCCAAACCATTAGATTCTCTCTTCTATGTGCAAAATCAGTCATTTTAGTTTACTAATTTGTAAGAAGAGACTAAATAGATGATGTTTATCATTTTATCCTATTTAAAATAGCTTATTGTGCTGATTGCTTAGAGTTTGTATTGCACTACTGCCCAGGAATATCATTCATGCCTCCATTGGACATACAGAAGGTACTAAAGAAAGATCCAGTTTCAATAGCCTTGACAACAATCTTGTCTAAAGGAACTGAAGATCGAGTCATATCTATCATAAATATGTGGATTTACTTCCATTCATACGTGATATATATTGAAGCAATAGAAGTAATTTCTTTGCTATAGCAATTGGCCATCTATTTTACAGCTGCATCTGATTGCAAAATGGAATTTGAAAGGCAGGAAAAACCTTTTGACTTCTAAAGCTATCCCAAATATTTACATAAAAATTATTTTTGAAGTTTGCTCCAACTCCTTCCTATCCTTTAAAAATCCCTGTCCTACAATGTAGATTCTTTTGATCCTAATGCAAATAATGCTGAATTTCTATAAATACACTGTACACTGTTCTTTTGAAGAGGTCACAGGACCAGTCGTGAGTTCATCTATATTAGATTTCTATTGCAGCAAAATGAATGAGAGTAGTACTCACAGATAGATGCCATACCTTAAATTTTCTTAAGGTATGTAGTGAAGAAGACCACTTTTCTCGTCCAAATAGAGATGAAGCAATGGTCATTTGCAACCCTGAATGTACTAGGACACAAGATCCCTGCATTCTTTTATAGGCAAGAGGAAGTCACTATACCTTGACCTCAAATTTCTATGCTGATTTCACATATTTATTGTGTTTGTAACAAAACCAGTACTCCAGACTGCATTAGCCATAACTTCACTGACTCTGACAGACATACCCAAATTTTTTTATTTGATTTGTAAAGCAGAAAAGTCTTTGAAATAAGTAAATGTCCTACTACATTTTTGCAGTTGCTGGAAATAAGAAAATATATAAGAAATACGATAGTAAGTTACAAACAAGAATTCTGCCTTGTTTTACATGGACTTTGCAAAGAACTAAAAATGAATGAAATCTAAATTCTGCCAACATATTCCCATGCAAATTAGGATGGATGGGATATGGTTGCCTAAAGAAAGAATTTTGCTCTATGCAATACTGCAAAATATTGCAAAATACTGGATAGAACTTTTTCATATGGAAGAATTAATAATAAAAATTAGGAATTTTTTTCATTTAAAAGTTCTACAGTTTAATGCCAAGCAGAAAGATCTTTTATCATCTAGTGATATCACTGAATACATAATTATCACCGCATACCAGTGCTTGAATATTAATACCTATACCTATTCATCATACCAAAAAAAGATTTTTAACCATTGCTTCAACATCAAAAGGGAAAAAAGAGGCAGTGATAAAATACATCACTGATTTCTAGCCCACATCATGCAAGAGAAATGGACGATAAAAGAATTCATAGAGTAAGACTGAGACTGAACATCAAGAAAGAAGAATAAAAGGTGAACACTTTGTGAAAGTGCAGTGTCAAAACAGAGGAGAAAAACTTTTTGCTTGTAGATTGCCACAGTCAGAACTAGAAAATATTTCATGCAACACCTTTTTAAAATGTCAACATTAAAAGTGAGGAAAAATAATGATAATTTCTATGTTTCCGCTTCTCAGGTATTTTTTGGAATGAAGGTATTTAAATTGGAGTAGGAAGATCCCAAGAATTTTCTATGAAAAGAAGGGACTGAGTAACATTCTTACGAAAGGATTTCTTTTAGACTGGTTTCCTAAAGATATGAGGCTTATAAAATTATTGTGTGTATCTATTATTTATTTTAACAGGTCTTATCTACTCTAGTAACTATTGAATAGCCTGTCCTATTACCACTACATTTGCCATCACTAGCATTCTGCATAAGGTTGACCATTTTAATTTATTTTAAAAAAGATACATTAAAAGAAGACATTCATAATTGCTGCATTGAAGGAAAGGCTGCAATCTGAACCTATACCTTACCAGAAATAAGATAATTATATGTGAAAAATACCTTCCTCTTCTCTCATAGAGTATATAAGACAGCTATCAAGTAGCTGCAAAACCTTATGTTCCCATATATTTTCCCTTAGTAACACTAAATCATTAGTTTACTTATGAAAACATTCTTTCTCTGATTCCCAAGTTCTGATTAAAAAAAGGATTTTAATGAGAAAATTTCTCCTCAAATGACACCAATTCCTGTGATAGTAGATTCTCATTGCTCCAAACAATGTATTTCAAATAACAGCTGATGACATCAGATAACTAAATATTGTGCTAAATATCACCCTCACTTAATCTTTTTTAATGTTTTTAAGTATTAAAAGAAGTCTGCTTACAAATGTCTGTGTAAAGCACACACCAACCAGCCTTAGCAAGTGTTATTTAAAAGGTAAAGAAAGTAATTTGTCAGACAGATTTAGCTAAAGGCACTGTAGAACATAGCAGTCAATGGTAGGTTTAGTAAGAAGAGTAAAATGAGGCATATCCTTACTGTCACTGCAGTTTTCTTCATCACTTCCATCTTTACAATCATTATCTCCGTCACATTGGAATGCACTAGGAATGCACTGCCCATTTCTGCACTCCACCAGACCCTGACTGTGACATGCTAGAGAGAAAAAAAATATTAAAAAGACAATATTCTGATCAATGTAGCTTAGTGAAGATCTGCATTATATTTGAACATCATACTTGAAGTTATTTTGAGAGGAGCTGGTAACACTGCTTAGAGATCACAAGGCATTTTCCATTATGTGTCAGCTAATTTTCCAGTAGCTACAGTTGCACTGATCTTTAACTACAGAGACTGAAACTATAAATGTTAGGTATTATCAACAGGCTGAGCTGAAGTTTTAGCTTCCCCAAGGGAAAAAAATGCACATAATTTTTATTCATATAGTGGGTAACAAAAAGCTAATTCTGTAATTAACAAGAAGCTCTAACACAAAGCAAGGCTTTACTTCTCAACAAAGGCAACGAATATTTAATTTGCTGCTGCTGTCTACTGAAAATAGGCATTTGTCAAGCGTGAACTTCTGAGATAAAATAAGTTTACAGTTTTGCCTTCCAAGTGAGTACACTAGTACACTAGTTATCTTACTTTTTTTTTTTTAAGTTTTCAAAGAAAGAAAAAATAATTTAGATATGAAGGGAACTTACAGCAATTGATCTCATCTGATTTGTCTATACAGTCATGGTCACCATCACATACCCAATCAGCTGTTATACATCTCCCCTCTCCACACTGGTGATGTGTCACTGGATTACAATCTACATCAAATGCAAATTTGAAGAAAAAAAGGGATGCTAAGTTACCATTTGTATACTTTATATTACTGATAAATTATTCTAGGTTTATTAGCTAATCTCCTTATTAATGAGCCATTTTGCATTAACAAATTATATTAAGAAAATTTTGTATCTGCAGATGTTTTTGCAGATGGTAGTTACATATAATCTTAATTGTATTGCTTGTATAGTGACGCAGTAATTTCTTCTCTCAGCTTTATTTACAAATAGCTGTGACTATTTGTAAATAAACAAGAATCTAAGATTTGTTAAGCACATTAGAAGATCTGGCTTACCACCTCAGGAAATGATTTTCAGTTAACCAACATTTTCGGTAACCATCAGAGAAAATAATTTCCTTCATTTATCTTTATATTAAGACATTTTAAAAAATGTTTCTCAACTTCAGAAACTATATTTTTGCATGCACTTGGAATTTTTCATAAGAATTATCTACAAAGAAATTATTCCAAGCATCATCTTACTCTTTCTGTCTGAATGCACAAAGTAGAGCATTCTGTTGAGCAGACTGACTTTACACCAAAATAAATAGAGAAAACAGACACAGTCCAGTCCTCCAAATCTGCCATGAAAACCAATTATAGCATGTAAAAAACTTAGATTTTAAAAATTGCATTGAAAAAAACTTACGTCAAGTTAGGAAAGATAGGACAGAGATTAACATTTAGAAAAATTTGAATCATCTTTAAACTAAGATTATTTATGAAAAACCCCACTAAATGACCAAAACTGACAAGAAAATATTGAAAGATCTTAGAATGTGCTCAATTTGGAGAAGAAATATTAAAAAAATCTCAGAAAAAAATGTCCCTTGATTTTCAGATTTTATATTCTTTGTGTTGGTCCTTAGAAAAGCAAAAGATAAAAAGGGAGAAATAATTTTTAGCTGTTAAAGAACTATATTAGAAAACTTCATTTTTCCTAGGTGTAGTAACAGGACCAAAAGTTAGTAAAAATAAAGCTTTCTAAGTTTTCCAGTATTTACATGTTAAGATTATTCTTTTTTAACGGCGAAACTTCACTGTTTCTCCTATGGAAGTTAAGCAGGTAGATACATATAGTAGGTAGGTAAGTATCATGAGTCAGAACATGCAAAGTTGATTGCCAAGAGAATTTGAAAGAAACAGAATTTGATAATCAAAACATATGACTTCACTATGAATCTTACATTAAAAGAATTCAGCTATAAAACAGTTCGTACCACCAGTGTGTACCCTCATATAATTTACTTTACTCAGTTAAATCCAGCCAAGCTAGCAAGGAAGCACCTTTAGGAATTAGTTTAAAACAAATTGAAAATTGTAGTACTTCTTATAAATACCAAACCCTTCAAGATTTGGATTGACTCAAACTCTCCTTTAAACCTTTTCAAATTGCATATAGAATCTGTGAGCTGTTTTCACTTTGTTCAAATACAGTAAGAGCAGGGTGTATTACTCTTTCAGTAGTTTAAGAAAGAAGGTTACTGGCTTAGGCAATCCTGATTTCTTAAAGACTTTAGAAAAGCACATAATTTTTAATTTACCACAATTTTGTTCATCACTAAGGTCTCCACAGTCATCATATCCATCACAAACAAAGGTATAATTGAGGCATTTTCCCGTGTTGCAACGAAATACATCATTACTGCAGTCTACAAAACAAAGCATGTAAAATGTTAAAGTTGCATTGGAACATTCACATAAACTATGAACACTGGAATGTGCTGACTACACACAACATTAGCTAAAGATACCTTACAACTTACAGGTCTGCATTAATACCAGTGTGTATCAGTTTATGAGAAACAAATCTGGAAGTATATGAAAAATCAAAAGCCATTTTTAGAAATTTTTACTCTCTCCCTACCAGCTGTTTTTTGATCAATACCATAAGGACAGAGTGCTCTGGTTGCACATAGGGATTAAATTATTGTTTCATTATTAAACAATTATTTAATTAAATTAATGCTTAATTCATTTATATGCATTAAGTTCGCAAGAAATATTGTAGGTTATCATTGTAGGTTACTAGGAAAACCCTGAGTACCAGATGTGGCTGTTAAGTGGAGATGAAGACTAACAGCAAAATCAAGATCCCCAGACCCTGCTTTTGAGCCTGCCTTTGATTCTATAATGGTTTCAAATGAGCTTTATGCTTAATACAGTTTGGAGCTCAGATTTGGCCTGGTGCCTTCTCATAAAGGAATTATTATTGTCAGCCCTAAGTGGGTTTAACCTTTTTTCATGACTGGATGCATCAGTAAAGCCTGCCAGATATTCTCTGAGAACAACTATAATACTTGAATAATATCAGGTTCAATAAAAACATGGAATCTTCATTGCAGTTAAGTGGGCTGAAGAGAAATTATCGTTTGTGGTATCTGGTCTCATCAGTAATAACTTTTGATTTCAAGCACACAGGTAGAATGTGGGTAATTCAGTTTCACTAGACTTCTAGACTATTCTTTGATCTCTAGTTTTTCAGAGAGAATGCTGAGATAAAGAACAGCTGGGTGGACAATCCCTCATTCCTGTTGAAGCTATGCCACTGAAACCAAGGAAGTCCTTTGTGCCCGTTTTTACTGGCATATGTGGGCATTTTAAATTAGTTCTTCCCCAGAAAACAGAGAGAGAGAGAGAGCTCAAAAAGCAGGGATTGGAACAAAAGTACCTCCTTTCTTCTGAGACGATCAACCACAAAACAACAGAATCATGCTACCACTTCCTTCTCTCCTCTTGGCAAGTGACTCCTGTGGTCATGATTGCAAGTGAAAACAGGGTGTCTTTCTAAGGATATTACACACTGAGAGGTGCAGAACTCTTCCAGAAGGTACAGTGGGATTTCTACCCCTTCAGATCAATGTCAACCAAGTGTTTCACCTCCTATGTGAAAAAAAACTCTGGAACTTGAAAATGAGTCACTTCCTCTCCTTCCCCCTCAGAAGTATTAATCCTTTCTTCAAGTTTCATATTATCTTAGAAAGTCCAAACAGAATTTACGAAGGAAATGCTTCAGGATATGAAGTAAAATAATATGACTGAGCCATGAGCTATATACTCAATAGTTAATTTAGCTTCAAAAAGAATCATTATTCATAAAACAGGGAATAACAAAAACCCCATACTAAATGAAAATGAATTTAAGCTCTTGCTTCCTGTAAGCAGACCAACACCCAGCTGAGAGTAAATTCTAAACATCGCTTGTTTTGAATATGCAACAGCATGAAGTACACTGGCAACCTTTCATTTTATTTATCAGTTTGTAACTCTGACAGTTTCTGTGCTTCTTCCACTGCTCCTCCTGCAAATGAAACAAAACTGCCTTTTTCTGTGTTATTTCCTCTGGATAAATTTACTGTTTAATTTCCATTCATACCCCCATTCCTCTTTCCATTCATACCTCTGAAGCTGTTGCAGTGTCCTTTAGACACTGATAGACAACCCAAAGGCCCAGACAGACAGGGAAAACCAAAAGAATACAAACTTCCTTTCAGGGAAATAAGATTCACTTGATGAAAAACTAACAGCCTCAATATACATTTTCTTCAAGATATTTGCAATAATGTATTGTATAGGGTAGCTGGTTAATCTGTTATGTAAGATGGGCAGCTGCCACTTGTAAAAGGCTCAACTTAAATGCTATAAATGTTGGGAAATCCCCATTTTCATAAAATTAAATACAAATTCCTATTCTACACTCCACCAAAATACAAATGAAGCCTTGTGAATATTCTACATTAAACAACTTGACCCTGAGATAAGCTCAACTGTTTAAAGCATGGAGCTAATAAAGCCAAGGTGGCAGGTTTGATCCCTGTTATGGGTCCAGAAGGACCTGCTGCACATGGGTCTGTGCAAACCCCCACAACATCCAACTCTCTGAATTGGAGACAGATGGATTTCATGGGTGGACTGTTAGGTGGATAAGGAATTGGTGGATAAGGAATCACATCCCAAGGGTCAATAGCTCAGAATCCCAAAGTGACCAGTGCCCTCAGGGCTCTGTACTGGGACCAGCGTTATTTAACTCATTAATAACAGAGATGAAGGGATCAAGCACAGCCTCAGCAAAGTTGCTCCTTGTGAGATGGGGAGATGGTATGGATGTCAAGCTGAGTGGTGTGGTTGACACACCTGAAGGACAGGATGCCATACAGAGAGTCCTGGACAAGCTCAAGAAGTGGGTACATGGGACTCTTGTGGTCTAACAAAATCAAGTACAAGGTGCTGCACCTGGGTCAGGGCAAACCCTGGTATCAACTGAGGCTGGGGAATGAACTGATTGAAAGCAGCCCAGGAAAAACGGGGGTTGAACTGCTAGATGAACAGCTGGACATGACTCAGCATTGTGCATCTGCAGCACAGAAAACCAATTGTATTCTGGGCTGGAATAGAAGCAGCATGGCCAGATGGTTGAGGAAGGTGATTCTGACCCTCTGCTCTGCTCTTTGTGAAAGCCCACCCGGAGTGTTGCATCCAGCTCTAGGTCCACCAGCACAGGAAAGACATGGACCTGTTGGAAGAGGTCCAGATGAGGCTACAGAAATGATCATAGGGATGGAAGAGCCTCTGAAGAAAGACTGAGAGAACTGGGGTTGTTCCTCCTGAAGAGTGGCCTTTCAGCACTTTAGGAAAGCTTATAAGAAAGATGGGGATAGAGCTTTTAGCTGGGCCTATTGTTATGAGAAGTAATAGTTTTAAAAGAGGGTACTTTCAGACTAGATATAAAGAATAAATGTTTTACATTGAGGATGGTGAAACACTGGAACAGGTTACCCAGAGAAATGGTAGACACCCCATTCCTGGAAATACACAAGGTCAGGTTTGATGGGACTCTGAGAAACCTATTCTAAAATTTAATCATGTGACTTGAGACATTGAGAGGGGAAAGGACTGCAAGAAACACAGCATCTTTTATCAGAAAAGCTTTCAGACAAATAGGTCTTCTCTCAGTTTTGCTCTTTCTGCTATGTAATTCAGGAAAGTCTTATTTGACCTCCACACCCTCTCCTCAACTCCTGTCAAGCATCCTAATGAAAGACATCCTCTCATATAAACCCTGTGTCGTTAAACAGACAGGCATCCTTTCAAAGGGAATCTTAGCTCATGAAATTTATGCTTGTTTTTTCAAAACATGTAATATATTTATTCTTTTACTACTAATTTCTTCTTTTCCCATTTCTAACAGAACTTGAGAGCCACAGTCTCATAGGCATTTTTAAATTTTTAAGCTTACTTTAAATCTAAAGCTAATGCTGACAGGAAAATTGGAAAATAAAAATATACAATACTCTTCATATAATAGACATCATCTCAACCTCCACTGAATGAATTGTAGGCTATTAAAGGAAAAGTAAGCTCTAGTTTTATTCATATTGAGAACAGGAGGAAATTGCTGTCCTCCTTTATTGCTTGGAGTATCCCAGATAAAATCTAACAACAACTTCCTTAAAAGCAGCTTTGTGAGTCTTGGTATGCCCAGGCTCTTAAATCACTAATAAGAATCTTCTGAGTTGAGTGCAAATTGCACAGTCTGACATTTGTTGAAGTCTGAATGAGAAATTCTGTTTTGTGGCATCATGTCCTGCTATAGCCCTTATTTATTAATTTTTTCACATTTTCCTCTGTTCTTTTTCTTCTTGCCTTCTCATTGTTTTCTTACTGTACATTTTCTCTGCTTTTCTAAAGGTGTTTGTAGTCCAAGGTGTTTTGTTAACACAGAAAAACACATAGGAGCTCTAAAGATATGTACTTACCACAGACAAATATATTACAAATTAAGCAGTCATGTATGTACATTCTACTGCAGCACATACTAGAACTAATTTAAATAAATCGCATCCAGGTTGAGACCATGAGAACTTTCTAAACAGATGGTCTTGCATCTACTCCAAAATCAATGGCAAGGATCAGGATAATGCTACAACTGACAGTAGTCAGTTGATTATCAGAAGTGCTTCTTTCTGATGCACACTATTGATCCATTAAAAAAAAAAGAAAAAACACAAAAAACCAATACTACTTATTCACATATAGCTGCTTGCAGAATATCTGCCCCAAGGCATAAAATTTGATAGATCAAAAGCACATGCTTTGGCCTGAGTGACCAAAGCTAAACATAGTCCACAGCAATTGACAGAGTCTGAATGTCAATATATGCAAAGCTCCTGTTCTGTGCCAATAGCCTGCTTCAGTTTCCAGCTTCCCTGCATGGATTCAGTACTTCAGCAGAGCGAATGTTTATGTTAAACAAAGGGTTAAGAAACTTACTACAATGGACCTCATCACTCCAATCATCACAGTCATTGTAGCCATTACACTGCAGTTTCCCTGGGATGCAGATCCCACTGGCACACAAAAAACTCTCCTCTCCTCCACACAGTGCTATAAGAGAGCAGAAAAGACAGAATGTAGAGAAAAACCATTAGCATCAACAATACAAAATTAGTTCTACTAGAGTCTTAGAAATGTTAAACTGATATTTAATACTTCCCACAGGGACTGAAATATATTTCCAATTTGGAAAACATTAGGAGAGCTCTCAGAGGAATGTCACTGAATGCAAGAAGGTCAAAAGGAAAACCTAAAAGAAAAAAACCTCAATTTTTGATATAGAACAAAGACATTTAAAAGTTCTACCAGTTAATGACCCATTTTAATAGACCACAACAGACAGTCATGAAAAGACTATTACACCTGTTAATTCTGCCCCTGGGATGAAGGAAGGAACCTTATGTGCTCATGTGGAATATGTCTACAAAAATATAACAAATTCTGCTTAATATTGGCTTTACCGTATAGCCCTTTGGTATTCTTCACAGTTTGCCAAACTGACAGGTATACAGTGGATACTGTGAGGTATCACTTAGCACTGGACATGCTTTTCCAGTGTTTTTCAAAAATGACAAATAGTCCAGCTTGCACTGGCTGCACATTCAACTATTTATCTAAATTTTTAATTTTACTTCTGGTCCTAGAAGAGCAGTCTTTTCTATCACATTATGGCAATGTCTGTGCACACAAACACACACATTCTCAGAACTTTCATTATTAATTTTATATTTTGTCAGCAAGAGATTATTTTTTTTCAACATACTTACATTCTTTTCTAAGTCTCACTATTATTTTACCATCCTCAAGAAACAGGGCAAACTTAGACTTAGTTAACTGAAATACACACTCCTTATGGAAAATATGTAATAAGAACTTAGGAATAATCTCAAAATCTTTTATATGACATTCCTGGGTGTACTGCCCACTTGGATAGAAAATCATTTTGATTTTGCAATACAAACATCATTTTCTAGTTGTGTAAAGATGACATGGTTATTGAAAGCTGCTTATGCAATGTATTTTAAAGGAGGTCTCTAACTTTATGGAAAGGTGCCCAAAATACTAAGAGACTTTAAACCAAAAGTCTTCAACTAGTTTGTGCCATTTAATGATTCTGACTCTTCATCAGAAACAAGGTAGTGCAAAACCACCAGAATCATCATTCTGCACACCCTTACAATGTGTTCTTCAGTAGGTTCCCTCCCATTTTGTGGCTGGACACATTTCCTAACCTCTAACTGAAGAGTTACGGCCTCACTTGTATTCTACCAGTTTTGGAAGGGTATTATGAACTGCAAAATACAATAGCCCTAAGACAAACATGAGGTTAGATAACATTCATGGTCTCATTTTATAGCAGGAAAAATGAGGCCATGAGATATTAAGGTGAAAGTTCTCAGAAGTAATGAATAATTACATCTAAGACACAAAAATCAGCATGTGATTTTTTTTGGAAAGTAAAGACTGATGTTATTTTACATGTTCAAAGAATAGCTCTTGTTGCATTTACTTGTAGCTGCAGATGTCTCAATTGCAAATAAACTCCAGCTATAGAAATGAAGAGCCCAGTTAGCTAGAAGTGTTCAAAGAACAGTAGAGAAAATTTTTATTCAAGTGCCTTGTTCAACGTTGTCACTGCAATAGTGACAGGGTAAAAATCTCATTTCATATGATAATATCACACTTCATCATAAGCCGATCTTTTTATTCCTCCAGTTCCCTGCCCTGTACAAAGCACTTCCTGATTTCTGCAGTCACTAAGCTCTACAGGGGCCTCTAGATACAACAGACTTCCCAGGTATGGAAGTACTAGTTCCCTGGACACCAGTGTTTATCCCACAGATAATGATGTCAGGTAAAAATACAGTATGATAGCATAATCAAGATTTTGTAATTCATCATACAAGAAAGGCTTTCAGAGGTTGGAAAGGCACCTTTAACTGATTGGTAATCTTACATTCTTGTAACTTGGCTTTTACACAATTTCCTTCATGTTTAAAAAGGAAAAGAGCATAAATAGCTCAAAAGAAACCATCTTGATTTGCTTTGATGGAGATCTCCATTAGTACAAAGATGGTACTAAGATAGCTGGAGTAATGGACTCCTATCTGTTAACAGCAGGAATATCTGATAACTTTTTGTACAGATCAGAAGAGAAAAGATTCCAGGAACCTAAATTCATATCTGGGCTGTGAACAAAAGTGTGTTGAAGCACTTAGAAGTCATCCTGCCTCTGCCTCTTTAATACATCTCTGTCTTGTTCTCCTGTTCCAAACTGCTTCTCCATTTCTGCACACCCAAAGTGAGCATTTTCCTGATTATCTTGTATGTTATACAAAAGCAAGAGGAAGACTGAAATTAGTTTTCTTTATCTCAGTTTTAGCATCCAGCAGCAATCAGAAGGAATCCTTAGAAATTTTAATCTCACCTCTTGCAATCTTCTAATAGGTAATGACTGGGTATGTTTGGCCCAGTCAGTGCAGTGTTCAGGGCAAGGAGAGCACAGACACTGTGAACAGTACCTCCAATGAATGTAATTTACCAAGCTTGTGCAAGAAGTTTTCCATAGGCTGACCATTCCATCATACCTCCAAAAATCAGATTTCAATGGAAATTATAAAAACCTTCTCTAATGCTGTAAAACAAACACCTCTGTTGAACATTAAATTTTAGTGTTTGATCTGGAACCCAGTGGATTTAGATATGCAACCATTTGCATAACCTTACTGAACACAGGCTGCATACTCAGAAACAATGTGAGTGTTCAAAATAAAGCAGAAGCAGAAATAATGCCTGAAATATATGTCTGAAATAGGAAAAAATACAGACCATTCCCCTCAAAAATTATTACAAATGGCAAAAATGTTATTATAAAGAAAAATGCTGGGAAATATTAATTACTGATACCTCTGTAAATAATTTACACATTTATTAAAAAGTCATGCAAATATACACACACCCAAATTCCTGAAGAATTCAAAATGTTATGTCAAATGAGCCCAAATAAAATGGAAGCAATCCTTGCTAATAGAGAAACTTGCTTGTTTTCGTCCTTACCCAGAAAGGTTTACAATCTGGAATTGCTTCCAAAATCCTAGACTAAACACCAGTGGCAGAAAAAAATGTTTTATTTTACCTGTGTTTGGTATACTATCAAAAGTGACTTTGAGGAGGCAAGACCAGTTATGTGCTGTACTTTCCAGCCAGATTACTGGAATGTCATCTATAGAAGATTATGTGGAAAGGTCCCTGAAAGCTGCAGAGAGCACAGACTGAAACAAACACTATTTTACCATCCTCAAGACTGACATCTGGTTGCATTTCAAGGTATAGCAACAGATAAAGCATTCTACATCTGTGAAAATGACCATGGAAAGTGCTGCCAATTTTTTTAAAAAAAGCAAAGAGGAGACCACATTTACTATTTAATGCTATGGAAGAAGTAACAGGTATTAAAACAACCAAAAGGAAGTGCTCTTCATGCAATACATTGACAAGCTGTAACATTTTAGAACACGATACTAAAATCATACATAGACTCATGTAACAAAGGGTAATTCTATTTTATTAATAGAATAAAAATCTATGGCAGGTCACAAACTACAGAAAAATTATTGAATCTGAAGCAGATGGAAAACGCAGGAGTATTTGGAAAAGTACTGCCACATAGTCTTGGCCTGTTCTCCTTTTCTGGGCATTTGATTTTGTCAGCTTTTGGATTCAGTATTGTAAGACAGACAGACTTTTTCTCCTACCCAATATAGTTATAGTAGCACAATGGAACACAGAGGAATCCCTGTATTCTCTCACTTTCAGATTTTCATCACCTGCTCCCTATACCATGTATGTAGCCTGCAGTACAATGTATGTATCTTGTTGCTGTCAATTCTAGAAAGTTTTGATACTATGGTCACAATCATAGAATTAGAAAAGCTGGCAACTCCTTACCCCTGTGAAATTGTTCATTTCTCTATTTCCTTAGGATGCAAAATCCTGTGGGAGAAAAAAAGACAAAAGACCTTTTTCTTTCACTCAAGTGATGTGGCCTAAAAAGGCCACAAAAGAAACTCCAAGTTGGAAAAGAAACAGGCAAAAATCAGGAACACAGAATAGGAGAATAAAAGCCACAGAACACAAGAAACTATAAAGCAGGATCTATAGAATTAAAGATTTGGTGGGGGAGATAGTTTAATCAGCCATGCGTGGTTCTTCACATGAAACATCACAACAATCCTGAAAAACATTTTGTTTTCCTCAAAAAATTATTCCACTATTGCTGTTTTCACAGCTGTTCAGCATCAATGTCATACATACACAAACCATCTCTCTCTCCTTTTCACTGCATCAAGCAAATGCAAGGACATGAAAGAAAGATAATGTCTTCCTGATTTTAAAAGCTTTCTCTCAGAAAAATTATCTATTGGATGTATATAATTGCATTGCCTATAGAAAAGTAAATACCTGTTGCAATCAGATATTTGAATTCTCTACTCAAAGTTGTTCCTCAAAGCCAATTCTCTTAATTAGTACCATTTTGAATGAAGCTAGGGGTGACCTAATTGCAACCTTCCAATACTCGAGCCTACAAGAAAGATGGAGAAGAACATTTTACAGGAGCATGTAGTGATAGGACAAGGGGAATGGCTTCAAGCTGAAAGAGGGTAGATTTAGATTAGATATTAGGAAGAAAATCTTTACATTGAGGGTGGTGAGGCACTGGAACAGATGGCCCAGAGAAGCTGTGGATGCCTCATCCCTGGAAGTGTTCAAGGTCAGGGTGGATGGGGCTGTGAGCAGCCTGGTCTAGTGGAAGGTGTGCCTGACCATGGCAGATGGGCTGGAATAAGATGATCTTTAAGGTCCCTTCCAACCACAAATCTCATGGCAATGAAGTGCAGTTCAGGCCACTTTTGCACTACTTTTTTAACAGAAAAAGACATTTATTCGTAATGCCTCTTTAGGGAAAAAAAAAACCAAAAGTGAACAATGTCTCATGATTCTATGCTGTTATTTACATAGTTTTGTTGTATAAACAGTAGAAGTATCATATTCACTGCTGCTTTTGAAAACATTTAACAATTCAAATTAAGAGAAAAATAACTTGAGGGCTCTTCTGAGAGCTCCATGTTAATCTAAATCAGATTACTGTGTTGCTTTACTTCTTATTCAAGCTTCTGGGCATTTCTTCTGCCATGGGTTTAACAGCAGCCATTATGTTGGCTAGTCAAAGCAAATAAAACAGCATAATAAGCATTGCCAGTTGAGAGAGAGATAAAAGAAGAGCTGAAATTTTTCTGTGAGCAGGGATATGAATAACAGTCCTCAGGAAGGTTTCTGTGATTCCTTCCCCCTAGAATGCATTACTGGTTACATGTGGAGTGGATGACAGATAATGCCTCCTGCTCACTCCCTTACATGCTCATAGCTCATTGGACCTGTGACGCCAGTTCAACCACTTATCTTAAATCTCAAAACATAAATTCATACAATTATTATTAGGGTAGCTGATTTTCTCATCTACTGAGTATTCACTTGTCATTTGTCTAAACAGACATCAGTCTGAAGGACATCGGCCTTCAGACCTGCAATGTTTTCTCTGTGATTCAGAGAATGACTGAATGACTCAGTCATTTAACATTCAGATGTTTTAACTATAATGGCATGGCTTGTATTTTCCAGAACAATCATTACATCTGTGTTCACATCAGGAATGTATTTCATAATTGTGGAACTGTACACTCAATTTCCAATGCTTGTGGAGCTAACTTTTAGACAAAGAGATAAATCTTAGCTATGACACATTAGTGTATGTGGATGTGGATACAATATGTATCCACTAGACAATCCCTATTCTAACCAATAAAGATCTTTTAGGAAAACTGTTAATTGTGCCCAAGATAAATGTTCAGGATTCTAACTAGAACGTGACTCAAGCATATTTTCTCAACAGGGCTTGGAAATATGACATTCGAGGATTTTTTGGTGGAGTGATAATCTTCAGTTCAGAAAATGTGGAAGATATGGAGCTTTTAGCCACAATCAGACAAAAATAAACAAGATAAATCAAGAGAAAGTTTTGTTTGGGATTGGGGGATTGGGTGATACAGTACAAGAATCTGTGGAACAAACAGGTATAGCAGTCAGACCTTAATTTTGATAAACACAGGATATAACTAAAGATATAACTAAAGATACAAAAGAAAATTACATGAAACAAAACATATTATATGTAACGCATATGTGGACAGGGAAGGATTCACTGCATGTAATCTGGAGGTACCAAATCACAAATGAAACCACAGAGTTGAGAAATAAGCAGTCATATGCCAAGAACATGCTCTTGAAATTTTCAACTGAACTGAACCCTGAGAAGTGTGAAAAGGAGTTTGTGCTGAGCACTAGATGAAAAGGGATTAGAGCAGAGAATCAGACTCAGCTCCTTGGTTCTACTGTGGTCAGAGAAGTATATACAATATATATTTAAAATATACAAACTGCAGAAATAAATATTCAAGAACAGCACATTTTATTTCTGTAGGAGAAGCAGCCTTATGAACCCAAACTCTTGCCTTTTTCAGTCAGAGAGGAATCACATTAGAACCATTCTTTTAAATAAAAATAAAAGTCAAAATATTCTCCACAGTCATAGAATCATAGAATTGTAGAAGAGCTTGGGTTGGAAGGCACCTTAAAGATCATCTTATTCCAATTCCCTTGGCATGGGCAAGGACATCTTCCACTAGACCAGGTTGCTCACAGCCCCATCCAACCTGGCCCTGAACACTTCCAGGCAGGGGGCATCCACAACTTCTCTGGGCCATCTGTTCCAGCGTCTCACCATCCTCACAGTAAAGATTTTCTTCCTAATATCTAATCTAAACCTACTCTCAGTTTGAAGACCTTCCCCTTCGTCCTCTCCCTACATGTTTTTGTAAATAGCTTGTCTCCATCTTTCTTGTAGGCTCCCTGCAGATCCTTGAAGACAGTTCAGTTATAGGCTCTCCTTAGACATGAAAACCATTCATGCCATTCATGTCCAAGTAGCATGCACAATGAAAAATTTAATTTTGTAAACCCCTTTTGTTTCATACACAACAAATACTAACAGGATGTCAGAACTGACAATAAGTAGAACAATAAGGGTCTCCATAGTCTGCCAGGTAGGAGCAGCAAAATCTCACAATTGGCTCTACATTTCTTCCCCTGGTGAGAAAAAGCAAGCTTCCACTGTGTACTTACCTGCAATTTCTGCAGTTCACTACAGATTAATACCAATTCTGCCATACAGATCATGGAATAATCAATAACCAGGCACTATTCTTTAAAGCTCCTTCTCTAGCAATACTAAATATATTATTTTAGCCACATGGAAGTTTCGTAAGTGACAAATCTCTTCTGGCTTAATCTAAGTTCAGCTTTGGTGGGGTTTTTGAACACTCTGACCAGCTATAACTTGTCAAAATTTAACAGGCATATTTATATTATACCTTATATTCAGTTTATGTACTACACAGGCATGAAATCCAGGTCTTCAATATTCTGTTGCTTTTTCAGAATTATACCTCATTCTATGGTCATGCTCAATTAATGATATGATAGTCACCCATTGCTCATGGCTAATTACTCTTCAATGTGTAAGCCTTTACCATACTTATGTATTTATTTATGCTACAGCTTCTTACCTTGTTATTTGAATCTGCCATGAAGACAAAATTATGGTACTTCTTATTTCTAAAATGGTTATCCCTATGATACCAAAGGCAACAACAAACATACGGCTATTTTAGCTCACCCTGTGAGCTAAAAGGACACTTCTAGTCCCATTTTACATAGGGAATTTGAGTTACAGCAAAAGAATATGCATTTTATGATTACTTGCTTACTGTTTCCATTTGGAGAGATCCATTAGACCTAATTTTTTCAGGATAGATATCATACATTTTTGTAATACAATTAAGACACTGGTCCCAGCAGATTTCACAACAGCAACATGCACAAAATACCACAGGACTCTATCATAAAAATTTGTGGACAGTGTTAATTTAACTGGAAATCATTCAACTTTAACAAGACACAATCTTTTGGACCTTTCCCTACCTCAGCCAATACAAAAGTTCCCACAGATGAAGTTAGGTGGGGACAACAGCCTCCTTTATTTCATTACTCTTCAAAAATGTGCCGTTAGATCTGGACAGAATCCAACTGGTAAAAGACTTTGTCTAATAATTTTAGGCAATATCATTATGTATACTCAGGAATTGCAAGAAGGTAGCCCAGCATATATAAACTATTTTAATTGTACCATTAACTAACATTCAAAGAAATAACATATAACCTCCCTGATCTTTTAAGGTAGTTTTGAAAAATAAATTCTTGGGGTTTTTTTAATAAAAATTTGAAAAATAGTTTTCATCATACTATATTTTCCTGTTTATTGTCACACAGAAGTCATTAACAAAGTTAGAACCCACAGATAGACCGTACAAGCCTCAGTCTCTTCGTCTCACAGAATGCATATCAACAACAGAGTCTCAGATGCCAGCGAAGGAACTCCAGCAATGGGGTCAGTGAGAAAAAAGTCAGGCTTACTGCTTTCAAAGGTGTGATCTCACCTCTAGATTTGGATCTAGAGAACACAGCACCTTTGAGGAGATGGAAATTCCTTGGTTTTAGAGACTGGCTGGAAAGCTGCCCAGTGGAAAATGACCTGGGAATGCCAGTCAACAGCTGGTTGAACACGAGCCAGCTTATGCCCAGGTGGCCAAGAAGGTCAATGGCATCCTGGCCTGTCAACAATGGTGTGGCCAGCAGGACCAGGCAGTGACTGTCCCCTGCTGTACCTGACACTGGTGAAGCCACACCTGGAATTTTGTGTTTAGTTTGGGGCCCTCAATACAAGAAAGGCATTGAGGTGCTGGAGCATGTCTAGAGAAGAGCAATGGAGCTGGAGAAGGGTCTACAGAGCACAAGCCTTATGAGGAATGGTGAGGGATCTGGGGCTATTTAGCCTGGAGAAAAAAAAAAGGCTCAGGGGAGACCTGATCAGTCTTTACAACTGCCAGAAAGAAGGCTGTATAAAGATGGCAGTGAGTCTCTTCCCCTGAGCAACAAGCAATATGACAGGAGGAAACAGCCTCAAGGAGCACCAGGAGAGGTTTAGATTGAATATGAGGAAAAATTTCTTCATGGGAAGGCTGGTCAGTCACTGGAATAGGCTTCCCAGGTAAGTGGTGTAGTCATCATCCCTGAAGGTATCTAAAAGATGCATAGGCATGACACTTAGGGACATGGTTTAGTGGTGGATTTGGCAGTGCTGAGTTAACAGCTGGACTGGATAACCTTCAATATCTTTTTCAAGATAAAAAATGATTCTATGACTTGATGCATGCATGTATAAAGACCGTGGTTTTTGAGAAATTTACCTCTTGATCAGTTTTGGGCTCATTTTTACTGCAAAAAAAAAGGAGATACACTTGAAATTTGGCCTATGTATCAGGTTCCTACTCCAAATAACAAACCCATATTGACTAGAGCTAACAAACAAAAAGTCAACAGGTTGTATTAATTTCTCCAAAGTAATCTTCTTTCCTTGAAGCAGTTTAGAATTTTTGATGTAAAACAAAAAGGCCTCAAATCAACACAGAAATCAAATCTGAAAAAAATCAGCCTGAACAATTAAAGCACTGCAAACTATAATCAACTGACAACCAGACTTCAATCACAGTAATAAGATGGAACATAGAACAAGAAATAATACTTTCAACTCAAAGCTTTTTCTACGCAGAAAGAAAATACATTATTAAATGAAAACTCATAAACACAGCATAACAGTTAAGAATAGAAACATACACTGCTTTCCTTTTTCTTGGTGTGGTGAGAAGCATACCCTTGTAGTGGTGTCATTCTCAGTTTTGTTTTGGAATTGAGAGCACTTCAAGAAGTCTGGCCAAGAAGCATTTACCATACCCAGGACTGGTTCACAGCCTTCTTTTGCTGCCTCACAAAATGTCCTGCAGGGCAAGAGGCCTCGACTAAACAAAAGAGACAGAGAAAAAAATTAAAAATTATTATTACTTTAGTAGGTTGTGAACACTTTTTAGAAAGAGCAAAAAGTAATAAGCGTTATTGGCAAATTTTGTGTTTTACAGAGCTACACCCATACCCTTACATTGTTTAAATTTTCAACACTTTATGTCTACATTACTGCAGAGCCTTCTGCAAAATGAAAATGTGCCTTATTCATCACCACTCATAATGCCACAGACGATCTTTTTCCTGATACACTACATATGTCTTTCTCTATATGTCCGACCCTCAGTTTTACCTGCCCATCTCAAAACCATTGCTAGAATTCCATATTCAGTCACAAGTGGCCTGAACTGAAGAAGTCTACAGTACCCAAAAATACACCAACGTAGTGTTTCAGTATAACAGTATTATATTATCCAGTATAGAGAGTAACACAGTACTTTTAGCAACTGTGTGACATGGCAGCAACCACAAGAAAGGAATAAAAAAGCCGCCAGAGCTGACTGACTACAATGTTAATAAAGAGATTGGTGTAAAGCAAAATATTCACTTGCATAAGTTTTCTTAAGCTGGTATGGTTGACTTTCTCTGCTTAGTATCTAAAAAGACAAGTGTCCTGCCAGTGTTGTTACTGAGTTCATTACATACTCTGGTTGGAACCACTTTTTAAAAAAAGGTGTCTTTAGAGATACATTCTCCAGGTAATGCTAAGGACTTTTACACAATGCACTTCATATGCTGAAGTATTGAACTTATCTCAGAAATAAGTCAAGGAATTTATCTCTAAAATTTTCTCTTGCAACTTCCTGGATGGCAGATTATTTGCTGTCTGTAAAGAAACATATATATTCTAAATCAGTACTTTTCACCACCAAATTTTTTATTGCGATCTGTTGAAAGACAGAAAATTTTTGCACCAAAGATCACCTATATGGCTGTGTAAAAAAACAAGAATGGTTCCATATGATGAGAGAAGAGCTGCCACTTACTAGTTCTGCACATTGTGCTGGCAAACTAAGTTCATCAGACTAGTAAAGGGTCTTCAGATAAAGATGTCCTAGAACACTTTTCTTTTTTTTTTTACAGAACCTATTCTATATTGAGAGAAAGAAAGGGCATAAGAGCTCTTAAGCAGCCATCACTGCCTCCTGTCTGGAGCCTGAGAAACTCCTTAAATAAAGAGGATTTGAGAGGGCAAGTGATTGTCTCCAAACATTTTTTAGCTATTCCTTCTTAGCTAATATACTAATAACACTTCTGGTTTGACAGAAGCTCCCTAATACAGAAAATGCCAAAAGAAATGCTGCTACTTACTACAGAAGGCACTTGAGTTTCAAAATATCTGTAAGAAATAAGATGTCACAAAGCTAAAATGGAGTATTGATTTGACCTGTTGGTGAGTGATAACACTTTATTTTATTCAATCTGATAGGCTTAATTTAACTTTCTGATCATTTTTTACAAAACCACAAAATATGCTACAAAACTGCATTACAGTGAAAAGTATTGCAAGCAGTATTCTACCTCATTCACTGATGCAATGGAGCATACTCGATGATCACAAGTAGTAATTTTCAGACAATACATTCTGCTAAGTTTATTTTTTGCTCTCAAAAAAAAAGTGTTAGTAGGGACATTAATTGATTTTAACAAGCCTTTGACAGAGATCTACTTCAGTTTATCACAGTTAACCAATCTGTACACATGATTTCTACGAATGGGAATGCTATTTGAAAAAAATCCCTAACAAATAAAAAACAAAACATAAGGAGTTCTTGAGGGCTCTCAGACAAAGTTTCATACAAGTCTGGAGTATTTGATATGATCTCTGTTTTTCCTGACCCACATCTAAATCATTATCTTTCAAAGCACCACACTTCAGCTATAGCCTGACATTTAGCAATCAGCAATCAATATTATGTGTATGTGAATTTCTTAAAATGTAACTATAGCAAACTTCCATCTATAGGTTCCTTGTTTCCAGAGGTCGGTCAACATACTGAACATTCATTTCAATTGAAATTTTAAGAATAATATTAAAATTACATCAAAATATAACTATGCAGAGTTACACATAAGAATAATTGTTAAATCTTCTAAAAATGTCAGGAGCAATTTTTTTTCAGAAGATCTATCTGCACATTGAATTGTTTACATCTATATGAGAAAAAACCCACAAATGCAAGAAGTTCGCCTCATTTATTTAAATTAAGCAGTCCAGCATTTGAATATTACACTGCAAGGTGAATGTTTGGATATTGTATCTGATTTGCATGGCAAGGTTCTTGTAGTGGGAGAAATACAGGGGTGGCTCCTGTGAGAAGTTTCCAGAAGCTTCTCCTGTGTCTGACAGAGCAAACTCCAGTCACATGCAAGACAGACCCACCACTGGCCAAGACTGAGTCCATCAGTGATGGCAGTTGTACCTCTGCAATATTTAAGGAGGCAGGGAAAAAATCCCGTGCAAAGGCAACTGCCACCAACAGACAGGAGTGAGAATATGGGAGAGAAGCAACTCTGTAAATACAAAGGTCAATGCAGCAGGAAGGCAGGAAGTGCTCCAGGCACTGGAGCAGAGATTCCCCTGCAGCCCATGGGGCAGCCCATGATGAGGCAGCTGTGCCCCTGCAGCCCATATAGGTCCTCAGTGGTGAAAATATTCACCTGCAACCCCTGCAGGACCTCACTCTGGAATAGGTGGATGCCCAAAGGAAGCTGTGACCCTGTGGGACCCCACATTGGAGCAGGTTTGCTGGCAGAACTTGTGACCCTGTGGTGAACCCACACTGGAACAGCCAGTTCCTGAAGGACTGTACACTGTGGGAGGGACCACACTGGAGCAGTTCATGAAGAACGATAGCCCATGGGAAGGACTCATGCTGGAGAAGTTCATGGAGGACTGTGTCCCATAAGAGGGACCCCATGCTGGAGCAGAGGAAGAGTGTGAGGAGTCCTTCTCCTGAGAAGGAAGGAGTGACAGTGACTGTGTGTGATGAATTGACTGCACCCCACACTTGCCATCTTCCTGCACCTCTAAGGGGACCAAAGTTCATGACCAAAGTTAAACACAGGAAAAGGAGAGGGATGTGAGGAAGCTTTTTTAAGATTTGGAGGTCCTTTTCTGATTACTCTGCTCCAATTTGATCAGCAGTGAATTAAATTACTTTCCCCATGTTGAATCCGTTTTGCCTATGACAGTAGTTGGTGAGTGATCTCTCTCTGTCCATATCTCAATCCGTGAGACTTGTTCTATTTTCTCTCCCATGTCCAGCCAAGCAGAATTTGTAGTCTCTAGAGAAGCTCTGACAAATCAGAAAACATGGGATTATCCAGCAATTACTGCAATATTTGGCCCAGTTTCAATGTTGAGTCATGTGCGCTCCATAAATTCAATATTTCTGGATAATTATCAAGTTTAGTATTGACTTATTGCTTAATCTGCTGAAGGATGAAAATATTATTAAAAGTCTTTATCTTGATTAGTCTTATTTACAGCTACTCAGAGACCAGTCATTTTAAAAATAAACTGGCAGGTGTATGGAAATCTTACCATAATTGATTTGCACCAGTGGCAGGCACGGAAGCAGGGTATAACATATTAGCGTGTGATTCAGCTCTTCAGGATATTAATAGAAAAACTCCTGAAACTGGAGTTTGATGAAAGAAAGAAAACATGACATATTTTTATCTCTGTGGTAGGTTTCTCCACACACAAAATGCACACTTCAGTAAATTCAGCTGCACAGAAATACCAACATTAAGACTGTATGGCACCAAAAGAAATAGAATCTTCTTTATAATTTATTGAAAAGCGCATTAAGGGTAGAGAGAATATATAAGAGTTTTAAATTTGCATAAGGCATCATTGAAGAAGCTATTTATCAGAAGTTTTATATTAAATATGCATTGAAGCAGGTATATTCAATACAGCATATACTCTTATGTGATTTTAAGTTTCCAAAGAGGTTAAACACTGCCTGAAAAAGATGATCTGACTTCCTTGTCATAACGATCACCTAGCATTCACTTAAATTTGAACTCAAATTGCCTGATTATAACCCTACAGGGACCTACTCCTTATACCACAGAGATATTTTACATTTTTAGACTAATTTTTTTCAGAATTTACTCCTTCTCTAATACTCACTTCTTTCCAATCACACTACCATGCACAGGGCTCCTTGGTAGACTCTGTTTCCTAAGTGGCTGTTTTGAGTATTAGAAGTTATCAAAGAAACATACTACAAGAAGCAGTAAGGAGAAGGAAGATCCTCATGGTGACTGTTTTTCTCTTGCTGTGGAAGTTACCACATTTTCTAAGGTTAGCTCAAGATTCAAGTTAGCTAAAGGCTCTGACTCCCAAGCTCAGCAGACGCTGATGGCATGTCTTTTCTGGAAGCAGCAGCCCTGTATGCAGCTTGGTTCCTGAATGCCTGGATCTGGTTCTGTGCTACTTTCAGTTTTGCTGTTTTTAAGAGCTGTTTTTAGGCTGTATAATAAGAGGGCAAATAACTGATTCAACTGAAGAGTAATGTGATCCAAAAAAAGTGCTTTTTTCTCATCTGGCAATTGATTGGGTCCTCCAAAAGGATACAGGCAAGGAAAGAATAAGATGTCAGAAGAGGGAGAAGTAGAAATTGTTAGAGCAAACAAAACCATTAAATTAAATAAAATAAACAATTAACCATCCTGCAGGAGCTCCCCTTGCAACCTGGTAAATACAATACTATATCTAGTGCTCATTATTATCTGTGGCATTTCTTTGTGTCTTCACAATAGTATCTCCATTGGTAAAAGCACTGCTCTAGACATGCCCTGTTGAAAAATTTATTATTGCCATTTTACCCGTTAAAACAAGAGGGTAAATGATTTGCAAAAGGCTTACAACCAAGCTGGTATGCCAGAGCTGAAAATACAGCATGAAGATCACTCTGAGAACACACCATTGTTGGCTGCATCTGCTAAAGGTCACATTTGTGGTTCAATAAACAACCTGACTGCAGGCAGACTGCTGAACATTTTCAGCTACTGCTCGTTCTCATTACTGTTCCTTCCCCAGCTTCATCCGTTCATTTGTTTCAGGATAATTTCTTCTGTGGTCACACAATAAGCTGTATTCAGGTACTGAGACAAGTTAAAAACAACGAGGATATTTTCCTGTATCATTCATACACAGGCACACATGCTAAGAATGGGGATAGATCTCAGCCTTGGGGCAAAATAAATTAAATGATAATACAATCATGAGAGATTGTTGGGGCAGGAAGGATGAGTACATGGACAAACTGAAACATGATGAAATTATTGGAAGAAGAAAACCGAGATCACTCTTTATTTCTACGGCCCTGAAATCAAACAAATTGAAGTGATTAGCTCACATTCCAGCCTTTGTGAGTTCTAATTGTCTTTAATATTTTTCATGATATTCTAACAATAAAGACTTCCAGAGAATATAAATGTCAGAAAAAGAAGTTTCTACAGAAGAGCAAACACACTCACCCAGGATTACAGTTTTCTAGAGTGACCATTCTTTTGAAATCTTTCTCAGTACCCTCTCACAGTACTCCAGTATGGAAAACAGCACAGTCACTGATAGAGTTTTATGAGACAAACTCATAAACCTCTCAATATTACTTCTTGATGCATGGATTTATAAACAAATTGGCTGCTAATGTTTCACACAATCAGTAAAATGATGTATTTTTATCTTTTATTATTTGGTTTTAATCTCTAAATTGCAAGTTCATTTGATAGTTTGAATTTTCTATTTTATCTCTAGATAGGGTTTAAATATGAAATTTGCTTCTTTGCATAATATAATATGAATAGAAAGCAAGATTATTTTAAATTTTAATGGTTATTTCACTTGACAAAATTGTGTTGGATCCATGCAGCAACATTTAAGGATGACACCTCAATTCCATATAAAACTTAGTAACACTCAAAGCAGAGTATTACCTCCCACCTCGTTTTTTAGCTTAAATGCATATAGTGTTTTCTCAAAGCACATTCCTGTGTGTAAGTACAAAGATGCAAAATTACCTGTAAGAGGCTAGGACCCACAATCTGAGAAACTTCTAATATCTTAAAGAAGAAAAAAGGCCTCAGAGGTGAACCTGGCAAAAGGAATAGTAGCTCAGTTTCCCTGGGTGGGAGCCTGAATAATGGCTGCAGCTGTTTAGACAAGATTACAGCCTTGCATTAATTGGCTGAACTGCAGGTAAGTGTCCATTCATCTGCCCTACAGGGACTCAGTATAAGGATTTACAGATAGTGAAGAAGGCCAGTTCTAACTCGTACACTCATGAATACCCCATTTGCTGTCATGAAGCTTGGCAACTAGAGATGAACCACAAGAGGACTGCCCTTTCCAAGAGATTGAAAAAAGCCCGAGTTATACAATGAGAATGAAAAAGATGGAGATACTGAATGGATTGCCTGCAGCATGGAAGAACAATCTGTTTAAAGGCTATGAGAACAGAAAAGTGGCAAAACCTAATCAGATGAAAAAGCTGGACTAGAATGTCTTCTGCGAGTTCATGCAATTTTTTTCTCTAAGAATGACATTCCAAATTAACAACTCCTTAATAGTTGCCATATCTTATGGCAACAAGAAGGAGACAGCTAAAGACTTACAGTTGCAAAAGTCTTAGAGCACATCTGATATCCAAGAGTACCATACTTAACAAGAGCTCCCACAGAACTCTGAAGGCTGTTCAGACTGAGGAGGGAAATATGAATTCCTGATTCCAGTGAAAGTGGAACTGGGAACAAATACAAATATACCATCTGATTTAAAAAATACTCTTTTTATCCACCCAAAAATTAGTAAAGGAAGCAGCAGCTGCTGTTGAATTTTACATCTTCTACATCAATCACTTATTTAACATCTCTTTCAGACATCAGCAATGCTCTTCAGACAATGTGGCCAAACTGTGTTGATATCCTTAAGGATGGACACATACAGTCTCAACAATGTAAGTTGGAATTTTTCGTCAGTGTAATAATTTATTTTGTAGATAAAACCCAGATAAGCTATTTTGACCAAAATAAGGAGTCACATCTGAGTCAGCAGTGTGCTGTGGCAGTCAGGAGCAACAATCCTGTCCTGGGGTACATCAGACACAGCATCACCAGCCCAGCAAGGGAGGGGATTGTCCAGCTCTGCTCTGCACTGGGGCAGCCTCACTTTGAGTCTTGTGTGTAGTTTAGGGTGCCACAATGTAAGAAAGACATTAAGCTATTGGGGGCATCCAAAGGAGGACAATAAAGATGATTAAGAGTCTAGAGGGGAACCCATATTTAAAGAGACTGAGGACGCTTGGTCTGTTCAGCATGGAGATCAGAAAACTGAGAGGAGGAGACCTCATCGCAGTCTGCAGCTTTATCATGAGGGGAAGTGGAGGTGCAGATGTTGATCTCTTCAAGTTTGTGATCAGTGACAGGATTCAAGGAAACAGCATGAAGCTGAGTCAGGGGAGGTTTAGGTTGGGTATCAGGAAAAAGTTCTTGCCCCAGAGGGTTTTGGGCACTGGAACAGACATTTCCAGTGCTGTGACCACTCCTCAGGGAAGTGGTCACAGCACCAGCCTGGCAGAGTTCAAGAAGCATTTGGACAATTCTCTCAGGCACATGGTGTGACTCTTGGGGATGGTCTTGTGCAGGGCCAGAAGTTGGACTTTCATGATCCTTGTGGGTACCTTCCAACCCAGGATATTTTATGATTCTATGAATCAGCAAGAAACAAATTCAGAAATCCCCTCTGACTCCTCAGTCACTTTCTATGATAGCACAATACATCACAAGTTGAGCTTATAATACCATAACAATTAGAAACTTCTAAAGTATACACAGAATCACAGAATGAGCAGGTTGGAAGAGACCTTCAAGATCATCGAGTCCAACTCAACCCTGACACCTCAACTAAACCATGGCACCGAGTGCCACATCCAGTCTTTTTTTTTAAACACATCCAGGGATGTGACTCCACCACCTCCCCACGCAGACCATTCCAGTACTTTATCACCCTTTCTGTAAAAAACCTTTTCCTAATATCCAACCTATATTTCCCTTGGCACAGCTTGAGACTGTGTCCTCTCATTCTGTCAGCTGCTGCTTGGAGAAAGAGACTGACCCCACCTGCCTACAACCACCCTTCAGGAAGCTGTGGAGTGATAAGGTCACCTCTGAGTCTCCTTTTCTCCAGGCTAAACAACCCCAGCTCCCTCAGTCATTCCTCACAGGGCTTGTGTTCCAAGCCCCTCATCAGCCTCATTGCCTCCTCTGGACATGCTCAAGTGTCTCAATGTCCTTGCTGAACTGAGGGGCCAGAACTGGACACAGCACTCCAGGTGTGGTGGCCTCACCAGTGCTGAGTACAGGGGGAGAATGACCTCCATGCTCCTGCTGGCCACACTATTCCTGATGGATGCCATTGGCCATCTTGGCCACCAGGACACATTGCTGGCTCATGTTCAGTCAGCTGTCACCAGTACCCCCAGGCCCCTTTCTCTCTGGGCACTGTCCAGCCACACTGTCCCCAGCCACTGTACAAAAGAAGCATAAATTTTGCAATGGAGCACTGAAAAGAAAAAAAACTATCAAAAATTTTCAGTGTGTTTTGTACAATGATCATAATCAGTTGAGATTATCTGTCATGACTAAAGCAATCAACCCTCCTAGACTTCTCTTACCAATCCCATCACTCGATTCAAAGACAACAGTGAAAATGGGAAACACTAAATTAATTCATTAGAGGTTTAGTTCAGCCATGAATCAGTTTAAATTAACTGATTAAATTATTAAGAATATTGCTACAATTGTGAGCTGTTTTTACAATCTTGTACTATCTGCCAAAATGACTCCTAAATGAAGTCAAATTTCTGAAAATTATTGCCTAGTATTTATTATGCAAATCATGAACACACTGTTTATTTAGTTTACTTTATATAAATTTCTTTTAAAAAACAAACAAAAAAACCTCCTAAAATGCCTGAAATTCCAGGTTACAAGATCTTTTTTGACTTTAGCAAACAATATTCACACTTGGGAAAGAGAAGCTGGCACAGGAGTCCTCTGAATCACACACGAGTATTTCAATCATAGCACTTCTACAAGAATTCTGGACTAACTGGAAGTAAATCATACACTGCACAGCTTCTCTAAGTACTTTTATCTTCAGAATAATAAAGGCAGCCAAAACAATATTGTATCTAAAGAACTGCTTTCCATTTCCATAGATGTCTGTGAGAGGTACTCTTATTTTCATGCAGTTTTCCAGAACTCATGTTTCCCTGTGCACTTCACAGCATTGCCAAAAGGAAGACCTCAAGAATCAACCCAAAACTCTCTTAGCTGCATCTTATCAGGAATCCTAAAGAATCACAGACACATTTCTCACTCACTGACGTTCAAAGATCTTCTCTGTCAAGTAGACTATCAGTGTAAGCCATTATCATGCTACTTCAAGTTCACATTAAAATTGTTTCATAAACAAATCTGGCAGGAGCAGATGTCATCAATTTAAAGAAGCTGTTCTACCCCCCATAAGCCTGTTCCAAAACCTCTCCCCACCTCTCTTTCCTACTTCTTTGTGCCAGCACGGCACTTCATGCTGTTACACAATGGATAACATCAGTCACTCCTAATTTAATTCAGATCAGTTTCCAAATGCAATCTGTCATGGAGCTGAAAAAATACTCTTGACATGACAGGGAAAGACATGGGTGAGATAGGGAGTAACAAGCAGAAGAATAGAATAATACTAATTCTTTCAGCACCACTAGCATTTTATATAGCATTATCTCTCATGTAACAGTAGTCTGGAACATGCTCTTCAGAAGGGTTGTGAAACCTCCAGAGGTTTCTCAAAGATACTCAAAACCCAACTGACAGTGGCCCTGAGGAGTTTCACTCATCTTTAAGGCTTGTCCTGATCTGAACTAGAAGAGTTCCAGAAGTTTCTCTCCTCCCCACCTGAATAATCCTGTAGTTCTAGTTTGACTGCCCTGCCCAGCATGTGAGCCTGGTGCTTACCACTGGAGTCTCCAATAGGGCAACAATAACTTCTGACAGAGGAGAAAAACTTTTGAGAGGTAAGTATGTCTCACTAATGGAATCTTCAACAGGTTTTGAGTGCAGATGGTTTATAAGCTATTTGTTAACAAGATGGGCACTAAAATAAGCTGAGACATTTTATCTTCTAATTCCTTTATCTCCTTCTAACAGCCATGTGGAAAAGAGCTTAGTACTTATTAGAGCAACTTCCCAAATAAATTTAAAGTTTCAGTGTTCAAATACTTGAGCACTCTTGGTGATTACAGAGTGCTTTTTCATAAGCAGCCCATTTTCTTCTTTTGTTTTTGCCCAGGGCATTATTTAGGCATACAAAAAAAAAGGTAAGGGGTGCTTTTTTCTTATCTTTTTCCCTCAAAAACTATACGTATCTCGGAAAGGGTCCTCTAAGATATGTTTGTCAACTTTAAATATAGGCACTTTGGCCTGTGCCATATTGTTACCAATGTTTCCCTAGTATTCCTTTCAGAAGCAAACTCTGTCACCTTTATACTGTCTTGGCTTGGGAGAAAGTAGTAGTGGCTCCTAAGGTGACGAATATAACACGTTGACTTCGTAGTGTGAGATCTGAGGGACAATGCAGACTATAATTTTTTCATTAGCACATTGTTTTCTGCTGTATGAATAACAGACAAGATTATTACTATAACTCAATATCTATGAAATTATTTAGGAACAATACAGGCTGTACTGAGAAGAACAATATATCGCTAGAAATGCTATTTCTAGAGTGACTGCTGTTTCTTCAAGTTTCTTCATTTATGTCTTGGCAAGATGACTCGCCAAGAATTGCCACTCCAATACTTCAGAGAAATGTAACCATTCTCTTCTTTGAAGTCAGATGTAAACCAGCTTTTTCTTAACTAAAGGTCTCACTCATGTGTCATGAAGAACATGTTATACTCATAGGACAGCAGAAATAAAATTTTGGGTTTTGAAAAATTATCTTTCCTTAGAGCAGGAATTGGGGCTTGAGGATTTATTTTCTTTTTGATCCTTTTTCTGCGCAAATACTTAATCACTTTTGAATCTGCATATTGTAGATTTTCTTTATTCCATGTATCTATTTACTACCTATTCAATTTTCCATTTCAAGTCATCCTGATTTTATTCACTGTCTCCTTAAATTTAGAAATTCATGACTGTTCAGTACGCTCACTAAAACATGTTTTCAATCATGACTTTGCATATGACATCTGTTACTGCACATAAACACTTTCAAAAGCACAGAGCAATTGTCTAGTGCTATTTTACCAATACCTTAAACAGACAGTTTTGCTAGTTTGAAACCCTACCCAATGTATTACATCTCTCAACCACTTCACTTTCTTGTTGCTGTAAATTAATTCTACTTCACCTTGAATTAGAGTGCTATCAATTTGATGCTAGACCAGAGCTGGCACTGAGTACTTACATTGCATAGGAAAGTCTTACAAAATGTTTCTCACAACATGTTGACTATCTGCCATTAGCAACTCTATCCTCAACATTTTGCTTATCAAAAAAGTTACACCATAAAGTCATTATTATAACTATTTGTTAAATTACAGCTGTTGGAAGGTTATTAACTGGTAGAAAGGACAAAATGAAAGAAAAAATTATTCATTTGTTTTGCTGTTCTGGGCTTTTTCAAATAACACAGACCCTGTGTATTCCTCAGTTTTTCTGCTAAACAGTAACACTTATATCCATTCCCTGAAGAGAATGCTTTAAATCAATAATAACAAGACACAAAAAAAAAAAAAAAGGCAGACAGAGAACACTATTCATGTGGGCAAGCATTTGCAACATCATTACACTCTCTAATTTTTGTGTTCCCTTTTGACAAAATATGACTATACATGTTTTCAATTAGTTGGATCTCCAAGGTTGTGTGGTTCAAGTCACAAGTGCACTTAAATGGACTGTAGCCAGATTTAAAACCTGTAGACTGGATTATGACTTGGTTATATTCAAAGACAGATTTCACAACAGTGTGGGGTTTTGTACACAAATAGTCTGCTGGATTCTGACAGGCTGCAAGCCAAGTCATGACACTTAAAACAAAAGACATGTGATTTCAAACATTCTATGTATAAATCACTTCACCTACTGAACATCACCTCTGCTTTAGTTTGAATTAAGATTCTAATCTTCTGGATCTCCTTGACAAACAACTATTGCCAAAACATCTGGAATAGCCTTTGTGAGTTGTGTTAAATTCCTTAGGCTAAAGAGGTGCCATCAAAAAGGAAGTGTATTAAGAGGATAAAGCAGTTTCACAGGACGTCAAAGACAGGATTACAAACTCAGGAAAGAACTGTTAGCCACTTAGAAGCATCTGAAAGAAGCCTCCACTCCATGTACCTGAGTCATGGCAAGAACTACACTGGAGTCATGAGAACAACAGAAAGAGACAACATGATGGTGGGAGAAAACTGTCCCACATTGTTCCTTGGAGAGCTGGTAAATGATTGTTACCAGTGCAGTAGCTTAATGTTTAAAAGTAAATACCACCAGTTTCAACGAAAGCATCTCTCATAGGTTTATGAGAGAGGATTCTAAATGTCCTTTGCTTCAAAAATTACTCTGAAGCTAACTTCATAAATGTGTAAAATTTAAACATTTCTTAAAAGCTGCAGAATGGCAAAGTTCCCTGTGTAACTATAATTTAACATCTTCACACAGGTGCATTATAAAAAGATAGCGTAAAAGACTAGCGTAAAAGCATAAAGTCTGTGTCACAGGCTACCTACAGAATCATTCACTCAGAGGTCCTAGCAGCTGCTATTTTGTCTTGGCATATTTACTTACTTTTGTTGCCAAAATCAACTGGATTAAAACAAAATTGAAGCATGCCAGTGGAGGATTGGAGGCCTATACAAACTCATACATATCCATACATCATTCATACACAATTAAACCCATTATGGACTTTGTGAAATAGATATTGACTCAAATGTATGCTGATAGCTTCCTGCTCAAAGCCTTAAGACAAAAATTAGCTATGTAAACAACATCCTTGTGATCAGTTAGCTTTTTCTCCTAAATACTTCAAAAGCCTCAATTAACTCTAAAAAGTAGGGTTTTTTTATAACATCTTATTATTTTAATAAGTTTAGCTGTTATAACTGTGCTAAAATATAATTAATTTCACTGTCAGCAGGAGAAATAAAGAACATGGATAAGTTTCAAGTGAAGTTCACAAAAACAAGAAGAAGGAAATAACCACATCACTTGTCTCATTCATGGATTATACTAAACATGACAGACAGATATCTATTACTCTACAGAGATTGATTCTCTTCCATTTTCTAAGAGGACATGAACGAAATTCTTTCAAACTGTTGACAGCTTTTAATAAAAGACACCACACATATTTCTGGATTTGTTTTTTGGACCTAATATTTCATCCTACTTTAGGCCCTCAGTGAAAATCACACTATTAGGTTTTTCCTTTTTATTAATTACAGAAAAAAAGATTAAGACAATCAACCAGAAAAAAACCACAATAGAATTTGCCACTATGAGTCATATCAGCAGCTCTTCAGAGATTATTTAACTGCACACAAACTATTCACAGCTTCTTAGAACCCATTTAGTATTAACCTAATTTTAATTAGTTAATTTCTTCCATTCCAAACATACCATGTTGACCTATTCTGACCTCTGGCTTTCTGCAAGTCTTTACTTGACTACTGTTGTGTGTAGCATAGAGCCTACAACACCATAAAATAAGTTACATACAGACATTTACACAAGAAACTGCTTTCTAGGAAAGAGTTTGAAAATCAAGGAGAGTCTTTTCCCTTCATTGTATTATCTTGCCCTTTAGAATTAATCTGAGGGGGAAAAAAATGGTTGAATTATGGCAGAGAGTTTTGCCATACATTCACTGTGCATTAGATCACAAGTAAAGTGAATGAACAAGTGAAATTAATTTTCAGATTTTAATCAAGAAGAAAGATAATGTTGTGCCTAAATATACAGGCTCCAAGTGTTACAGAGAAGCTCTCTGCTCTCTGCAAATTTCTTCCTCAGTTTTGGCTTCTCCAGCCATTACTGTGACAACGTTATTTTCTCTTCCTACTCGTTTCCTTCGTGGGTTATAAACTTTCAGAGGCAGGAGGCTGCCCCTCAGTGCATATTTGTACAGCATCCAGCATAAAATGCCATGGTCTCAAATGTACTCTGAGCCCTAACTGAAGACAAGCACTTCACAACTCTGTTTTCAAAGATATCTGAGATGAAAAAAGCATAGTGACTGAAAATGGACAGAAATGCAAGGTGCATTGGAATTTTAGCTTGGGAACATATTATACGTCCTAATTTGCATTGCCCTAATACTATTTTCTAGCCTAAATTAAGTTTGATCTCCAAAGATAGGAGACTCTGAGGATCTCTCAACAGAAGGCATTTCCTCAACTTTTTGGAATATACTTCTACAAAGAGGATTAATATAAGTACTGAAGTTATTATTTCTGTTTTAAAGACAGCATGATGGCACAGGGGTATGAGAATCCATAAACTTCAAATTTATTCCCAGCATAAAAAGTCAAAATAAGCCATGTACATGGGCCTTCAGGATCTTATATAGCCTGCCTATTTTTCCAAGTCTTTTGATGAAATTTAATTATTTCATAGAGCACAAGAAATATTAGAAATCATCAATCAGTAAGCCTGTTTGCATTATGCAGTAACAGGTTGACCCACTATGAACTTCTCTAATGGTTTTGAATCTTTAAATTTTACATTAATTTTGGCTTTAAAATGCATTCTTTTTTTTTTTTCCTTTTGAAATCTGAAAACATTGCAGATTAACTTTTATTGTCTTCTTGAACTGTGGAATCCAATGCATGTGAGTTGCTATAAATAAACATCCACTACATTGTAGTAACTGACCTTTGGCCCACTCTTAGTGTCTTTCAGTGCTGAGGGAGAATTCACTAGATTAATCATTAATCATAACCAGTAGCTCTGAGGACAGATGTCTCTTACAACAAACAAAGTACCAGTGCTGCATGTGGTGGTCAGAGGATACAGACTATTACTGCCCAAAAGGCCAAAGTTACTACTGGGAATGTTTCAGAAGTCATTAGCTCAGCACATCTAGTTTAAGGTGTTCTTCCTCCACTGGTACTGCTTTTCAGGACTGAGTCATGTTTTCTTAGCAATGCTGCCCAACTGTGGTAGGACAGGGTTTTTTAAGGCTGATTTTTAAGTCATACTGGAAAGATCTCATCCATCCACTCAAGAATGAGGAAGCTGCCTAACACCTTTACATAAGCAGTCTTACTACTAAAATTATGGGTAAGCACACAAAAAACCTTACTGCACTTCAACTTTCCATTTTCCATTTTCACACAGGTTTCAGCTGTACTTTCAAACTTTTTCAGTACTGGAAAGTAGTATATAGATACTGCTACATATTTTCTTAAAAGAGCAGGGCTAGCTGATTTTATATCCAGCTGCTGAAATTAAATACAGTTTTTTTAATTAATATATTTTTACTGTCACACATGGTTTCACTGCAGTAAGATACAGAACATTTCTGAAGAGCAACAGTATTGTGGTAGTAATCAGAGATCCCTGTACCTAACTACACAAACACTGAATATGCTCTCTGCCTAGAAACGTAATCTCCTTCAAGTGTTAATGAAAACAATGTTTATAAATACATGAAAGATAAATGGGAAACAGACATGAGTTTAAATATCAGAGAAAAGCTATGTAATGACAGCTCACTGGATGCCAAAGATTAGCGCTTGTAACTTTCCCTCTTGTTCCTTCTTGTAACGCAGTGTTATAATTATTGCTCCCATGGCTGCAAGCTGCCAACAGACTCTCAACAATACCTAAGAATAGACATCTAGGCATCACAGGAGCTTCATCTCTTCTGCACTGGGTAAACAACATTTGTCAAATTAAGCTTTACATACATTAGGAACAATTGCTTCGCAAAACAAAGAGACAACGACAAATGAAAAGTTATGATCAGATGCAGAATCACTGACGTTAGTATGAACCAGCTGTAACTGATGGGAGGAAATAAGGATGATGTCAGTAACAACTGTTTACAACATTAGTGCATGTTTTGTCATAACCACAGTCCCCCCCAGAAAGCACTACAGCATACGGACATATCTGTATTCCTTACCACCAGAGGCTTTTGACAGGGACTCTTCTGTTTCAGTATCTTTCTGTTAACCAGATTCCCCTGTTCAACAGACCTAAGGCAGGCTTGTCTCTTTCATTTTTGGTATCTGTGCTCAGCATATACTAACTTCCCCCCTACTACGTTATATGCTTTTCTCTAGATCTCACTGACAGGAATTGTGGTGGGAAGGCAGGGAAGGGGCTGGGCTGAGAAGGGAAGGTGTTAATAACTACTTTTTGCAGATCTGATGCTCCTTAAAATAAATTATTCTTGGCTGTGAAATATAAGTGTTTGCCTGCAATAACTACAGGCAGCTACAAAAGTACTGTAATCACAAAAAAATCATTCAGTTGCCTACAGAAAAAAAAAATAAAAAAGTATTCTTGTTTAAAGAAGAAACAGGAAGTTAAATTAGGACAACTGAGGTTTTGCAAACTAGATTTAACTAACAAGCACACTGTCAATCCTCTCTTATTTTTCTTCCTATGGTTGCCACTGACTGCAATCGCTGCATTTTGTGATGCACTGGAAGTGGCAGGCATATATTGCCTGAAGTGAGACTGTACCTTTCATTGGTAACTGGATTTTTGACCAGTTCTCACAGAACTTCTTTCATAAGTATCTTATTCCTTCTAAACTGCACAGCTTTCAGCTTCCTGGTCTTGTTACATTGTTTGGAACACTTATTCAATTGTCATATTCTCTTCCAATGAATTTCAAAATGGAGGAAGTGGAAATAAAAAATTAAAACAAGGAGAAAGAAATCTATTCTCTCTCTTTCCCCTCCAGAAACATCAAAGATTGTGTACATATTACATATTTAACATGTGTACATGTTAAAAAAATATTACTTTTCCCCTTTTTGTGTCATGTTTTGATTTTAGCTTTGCTAAACTCACTGATCCTTTTTCAAATCAAACTTAATTTAAAAGTGCATGCACATTATACTAATGCTGTGAAATTATGTAAATGCAGAAAAAGTACATGCTCCTTAAGCTTCCAGAATAGTTTATGTCACCCTGAACATATTCTGCTAATACCAAAAATATATTTAAAATATTAACTATGCTGAAGGAAATGACTAAACAAATTTGAAGCTTAACTAAAGAACAGCCCAACTTATGACAATACTATAAATATCCAAGGCATAATTGTTGTTCCAAAATATTCCATTTTGTCATAGCCAGATTGGAGAATTTAGGCAGAACTCTGTACAGGCTTCTTTAGGAAAATAAGCCTGACTGCCCTAATTTCAGTTTTAGTTTATACAGTGGCAACCTTTTTCTAAAAGAGCTCTATTACAGTTGGCTTATCATGGCAGAAATGCTGTCATTAGCTTTGACAGACAGGAATTTTGAAATGAGGTCACAAGCTTAGTTTGGATCTTCCCTTGTCTGATTAGACAGAGAGTATTTTACCACAATTGGCTCTAGTCACTGATGGATTTTCATTCCCAAATACCTGTCATCACTGTCACTGATGCATTCAGGAAGAGCGAGACTACAGCCAAACAGCATGATGTGTTGATAGCAGTTGAGACGATTGAGGTAACTGAAGAACTTCAGGAACTTCTCCATTTCAATGCTTTTGACAATGGAAAGAACTGAAGTTACAGTGGTGTAGTTATATGGAAGTATTTGGCACTGGCTGTTGGTGATAGTTCTGCAGGCACCTGTGAAAGTAAAACAATATATTTAGAGCAATAGTATGACTACTGAATAGTTGGTTCAAAGCATGTATTGAATTGACTAGTCAGTATATATAATATATAAGCAATGCTGGTATCTCACAGATAAGATTACATTCCATAATGCTACCATAATACTGTCAAAAAATAAGAAAAAAATTAAACCAGAGAAGCTTAGCTTGGAAAACCAAATAAGCTCGTAGATATTTTAACAATCCTCTGACTTTGTATAAAACTGGAACAGAAATAAAAAAAAAACAATTTCTTTTTGACAGCCTGGATACAATAAAATTTAGTTGAAGCTGAGAATGGAAGTCACATAGAAAAAAAATGGGTTCTGAAGCTGTTCTGGCTTTAGTGTTCGCATAAAGTTTCTCTTTTCATTATCATTCTATTTTCACAAGTAGAAATTTCATCAAGTGAAATTTCATCAAAATTATTCACGAGATCATCATCCTGAAGCACAACTGCATGATAGTTCCTGCCATGGCATGTGGCAAGAAGTACTGACATTTTTGGCTGAGTTCACATGCATGGACAGCTTTAGATATTTTATAATTCACACAGTCCTGACAGAGAAGGGTACAGTTCCTTGGAGCTATCTGATCTTTTTGTGGTACTCACTGGCTGGACAGTGGAGCAATGAATTCAAAATTCATGGATAAGAAGGAATTTTGTGGCAATTATATAACAATTTTTAAAACAGAGAAGAGATTAAACCCAGGACCTGTCCTTGCAACAATCACACAGAGAAGAGTGTAAATAGCCTTCCTCCACCATTCTCATAAGCCCCCTTCAGGTACTGTAAGGCTGCAATTATGGGGAATATAAACTAGCTTTGGCAATACCTACAGGAAGGTAAGAAGAGCAGTGAATGGGAATAACGGCAAAACGCTGTTGATCAGAACAGTATGGTGCCAAATTATATGGGTCATTTCTGACATTCAACTGAATTAAGAGATTTCTGTTTATCACCAGAAATTGCCAAATGGATTGAACTCGTAAAAAAGTGCTTTCTTCCACTCCAGCAATTGCAGTGCAAGTGTACAGTTTCATTTCAGTCCTCTGAAACTAATTTAAACTGCACATTTTCCCTTTTCCAGTCTCCTCTTCAGATTGTTCCTATGGACTGCATCTGAACAAAATACACTGAACTAGCAGGTGCAGCTGACTGGAAATAACCTTCTCTCCCAAAAGACAAAGTTCACGGCAGCCCCAAAGAAAAGCAACTACAACTGCAGCTAAGCTTTATCACTCTCTTTAGGTTTAAAAAACTGAGCCATGCCTGTAATGATAATAAGACCATACATAGTTCCTCACCCAGAAGTGATTGCTGCTTCCAAATTTATGAGGCCATGCAATGAACTAGCTCTGCACATTAGCATGCCTGCGTATTCTCTCTTCTCTTGCACCACAGTGTAATTTTTTGGTGGCACGGGGTGAGAGAAAGAGGGGAAAAAACAACTGTTTCACTTGGACGAAATAATTGAGTTGGACAGCTTTTTGGGGAAAAAATTATTTTCCAGGACAGGAGAAGGGGTGGGGCAGTACAGTGGCAAGAACCGGAGGGTAAGATCAGAGCTGCTCACAGCAGCTGAAGCAGTTATTTTACACAAAGTGTCATTCCTGCCCAGCAACATAAAGCCCTTTGAAAGGGTTAGGAATACTTCAATTGCATCATCAGAGTCAATTCCTGTCTAATGAGAAATAAAATAATATCCTTCCTCCAAAAAGTTAATTAATAAATTTGGTGCAACTCTTCAATCTTAATGCATCCATTTTCTAATTTGCACTATAAAAACACTCCTGGGATCCTTCAGGCATCTAAAATGTAATGCAGTTAAATGATGGTCTCAGTTAAAGCTAATGTAAACCTGCCTAGGCTAGGATTTTAACAGGATTTTTATAGAAGATACATAAAACATGCCTCTGTCTCAGGTATGCAAAGCATAACATAGTATGTGAGAAGAGTATGTAGCCTGAAGAGAAAAGTAGGTGGTCTGATTTTCATATCCCAAGTCAAATTTGCTCAAGTTTCAATTAGAAAATGGTCTTTTTAATCAGAGGAACTTTTACAGAACATCTTTAAGTAGCCTTCAGAAAATGGAATTGTGTTCAACTTGCAGTAGTGATCACCACCAACTTCATTACAGAACTTAGCTTAGCATGCCCTCAGCACTAATTGCACAGTTGCAATCCATAATCTCACTGGTAAAGCCTCCTTAAATCTAAGGAAAAATGGCAATAATCACCTGGCTCTTCCATAGCAAAAGTTCTACCAACAAGGAACGAAATCTTACCTTTAATCAGTCCTAAAATGTCTTGAAAATTTCTAAGAATCCCACAAAAAGACGCAAAACAAAAGCAAACTCACCCAGTATAACTTGCCTATGACAGCATTTTGCAGGCTTCTTGATAGGGGAATGACCTACAGCACATCAAATCTTTATCAACCCCAAGTTGCCATGTTCCCCTGACCTTAAAAAAATGTAGTCACTCTCCTTGATTTCACAATTGCCTGTGTGAGACATAAGAACCTATACAATGCCTTTTTTAGCTCTTCTGTTCTGTTGATAAGCATCTGCTTTATCATGGACTTTGCTCCATGTGAAAGCACTACAGCATTCCCACCCCAGCATCTGATTTTTCCAGCAAAACCTTTTTCCAAAAGTCATTACTGTCTTCAAAAATTTTCATTTACTATTACTTCTTTTCATTTACTATGACATCTTGGTATATTTTTCATTTCAGTTAAAACAGAAGATGGACAGATTTTCTTGGGCCTCTCTCCAGCTATGAATTTTCTCATGTACAGTTTACTTGGGACGGAATATCTCATTCTGCATTTCAGATGTTTTCTCCATAATTTTCTTAGGATCTATCCTTTGGAATCACCACAGCAGGGAAAACTACAAACTGTTTTCTCTTTATTGTGAGTTAAAAGCAATCATTTTGCAACTAAAGCATAGTGTCTGTAATTTTTTCACACAAATGCTAACTTGAAAACTCAATTTCCACAACTCACAGCAGCTTCTCTTTCCTGACACAATGGATAATTTGGCTGTTGAATGCGTATGCTGGGTGACTCTTCCTTTCTAAAAACATTCTCAGTTTCTTCCTGGCATTTTTTTCCACACTCCTATTTGTTTTTTTCCAAAACACATTATACATAAAACATCAATTAATCCTTACAGAACAGCTCACAGTCCCATTACTACGGAAGAAAATAAAAAGGATACCTGTACATTCTGGAGGAACCCCCCACCATTTCAACTAGTAGGAAGAGCATTGTTTGGGTACTCTTAAGATCCCTTGGAAAGGTACACTTCAGCTCAGGATAACAGATATTAAGAAATTTAAGAAATTAATTCTGTGGTAGTAGACTAATAAAATCAAAGTAGTAGGGGTTTCACTATAAAAAAAAATTAACCATACAAGAAAAGTAAGGTCTGAAGGAATTTATATTTTTAATTACAGCACCTGATACAGAGAGAATGAGGTAATATTAGCAGGTGACCACAGGACACAGCTGAGCCCTCAGTCAGGAGGGCAGCACTGCTGGGAGAGCAAAATTCTGCACATGGGAGTGAGTGAGGAAAATAGAAGTGTGGGAAATAATCCTGTAACACTGAGGTGAGAGAAGGGGGAAAAGCTCTTCAGGCACCACAGCAGAAATTTCCACTGCAGCCCATGGAAGGGACCTGGGATAGAGTAGTAATGCACTCCGCAGCTTGTTGAGGGCTCCATGCCAGAGCAGGTGGCCATGTCCTGAAGGAACTGCAGCCTGTGAAGGACCAGTGCTGAAGAAGGCTTATCCTGAGGAACTGCAACCCACCCAGAGGGCCCACACAGGATCTGTTCTGGAAGGTATGCAGACCATGCAGAGATCCAGCACTGAAGCAGGAAAAATTGTGAGGAGGAAGAAGCAGCAGAGTGGAGCTCTTATGGGCTGATCACAACCCCATTCCCCATCTTCCTGCACCGCTCGCAGCTGGGAGGAGGTAGAGGAGTTGGAAATGAAAGAGTGAAGCTGAGCCCGTGAAAGGAGGGCAGGATGAGGCAAAGTGTTTTAGTTATTTTATTTTTTTTCTCACCATCCAATTCTGGTTTTAATTGGTAATATATTAAATTCATTTTCCTGGGTTTGCTTTGCACCTGATAGGAACTGGTAAGTGATCTCTCTGCCTTTCACTCAACCTAAGACATTTTAAATCTTGTTTCCTGCCTTCCACTGTCCTGTGGAGGGGATGGAGCAAGAGAGAAATTGGGTGGATATCTGGCAGCCCATAAAGAGCAATCCGCCACAGTCTAATAAAAAATATCCTTTCTTTCCAAACTCAAGTACCATGAACATATAATTGAGAAAACTTTCTGAGACACGATTGAGAACTGAAACAATTCTACAGAGTTAGTTTCAACTCATGCATTGCTGTAGCGTCTCTTTAAATACTTAGCTAGCCTAGATCCCATTTTGCCATGTCAGATTTGGATAATTTTCATGTGCTTCTCACTGCATGGCAGGGAGTGGCCATGGCAGGGAAGATAAACTTCATTCCAACCAAGCATATCTTAGAGACATCGGACTCAGAGTCATGTGGAAAAAATTCATTGATGAGGGGAGAGGAAGCCTGAGAGAAGGGGAAATTATAGGTCATCTTTCTGAATGGAAGGCTAGACGGAGGGTAAAGATACAGACACATCAAAGATGCAGTAACAGATTTCGATCATTTGGATAATGCCCACTACAGGATAAAGTTCTCATGAGCCTTGGTGTCAGGCATATTGATTAGACAAGAGTATAAATCAGAGGAAAAATTTACGCAGACAGAAAACCAAAATTAACCTGTGGAAGGAAGTAGCTTGAAAAAAAATCTAGACTTCAGTTCTTTTCAAGCCTGATCAACATCCCCATCATTTGTACTATTTTCCCCAGTCTAAAACTCTCAATTCCACTAAAAAGCACTCTGTTGGCTAATCTGCAGCTGTTGGTGTCAGGACATATTTTGAGTCACGGTTAGAAGTCAATAAAGAAACACCAAAGAGGGTTTGGCCACACTATTCAAAATACACCAGTCAATATAAGTCACAATTTTCTTCATACTTTCATTTTGGATCCAGTTCACTTGGTTTTGTTTTTAAATCAGACAGTTAAAGTTTGTTTGTTTGTTTTTAATGTCTTTTTCCTTAATATTTCCTTTCCTTTAATATTTTTCCTTCAAGACTCCTAAAAATGCTTATCTTTTAGACATTTGTCCTCCATTTGCCATCGCAAACAGTGAGACAATGAAAGCATTTAATTTCTTTGACAATTTCAAGCTCTTCAGTGTCTGAATGATTCTTCCCATCTGTTGGAGACCCCTGCTGTCTCGTGCTTACTCTGGACTCTCCTATTCTGGACACAGTAGAAATTACTGTTTATACAACATCACCTCCCGTATCATATATTTCCTCTCATATTCCACCTTTATCCTCTTTTCACTTTCTGTACAGCTTCATCCTACAATTTCTACAGCCTTGTAATGTTAATGCAGCTCGTATTTTCAGATAGAGCTTTTATATCCCTATTTGTATACTTTCTCCTCTAACCGAGATCTCAAACATGATCTAACAATTATGACATATAACGAGTGTGTATTACCTTTCAATCATTAGAGCAATTTACTCTTCAACACATCCCACCTTGCTTGTGATTCTGCTATTTTCTCTTACTCGGATTTCATCCAGCTTCTCTGCACTTAATGGCTTATGGTTTAGGTAAGATTTTTGAAAATTATTTACACAATAACTTTAAAAATACTTATGAGGGTATAAGCTATTCAGATACAAATAATTCCAGCCTAATTTAAAATTTATAGTGACTGGGGGTGCTTTCTTTGGACTAATATCTTAGTTCTAAAGAACCATTACACTTTTACGTCACTTGACCCTCAGCTCCATTTTTTTTTTCCTTCATGGAGTGCTGAAACACTTAGAACACAAATACTGCATATGTACCTTTATCAAAATAACAAATCAAACACTTGTTTTAATCAGACTACCTTGTCATCCTCCCAAAATTCTGTCTATCTAAATGACTCACATGTTTTATATGCAGTTAAAATTGTAGATGTTAACAAAAGATCATTCTTAACTTAATTTTCCTACATCTTTTGAATGACTAACTGACTATTTGAGACTGCCATACCAAGATTTAAAATCTTTCATTGTATATCCAAAATGAGACATCCAGTTCTAAAAGGCATCTATCTCATTAGAAGTCCACTATTTTACTAAGCATTAGTTGGATGCCTTGAATCAGAGGTCAGAGGTTTTTGAAAAGTTGCAGAACCTCTCTGACCATGAGTAATTAAGTGAATTCTTAAGTTTAGCACTGTTCTCAAGATCCTGATAGAAGTAACTGCTTAAAACTCTTTATATCCTTGCATGTAGGGGTAAAAGTTAGCCATAGACTACATGGACAATTTTTTTCAGAATTTCAGAATACCAGCAGACCGTATTCAAATCAACAGGAGGGGTACATGTCAAATGACTTTTTAAAAGCTATTACTTTGGCTTATTTTGAATTTCAATCTTGAGGCTAGACAGCTTCTCTACAGAGAGCATCTTTCAAGCATGTTCTGAAGTGCTGTCTGAATAGGAATGAAGTTAGCATATGCTCAAGTGTTGTTCTAAATAGTTGCCTTCCCTTTTTAAATATGTCACTCTCTTGACGTCTGTAGCTTCTTGAGATTTCATGTGAATCAAGACACATTGTCACCATAACACTGGAAAAATAAGAAAATTGTTAAAGAGACATCTGTAAATGAAGAAGATTCCAAATTCTTCAGGGCAAGGAAAGTGGAGTGAAAGAAATTGAACACAATGAATGAAGAAGAGCTGAACATCTACTCATCTGTGGGTCCTGCTAGGATTCTCTTCAATTGCACATATTCCTTCTGTATTTATTCAGGTACATTTGCACAAAATCAAAACAGTACTTTAAACTTCCACTGAAACTGATTCTTAAAAAGAAACATCATGTACAAAATACATGTCAGCTGCCTCTGATTAGCTCAAAACTTTAGAATAACAGACACAATTCACATGCAACTTCATTGAATAATGATAACTGCATATGAGTAACTTCAATAATGATACCATGAATAAAAAAGACGTTGTAGTCAGTACATGTGGTTCAAAAGCATTTATTTCTTAAGGTTTCTTTACTGCTGTACATCAGGTAACATGTTTCATTGTCTTACAACTAAAGCACAGGTCCTCTTACAGAACTAAATCATTATTATACATCCACCTTCTAAAAAAATAGCATAAAAAGCTGTATTTTCAAGATTAAAATTAATCTCTAATTTTTAAAGACAACATCTTACTGAGAAGTAAATTATTCTACAGCTATCTTTCTCTAAACTGATGCCGACTACTCCCATGCAGTTATTTGCCAAAAGAAATCAAGAGACCAGTGTTTACTTTGTTACTGTTTCCCATTTATATCTGCCCTCTGTTAAAAAAAAAATAACTAAAATGATAAGGGCTTGCTTTATCACTATCAAAATTTGTAACATCCACATAGAAAAACAAACCCACTGGTGATAGAATCATCACTTCCATGACACTTCTCCTTTCCTTTCCAACTGACAGACTATTTAGTTGTACCATGGAAATAGAGAGATCATATCTAAAAGCATCCATTAAGCACTGACAAAGTGAAGGAAAAGACAAATTAACTCCATACTCTGGTATAAAAGCGCAATATTACAAACAACTGTCAACAGCAAGCTCCCCATTTCTAACAGCCTCTCCTGACAAGATCAAAATGTCCTTGAGGGGTTGACCAGTGTTTCTTTTTCAAGAGGGCTACCACAGCAAATAAACTTTTGGTTAATAAAGTGTCTGTAGACAATACAAAAGCAAAAGTGTGTGCAAACAGCAATACCACCATTACCAAAATGTAAAAATTATGAAGGGATGGAAAACAATGTACAAAGAAGTCCCTATTCTAGCTATGAAAAATAAGCACTTCTCATTTGCTCGAACAGAGATCCTTTACAATATACTGCAAAATGGAAACATGGATTAAGAAGCACTTAAGTAAAAGCACTAATAGCTTTTATTTTAGGTGATAACAGGTATAAATTATCCTGTAGACTTCAGGAGATTATCAGAAGCAATTTACACATGAAATGTGTAATGTGTGTCATGACTTGATCCCTAAAGAAAGGCTTAACAGAAGTGCATTTATACAGCTTTAACACAGCACAAAGACATAATCTGAAGATGAGCAGTAGTAAGTTTGTTACACTTACATGTAGGTAGACATTTGACAAACTCATGTCTCCTGAGGGCTCAGTAACAGTGACAGCCTAAGACATAAACCAAGTTTCTAACCGACGATCATGACTTTTCTTAAGTCAATGGACACAGTCAGAAAAACATTTCACAAGATAATTGAACTGATGCAATGGTGCAATACTGATTCCTTTCAACATTGTGTGTTTGCCATTGACTTTGAAACAACTTTTGTGCCAAACCACCCAAGAGCTAACTTAGCCAGCGTTAGAGACAAGTCAGCTCACTGAGCAAACAAATGCCATAAAAAGCATGTAGCACTGTATGATTTCAGAGCAAAGGGAATGGGGACACCTCAGTATGACCAACCTTTAAATGAAGCCCATCTGACTCAACAGGTTATGTGTAGAAGAGGAAAACAAACTTTTGAACAGCAAATCCTATCCTTGGATCTGAAACACAAGTCAGGCAGCAGGACAAGCTTAGAACAACTGCTCTGCATTTAATTTCATTCAGCTGATGAATTATACAATTTGAAAGGAATGAGTGAGTGCCAACTCCCGCTTGTGCTCCACAGGTACCAAAGGGAGAGGTGGTAAGGCTACTGACCACCTGCAGTAGAGAAAAACAATTCATTTTCTCCCAGGTCACAGAGCGTGGATTAGCCATGAGGAAAATACAACTTATATTTTAGATCAGAGGTAATGTATTATCGTAATTTTTTTTTTGGAGGCAATCTGTACCAGCTGCTTCAGAATGGAACACCACACCCAGTCTGCCCCAGACACTTCTTGCTCAGAGCAAGTCTTAAATTCTAACTCAGCCATTCTCTTGGCCAAAGAATATTGCAAAAAGCTGGACACTTCATCAGGTCACCTCATTTTTTGGAGCCCCACTTCTCTCAGCAAGTTACTTCCAGATGCTGCTCTTCTTGGCTGAAGCACACACTTCTTTTATCCCTTGGGCAAGCACAGCTGAGAGCAGGTAAGCTCAAGAGCCAAAGCTGTGGCTGAACATATTACCCCCTGCAAGCAGGCCTGAGCTCCAGATCTGGTATTTTGCTTAGTCATTTCCTAATTACAGAATTCTTTAGTGAAATTTGAGACATATTTCTAAGAGCTACCACTAAACAAAAGACACATATTGAGATTAATTTTACAATTAGATCTATCATTAGAGGCTACTCTCCATCGTACATTAAATTGGACAGAATTTCGCTATTCTTCTGAAACATGTGCATGACTTTACCCCTCTTGATAGGCCTTTTTTAAAAAAAGGTAGCCCCCACTGGAACCAGGCAGGCATCCAGATGTTTTTGGTTGGACTTTTTGGTGGGTTTTTCTAACGAATGTGTTCTCCATAAGTGAAAACAAATACTAGCTTGATGGACAACCAATACTTTTATGTTCAAAACAAAATGAAAAAATGCAGTGCTTTGTGAAAGACTTAAAATACTTTAGGTTATGAATAGATTAGCATAGAAATAGGCTGTGCCTGAGCTGTCCAGCTCTCTCTGATTAATTACCTTTCTAGGATAGCCACTCTTGAGATCTACTTAATAAGAAATTAGGCTCCTATTTTCCAAGTACATCTCACAATGCTAACCATATCCACCTCAGTTTCAGATAAAACTAACACAGCAACCCCTGCCCCTGCAAAATCTGTCTAGAACCTAAGAGCAGAATACAGCACCCCACCTGAAAACCAAAATACTGCAAGTATACAAAAAATATAATTTGCAAACGTGCAGTTTCCCATGGGGAAATTTGCAAGGGAAGTTTAAGATCTGGGTGTTGATCTTCAAAGCCTCAGTTAAATAAGGCTAATCAGTCTAACAAATTAATTGTTTTCCCTATGGGAAATTCCCCCAACTGTATTTTTCAGGTATGTAAAATTTTCAGGTATATATGTGCTTGTTTTGTTATAGCATAGTCATTGTCTCTAAAATATTGTTTGTGTCAGCCAGAAATACTGCAGCCTAAATCTTCTGAATTTGATAGCAAATTTAGCAAAATGTTGGCAAAATGGCAAAAAATTGCAGGACATGAGATACAACTTCTTTGCCTGTTTCTTTATCCAACTGCTACTGATTCTCCTGTTTATAGCACTGGAATTTTCTTTTAAACATTGCATTTTTAAAACATTCAATGAAGGCCTAATTCTTTTTCTACCACTAGTCTAAATGTTTCTCTTCACAGACAAGCCTAGCAGGCTACATTAATGCAGTTACTCTTTCATGTTCCAGTTACATTATGCTTCTGCTGTGTGAACAAAGAAGAATTCTGACGAACTTTCTCAGCCTGAGCAAGCAAAGGTCAAAAACAACCCTATTTTTCAGCGTGTAAAAGGAAAAGGTTTAGGAGCTTAACATGATTAAGTTTCCTATAGTTGTATGTCAGTTCAGTTTGCATTTAAATCTTAGGAACACTATGCCTGCAAATTGCTTGCGCAAACTGAGATTTTTAAATCCTTGTACTTCAACTGTTTTTTTCATAACAGATAGTCCATTTAGTTATTTTGAATAACTCTACTAATAAATATCAACAGCTTCCTTCAATGCTTTTATAGCTCATTGTTTAATTGCCTATGTCAGTTAGACAGAAACTACAAGCTTCCCTATGAAAATTAGGATTAAATTTTCTTAAATATTGTTAAACCAGCTGTAATGCTAAACTTTTTTCAACCATGCAAAATGTTCATGTTCTACTGCAAATTTTTTTATACCCTAGAATCAAAGAACTATTGGTAGAAAGAGTCCTTTGGAGGTCTCCACCCAACTTGCTGCTCTGAGAGATTGCTGCCAGCATGTTGTCATCCATTACTGTCTGGAAAAGGATCCCACAGCCAGTGCAGGAAATGGGTTCTGCACTACCCATCCAGTGAAAAGGATTTTCCTAATTTCTGGTATGGAGTTCTGCTATTTTATTTCACTGGAGTGTATAATTTTTTTCAATTAGCAGTCATAATAAAGAAATACAGATTTTGTGTATGGATTAACAACCAGATTAATCTTTAGCTGTATTTGGCTGCTTATCACTTTCTCAAATTCCCATCCCAACAATGACTTCAAACTATGGTACTCATTATGTTGTCCTTGAACTTCACATGATTGTGAAAGAGGACAGTGACTGCAAATCACTTAGCTGTATCAACAATCTGACTTTCCAATATTTCAACAAGGGTTTAGAAGTTACCATTTTATATTAATGATCACTCTGTACCCACACCTGGCTTGCACTCTTATGTGTTATAATCCATAACAAACCTTGCAGAAGCACAAAACAGAAAAACTTTAATCAATCATAAAATCACATACTGCTACCAGATGTAAGGTGTACCTTTGGAAACAAAGTGATCAATCACAATGTAGAACAGAAAAAGATTAATTAACATCATCTTTTTGTTGAAATAGCCACACAAATACTTTATAAATAGTTTCAGACAAGCTGATGGGTCTGAAACAAGAGTCAGTGCCTGCAACTCTCAAACAACTATCTTCAGATATACCTTGCTTCATTGTTCCCATCCTTGAAAGTTTCACTAAACATTTGATGTCTTTCTTAGCTTCTTGGTCAATTCATGGTTCAATGTGAAAACAAACATCTGTTTAAAACACAAGCAATAAAGTGTAAAAACCTATGACGAATGCGTAACAGGCATAAAACTGAAAATCTTCTATTTTTTCAAGTTTTAAAGGGACACACATCCCAACTCCAGAAGCACACATCATTTAAACTGGAACAAAGCAGACCTTATTTCTCGAGTTGAGTGGAAGTGGAAATCTCTCACTCTAAAGGAAACCACACCACTGAAAGGCTAGAGAGTAAAGATACATGGAACTTCAAGGAGGGTGTATTAGTTATTCACTGTTCTTACGGCAATATTAATCCTAACAAGTATTTGAATTCTTGGATATCTTACACAGAACATTGTTTCATCAGAACAAATCTGAAGAGATGAACTACAAACAGAAGGACGGCAATAATGAGCCACGAATTTATTAAAGAGAATTGAAATCACAAGCTTACCTGGAGGTCAATGTATGAAAATGTTAGCAACGTCATTACAATTTTCATACAAGTATATGAAGTTTTTGGCAAACTTGAAGTTACCTGACAGCAGTAACACACCAAGTGATAAAAGCTAGCAAGCTTTTTCTCCCTTAAAAACATAAATGGTAATGAAAAATTACACTATATAGTGAGTAATGGCTTTTAAGAATCTTTTGGATTTCAGTTAATACAGGTCAGAAACTTCATGGTCACATTTCCAAGCTATGCCCATGTACTCATAAGAAGCAGTGATGATAAAACTGATGAAAACCAGATTCTTGATAATGAATTCAGTGAAAATCCAGGTGTTTCTTTTCTAGCTCACTAATTTTGCCCTGTGAAATGCAAATACAATTTTAAATTTCTTCTAGAGAAGAAAAGCAGAATGGCTACAGTGATTATATTGACTAGCAAAAAAATGCAATTTTAAATGAGAACTGTATTGCCAAAATTTCAAGGCAGCTTTTTTCATTATCTTTAATTTTGAGGGAAAATGTAAGTATAAGTGAGATAATGAAACAGACTCTACTGCTGGAAGAGAAAACACTCTCAAGCATGGACTCAAGCACCAACAAAATTAATAGTTATGACATTAGTCTATTCATGTTTGCATGGCAAAGATACATTTGAGTGGCTAAATTCCTGGCCTGATATTTAGGACATTGATTATGTTCTTCTGTGCCAATCTGAAAAACCAAAACCATTTTCAAGAGAAAATAATATTTTAACAACATCTTGAATTCTTTTTTATTTTTCATGGCAAGAATACCCTAAAAATCTCCCATGGGTCCAGTGCCGCTATTACTCCCTACACAATTGAGTCTACTCCAACTTGTATGAGTAATTAAACACAGATTGAGCTAAAAGACAAAATTATTTATTAGATCACTGCTGTAAATACTGGGGATTAGGGAGACTCAAGCTTATGGACTGACTTGGGATGCAGTTACTGGACACCCTAACTTCAGCAGAAAAAAATGTCTTTAATATGAGCAGCAGATAGAGAGGCAGAGATAGAGAGACATGGAATTTCTTGTTTCTGCACCACTTGTGATATATTGCATTCAGCTATCCCCACAGTAGTTTTCATACTGCTCTTTCCTACCAAACAGAAAGGTGTCTCTGACCCACTCTGTAGTAGTACTGGCAGAACACAAAATTCCGTGTAGTAGAATTCTAGTAGTGGTAGAACCCCACACAGTAAGAAATGCTGGGCAGTGACAAAGAGATTTATTTCATGTATAAATTGAATATAGATAAGTGATAACAGAATTAGGGTAACATCTAGGCTGAGTGGAGGATTGCAAAGAAACTAAGCCACTTAGTTTCAAAGATGCGCTATTAAGGTGAAAAGACCCAAGGCTCCTCTGCGTTTAGGGAGAGTAAAAGAAGCAAGCAAGCAAACATAAACCCTGTGCTTTTTGAAACTCTGACACAGTGACTCGCTTTTACCAAAACACTTTTCTACTTCATTCTTTAAAGCAACCGTTTAGGGCTCGGGGAGTATTCACCCTCTTCCACACTTACGCAAGTGACCGTGTTTCGCTCCCCGGGAGCGTCCGTGGCCCCGCTCCTGGCTCCATTCCAGGCCCCGCTCTCTCCCCGTTCCAGGCTCCACTCCTGCCCCGCTCCAGGCCCCACTCCCGCTCCTCTCCGGCTCCGCTCCTGCCCCGCTCCAAGCCCCTCACCGACCCCGCTCTGGCCCCGCAGAGCGCAGGAGCCGCGTTCGCGGCGCCCTCTGGCGGCAGTGCGGGGGCAGGAGCGCGTCCGGCCAGTGATGAGGGACCCGTCCGGCCCGCGCTGAGGGACCCGTCCGGCCAGCGCTGAGGGACCCGTCCGGCTCCACGCTGAGGGACCCGTCCGGCTCCACGCTGAGGGACCCGTCCGGCTCCACGCTGAGGGACCCGTCCGGCTCCACGCTGAGGGACCCGTCCGGCCAGCGCTGAGGGACCCGTCCGGCTCCACGCTGAGGGGCCTGTCCGGCCCGCGCAGCCCCTCACAGCCGGCGCGGCCATGGGGATGCCGGGCACGGACGGGCATGGCTGGAGTTCAAGCTTGGCTATGCTACTTTTCACGTTAGGATTTGGCCACCGGCATAGCACCGCCGCTGAAACCGTTTTTACGAAATGGCAAGGCGTTACTAGACTGTCTGCTAGGGCATATCTATGGGAGACTTGGCACAAAAAAAATGAAAAACCGAACCGGATGTTAAATATACACGTGCAAATTCACCAGTGAGTGGAAGAAACAAAATGAGATACTAATACTTCCTGTCCCAGTGTATACTTCAATCATCTACAGAATGTTTATCTAGTAAGAATGTCCGCCCTCGCTCTCTCTCCTTCCTCCTGTCTCCCCAAATCATCCATTACAAAATAGGGAGTCTGCTTTGTTTGAATCAAGTCTCCCACTTTACTGCCTAAGAGCAGTCTAGTTTTATTTCACAGAGAAAAAAGTACCAATAAAATCAACTAAATTGTATTAATATTTCCTTGGGAAACCATGCTTTATTCTTTACAATAGCTACTATTTAATATGTGGTCTTTTTTCTGTTAAGCATTGATTGACAGATGAACAGAACTACATATACTTCTAAATTCTATGATTAAACACTACTGAACATATTGATTCACCTAAGACTCCCATCCTGATGTTTTTGCTATCAGAAAACTTTACAGTTTTCATGACTTAGGACCATGGCCCATGCCTCCAGAAAACATTTAGATATGAGATCACACAAACTCAAATTCCTCAATAGAAGAACATAGTCCTTCAGTTGCTTTGCAACAGAGAGTTAACACAGGATATATTTATCTCAGAAGCTGACCTTTGGTAGGGACCAGTGTTATATATTCAAGAAAAATTCTAATAATATTCAGCAAATGTAAGGAACAGCCACCTAGGACTATAACAACAATTTTGGGGAACATAAAATCTTGAACCTTCACAAGTCAGAAGTTGCCGGTGGACTATTGTTTCTATGAGCCCCAACAGATCACCCCCTCACAAAGTTCTCCAAGCATTTCCATGCTTTCTGGTTTTTCCATCATTCTGTGGCAATAAGTTCCATGAGGTCTCCCTTTTTTTTTAGCTTACTGCCTGACAGGCCAAAAAAAAAAAAAAAAAAAAAGGCAACTCCTCATATAATACAAAACACCGAGTAACTGTTCTATTTCACCTAGACACTCAAAATGGTCTGACTATCCACCACAACAACTTATTCATAAGCCAGAATGAATTTTCCAGAAGGAAAACAGGGTCTTCCTTCTATTTAGTGCCTCCCCACATCTATGTATTTCCATGTCTTTATTGGTCTGCTATTTTTCAATTCTAGTTATCTTTCTGAAGTTATACACTGATGTAGCAAGATTTTCCATTTTGTTCATTGTAGACTTCATGATGAGGGCTCTCATGGAGACAGAATGCTGATTACAGCAAACCGTCAGGTCCTTATTTTGGTGGCAACATTAGCTGAAAGTCCAACATTGTATTGGATAGAGTTAGCATTGTTTCCCACTCTCCAGCATTTTTTCGCATCTATTGGCACAGTCATTTTAACATTTTTATCAGTCACAGTCTCCACTATGAAACCTTTATGTGGTTCCCAGCTATTCATTTTAGCCAGTTAAATCTGTATTAGCAGAAATGTTATTATTTGACTATTTTCTGATTTCCCTGATCAGAAAACACTGTCTGTCTGTAAGACTCCATCAGCAGCCTTCACTCTGGAGCCTAGCCATTCATTCTTATTTTCCCTTCTGTCTTCTAACGAACGCATAGTCTGTGACAAGAACGTCTGTAAGACTTCTTGGTGAAGACTCTTCTTAACAGCATTTTGAAAAGCCAAGTATCTTGTGTTACCCAGCATTTTCACTGTCTCCTTCAAAGAACTTTCTAATATATTTGTGAGGCAATGCTTCCCCTTGTAAAATGGAAATAAAATACTTAATCTCTTCTTTATTGTATCATTAATTCCTATTGGAATGACTATTTCCTATTTCATTAAAATCTATTCTTTGCTAGAATTTCTGCCAAAGAACTTCCTTCTGCTTCAAGGACTTCTTAAATAATTGATGTCATATGGTCCAAATTTCATTCCCCTCCAGTTACTAACCCAGCAACATCTTACTTGTGTTAGTTTAAAGTCCTGACTAAATACCATATGGTCACAATATTTATCATTTCTCTTATTAAGGTCTTTGATTGAAGCTGTGGTCCACCAGTAAAGCAAATCCAGCACCAGGGATACTAGCATCAGACCAAAAACTTAACAGTTACGTGAATGCCAGTCCAAATGTGTTCACAGAATTTTGTCTCATTGGCTTTGAACTGGCAGTCTCTATATGTCATGACATATCATTTATCTTTTATTCTACTGCATAAAATCAGCATAAAGTCCAAGTTATGCATGCTTACTAAATAAACAGAAATGTACTCACCTACCGACATTTGCACCAGTTGAAACTTGTACTGACAGATGATCTGCTAGTGTGCATTGATGATGATGGGACATCAGCCTCACACTTATTTAGAGGTTAATATCCTTATAAGATATGCTTTAAAAACTCAAAGCTCCATTTTACATGGGTTCAAAAGTTATGTCAATTCATGGGAGGATGAATGAATGCTTATCAGGACTCACTGCAGATCACTGGAATCTGCTACCACATAGCATTCAAGTGTCTCAGCATGCCAGCCCTATTTTATTCCTCTTCAGGCATCTGCTAATGTTCACAGCTGGATTCAAACACTAAGCAAGATAAAAATAATTTGATCTACCACCACCAATCCAATGTGGTCTTTAAGTTTCGCTTGTCCCAAAACAAAAAAAAATTTATTCCAACAGAATATTCCCATTTCACTGTTCCAAAACTCATTTGTATCTCATCTCCCAGTTATATCTCATTGTCCTCCACATCAGAATACATAACAACTTCCTGTGAACACCAGATCATGTTCTTACATGTGTTACCTTAGGGTTCTCTCCATGCAGCAAGCTTAGTGGGAAAAAAGAGATCAAAGAGACTACAGATGAGTATAAGGAATTGTCACCCTGAGAATCAGGCCTTCGATATCTTTTTTTACACGTTCTAGTCACTTTCCCAGAAAGTAACTATAAACATAGGTGTTTATACATTCCATTAAAGATATGCCTTTTGATGGACATCACTCATGGCCAGTGTGGTTGGGGAGGTGTTAACCTGACTATCCAATCCCTGGTCATGGTCGAAAACCTATAAATACTGAAAGAACAAATAAACAATTCACTTTCTTTCACCACCTCTCGAGCTGCATCTGTGTGAATCATTTTGTGTCCAACAGTGACAAGGAGTTAATTTGCAAAGGTCAGGACAAGAAATGAAGTGAGTAGCAGTGCTAGAAATCCCCTGTTTTCTAATCCTCCATGCCTTGGAGAATCATGGGAACACACAGTTATTATGAGATCAAATTCTTCTGGATACTTCTGGATACTTAATTTTTTTTTTTAAATCTACATACAGAATTAAGACAATGTCCCCATGAATACAGATAAGCAAAACACTTTTGAAAGTGAAATCAAAGACTGCAAGGTTCTTGATTAGTAACATACTATCTCCAGATGGTTTTGTTTTGGTTTTGGGCAAAATATCTAATTTTGGGATGGGATTTTTTTGTTGTTGTTGTGGGGTTTTTTTTAAGAAATCTGTGGTATTTCAAATTTCTCTTTGAAAACCTTTTGTCCTTTTCTCTTTACACAGAAAATACTATGCCACAATAGAATGCCAAATGGTCACGCCTACCGAGTATACATGCAGCCATACTGCTGTTGAAATGAACTGCACTTACTAGAATAGAACACATACTTAGAAAATCCTAAAAGTGCCTCTCGGAATAATATCAAATCCCAAATATCTGAAAGATTAGAAATCCAGACCTAAGGCTGTCCTGAGCCACTGTAGTGCTGTCCCTTTATTAACACTGTAGTAGGGAAAAATAGCATGTGCCATACACACACATCTGCCTATTACATATGCATGTTATATGCATATGTAATGTATATAAATAAAATACATGTAATAAATATAAATAATATAAATCTATCATAAATATATATAATAAATAATGTAATATATAATAAAAACATAATATATATATATTTCAACATGACACAAAAAGGCAAAAGAGCTTTACACTGTTACATCTATATTTTCTGAAATTTCAGGTATCTCAAATACAGTGATGGAAATATTTGTAGTGTAGCGCACCATGCTTTCTTGCTGTTCCTTGGCACAGTGATTATTTGCCAAGTTGCCAAAAGTAAATAAATGAACCACTAATAAGATTCAAGTGTGCATTTATATACATTTATTCTGAGTTTGGGGTGCAGGGGGAGAAAAAAAGAGAAAGCTACATAAAAAAAAAAATCTTTTAGCAAATAGAACCTGCAAAAAGCCTGCACTGTTCAAATGGCCTATGAAGCCACTGCAATCTAGGGGAGAGAAGAAAATACTGATAAATCAGTGATTTACATTAAGTGTTCCCTGTGACCTTATTCAAAAGTTTTGCTTTCTGCTCTGGTGGGATTAAGAAGAAAGGAATGATAACCAGTTCCAGAGAAATGTATTCATTTCAATATGGTAACCTTGTGTTTCAGTAATCAGCAAAACAGTATCAGGGAATCCTTCACCACCACTCGATGAATCAATAGCAATTACTATGACATTAATAAAATGCACCTACTTTCATAGTCAAACAAAAAAATGTCCTGATCCTAGTTAATTGTTGTTACTCTCTCTCAAAAATGCCAACTTTATTGCTACATAGAAAAACTGCTTCAAATTAGGAAAGAATTTATCCATTAAGACAGTAAAACTGCAATTATATCCAAAGATCAGGAATGTACTTGCCACGTACATAGTTTTTAAGAATCACAGAAAATAAAGATCTAAATCTAAAGATTTAATAAGATCTAATCTAACGATTTAATATTTTCCGGCCTTGGTAAGCCTGATTGTCACCAATTGAAGAATGTATTGTAAGTTTTCATACTGAGAGAATTTACTGCATTTTCCTTAACAGGTAGAACAAATGTTCTGATAAGAAACCAGTTGATTGCAGCATGGAATGTACACCAGAAAATAAATTATCAAAAGGGACACATTCCTTAGACCTCACAGAAAACACATTGGGGAACATGCCAATAGTATGATCTGTAGTTTTTGGGTCAGAACTATGGAATCAAATAAAATATAAACTCACTTTTTTTCTGATCCATTTTTTGTGACACAGATGGACGGGTAGGACTTAATACTGGCAGAGTGGTCATCCTCTCTGTGTTGTTAAAAGAAGCATCTGTAGACCACAACATCGTCTCCTCTGTAGTGGCAAACAGCCGGGTGTTGTCTTCGGAGCCCTCTGCCAAAGCAGAGTCAGAGGCAGGCTGATGACTGAACAGTGTGGCTTGAGTTGGGGGACCAAAGGAATTTTCCTGGAAAGATTCTCTAAATATATTCGAGTTCTTGTTCATTTGGTCAATGTGGGATAAAGGCGTGGTGGTCCGAGAAGAGGGCTGTGTGCTGAGATCCACTGTGGGATCAGTCTTGGAACTGTTTTCAACCATATTTGGCAAAAGATCACGAGACGTTTCAAAGTCACCGTTAACTGTGAGGCCCTCACTTCCGTTTGAATAAAAGCATGTTTTTTCTAACACTCCTGCAATAAAGGGAAAAAAAAAACACCAAAATTACTGTTCCCTGGAAGAATAAATGTTACCAATTTGTTTTGGAAAGTCAATAATAAATATAATGACACAGATTTAAAAAGTATTTTAATTTCAGAATTAAAATTAAAGACAACTAAATTTAAGAATTCTATCTAGCAAAAACAGTGGTACATAAAACATAATTGCTGTAGGAGAAGTAGAGAAAAAAATGCTTCCATAAGCTTAAAATATTTTAATTGTATTTATTGTATGTCACCAAATACTTACATGTTTAAAACTACAGAGTGCAATTTCAAGGAGCTGCAACATGCAATCATTCTATCAATGTGTTAACAAGATGGACAATGCTAATTTTTTCTCCTTTTAAACTGCATCATCTCTTGTTTTCATAGTACCACTATCTTCAGAAATCTAATTCTGAAGCTTTAAGGGAACCAATACATTTTTAATATATTCCATATTCACTAATTTGTAAAATGGAAAGAGGTACAGTTTTCCCTATATAAGATTATGTAATTAAACTACCACTGCTACATATGAGTTCTGTGTAATTCTTCTCTGATACTGGATTTTAAAGACACAGTTATTGTCTAAAATTTTAGTCGCTGGCTTTATTTTTTGATCATTTATTATATTATAGACAAAAGCAGACTTTGCTTAGCTGTATGTATTGAATAGTTGCAAGTAATTATAATTATAAATCAAAAGGTCTGCATAGTGTCGTTCTAATTGGAAACGGCGAAAAAGAACGACACAGACTCTCAAGGGAGTCAGAACAGGAGAAATCTCAGTTTATTACTACAGGTCTGTTTTTATAGACAGATACGTGGAAAGTACAGAAAGGAAACTCTTATTGGTTAGTAAATCAACACATCACCATCATTGGTCAGTGGCACAACACCCCCTGACCTTCTCTTGCAAGGAAAACAAGAGGACAGGCAAACAGCACCTGGCACGGCTGCTTTCTGTCTGTGAGGATTGTTTTTAAATCCTCCCATGAATTTCTCAGGCTAGCTCTCAGGCAGGACTGAGAAGCCATGCGGCCTGCAGTTTCTGCAGGCTCCCTGCAGCTTGCTCCAGAGCATAGTAAGTAGATGTATCCCACAAGCATCAGGAATTTAAACTACATAGTAAAAGAATTGATCTTTAATCTATCAATCCAAATAATAAAGAAAACATCCTAAACATGTATAGAACATATAACTTCTTTATCTATAATATAAACTACAAATACTATCTCAAATTCTTTAACCAAATGTATTAGAGTCATATTTAATGCTAGAAGAGAAGCACCACTCTTATATTACAATATAAGAAATTTTTGGTAAATAGCAAAAGCAATTTTTGCCACTGGCAGGTCGTGTCAAAGAGCTTAACAATCATAATAAACACAGTTCATCTAGACTAGATTGTAAAAAAAATTAAAAGAAATCCTGAAAACATAAAGTCTCCCAAATGTTTCTAAGTACCTAGGCAATAATTTCAATAACTTTTCTTCACATTCATTTGGTCCTTCATTAGCTCCTTGGTACAGATGGCAGCGGGGGTTGGAATTAGATGATCTTTCTGTGATTCTATGACATCTATTGCATTTACCAAAACGGCCGGTTGCACCATCACCTCTCACTTAGGCCTTGCTCACCCCCCACTACCCCAGGCTCTGTCCCTACACAAACACACCCCTCTGCCAACTGCAGGCACCACACAGAGCCCAAGAGGGTATCCTGAACCCATCCCCATCACTGAATTCCTCTTCTCACTCCTCCATGCAGTCTGCTGCCAGAATAAATCAGTGAACTGGTCTGAAATTCAAGGACTGGGCAGGTGGAAATGTTTATTAATCACAAGTAACTAAAAATTCCAGAAGAATCCAATTGAACTTTGTATTGGAAAGCTTTATAGGTAAGGGAGGAAAGAGAACTGGAATAGCTGGGAAGGGACAATGTCAGCATTTTCATTTTTACTGAGTAACCTTTAACTATAGCAAATGCAAACTGCAAGAAAAACTGGTGACATTTCTGAAATATAATGAGTTTCAGTGAAACAGTTATCATTTGAGATTACCATATTCTCATTTATCCAGGCTGGATTGTTTTGGCTCCAGTGTCACTAATGGTGAGTAAATCTTTATGTCTAACTTCTACTGGACAAACCGAGGGGAACTTTATGTATATCTAAATGTTAAGGTTTCTGGTTTTCCACCAGCAGATGTTCATAAATCATTGGGGTTTGGAGGAATTTACTGTATCTATTTTACAGAAGCAACTAAAAATCTCCCACATACAAATTATTTAAGCAGTATTTTTTTTGTTTGAGTCCTTTGGTCAGACCAAACAGTAAGTGCATTTTCACAAATAGGGACTAGTATTAATACGACTTGCTAAAGCCTAAGGAAGAGTGAATGGTTGTGCTCAGAAATTGTGCTCACTTAAATGTGGCTTTTTTTGGATGCCAGATATTTGTGTTCAAACAAAGCGCCGAATCTCTAGAATTCAGAAGCCTACTTTGTTTCAAGTTTCAAACTTAACTAGGGGTTTTTTTTTTCAGTATCCAAAGAGTGAAAATAAGCTTTTTTGACTCCTTTGGAAAAGTGCATAGTATTTTTCCATGATTCAAGAACAGCTTAAGGTATTTTTTCACATTCTCTCTCCTCCTCCCTAGACTCATCTCTTCTTTTCCACTCAGCATAAAAATAGAAAAAGGCTGTAAAACATTGGTCCCAAAGAGCTATTAATACTGATTTAAAATTAAAGTGAGTAGCTATTTATATATCAGTCAGCAGAATAGGAGACAATACATTACAAGACAGGTAAACTCTTGAAAGATGTTTGAAAACCCCCTTTGGTTTAATACAGTGGTCAAATAAATACTGTGAAGCAAAACATTAAGGCTACCCACTGGATCTTATCCTCTTCTCACTCTGACTTATTTCATTCTTTTTCTGGATCAACAAATAAAAACTATGTCTATCACTGCCATGAGGTCATATACTTCTTTTACTGAGATCCCCAAATGCTTGTTTGCTTCTTCAACCCATCTTTCTAACAACAGCATTTTTTGTTTTACTTTTACAATTTTCTAGTGATAACAACTCCTCTTAATAGGGGGACCACACAATGCACCTTTTTGACACAAAAGGATTTCCTAATTGTATCATCTCCACTGACAATGAGAAGTATTAAAATTCTTTTTAACATTTTTTCCCTCCAAAATAACATCAGCCTGGCTCAGGTACATATACCCTTGAGGGAGGCAGGCATAGGCCTCTGAGCCTCCTTCTTGAGTCACCTCTTTCTTCTCCCACATTGCCCTCTTATCCTCTTTTACCAATGCACCACAGAGAATTTAGTCACTTTATTCCAGGCTGCAGAAACCACTCTCTGTGCTGGGCTTCCACTTATTTTCATTTTCATCCTTCCCCCCACTCTTCCCTTAAAAACACTATTGTATATCTTAAATCCTAAATTAAGCTTACTGGATATGTTTTTATAGCATCTATATTTATATTTCAAGATACCTAAGGAAACAGAGTGATGCTTTAAAACAATGAGTTTTCTCCTAATCTCTTCAGTGAAGAGAAATTAATTACTCTCTATTGATGTTTGCTAGCAGACATGCAGCACATACAGAACATGCATTTTATTCATGTCTACAGGTACCTAGCTTCAGACTTGAGTTCATACAGAGCTGTAGATGGTAAACCATAAGCCAGATGATTAATTACTTGAGAAATAGATGTAACCATTTTCAATTTGTGTCTCCAGCTACACCTGGGCATGTCCAGATGACAAAAACATACGTATGCTGGCCTTCATTGTGCTAGGTACAAAATAGAGGTACTGGTATGAGACTCATTCATTTCAAAGCAACACTCTCCAGCAGTTTTAATAATCATTTCCAGTTGCTGTTCACTTTGGGGAATTAATGTTTTGCTTAAATATGGACAGGTTTTAAAAAATGGACAGTTTACTTGAAAATGGACAGCTAAGAGATCTAAGAAATAGTCACACTGTTCAAGTGAGTAAATTGAGATTCTGGCAGTGCAAACTGTCAAAGATTTCTAGCCGTTCAGAGCAGGAAAGCTCAAAAAGACCCAGTCTGTTTAAAAGCTAATGAAACAGAGCAAAGCAGCCTAACAAGATATGGTAATGGATGAGGCATTGCAAAGGAAATAAAGCACTGGTTCACTACTACAACTGGCCAGAACACATGAACTGAGATTTCTCCTGCAGGGTCTGTACCCATGACTGCACTCTGGAGAAATGGGCATGCTACTGATACTATGAAGGATCCATATTATACCAAATAATTGCACATCAGTTAACCTGCAGAGCCAGCCTTCCTTCCTTCCTTCCTTCCTTCCTTCCTTCCTTCCTTCCTTCCTTCCGCCACTTCCTTCCGCCACTTCCTTCCGCCACTTCCTTCCGCCACTTCCTTCCTTCCGCCACTTCCTTCCTTCCGCCACTTCCTT